>NC_091288.1:25840270-26159116 GCF_032444005.1 Ranitomeya imitator
CTGCCAGTGTGTCATCCGGGTGTCCGTATTTGCCGCCAGTGTGTCATCCGGGTGTCCGTATTTGCCGCCAGTGTGTCATCCGGGTGTCCGTATTTGCCTCCAGTGTGTCATCCGGGTGTCCGTATTTGCCGCCAGTGTGTCATCCGGGTGTCCGTATTTGCCGCCAGTGTGTCATCCGGGTGTCCGTATTTGCCTCCAGTGTGTCATCATAGAGGGAGCTTCACACGCCACTGCAAAGTTATGTGCTGCATCAGTGCTTGCCAGTGGATTGCTTCAAGTACAGATGAAGCATGTGATATTTATGTGGGACTTTTGGAAAAATGTGGCAGATCACAGGTGGGAACCATGCAACATACAAAGTTTTTTTTTTTTTTTTTATCCAAGTCTAGGAGTGGAGACAAAACAATAGAAACCTCCCTATACACTTCTATTTCCTTTACTATCCAGGCTTTTCACTGATTTCAAACCAATTGACTGGGAATAGAGGCGCACTTGAGTCCATCATCTATTTCATAGGGATTGTGTTGGTACATTTAATCGCCTCTAGGTGGCAGCGACATGTTTCCTAGAAATCTTCCCTGCATGGGTTAACTGTGGCTTTCCTGGGAATCCTACAGTAGGGTTTCCTTGAGCAAGTGGCATAAACTACTGTGAACTGTTTTGGTTTTATTGGATTTATTGCCTGCATCTGGCAGATATGGTTGCAATGGGGGATGGGGTGGATTTACAGTAAATTGCCACTTGCTTTCGGTAGAGTAGAAGACAAAAAAAACCTCTTTCCGCCTTCAGAATTTCGGGATCAAACGCTATATCACTTACGAGTTGGTAAATTTGGTATATCATTTGCAGAGGCAGTCAAGGATTTTGACACCTTTTTATGTCTATGCACCAAGTTTTATCAGAAATCCTTTCCCTTCTGTCTTCTCTTGGTTCAAAATCCTTGTGATACCCCCTTTTTTTTCTCACTTCTATGGGCGATTTTTAGTCCATGAATCACATAACCTTAGACATTTAAGAGAAACGCGTTATGTTCACACTTGCTAGTGGCTTCATAAGGTGTTATCTGAGCATGCTCGTGTCTTAATAGAGTATTTTTTGCGTTCTGGAAAAAAAAATGCTTGAGTCGTAGTGGCTGCATGTCTCGCCGCTGTTCGACAGCGGCAACACGTGCAGGGATTGTCTGCTTGTTAGGCAATCCTTGCATGTGCAAGACATGCAGCTGCGGCGACTTGAGCATTTTTTGGGGAGCATGCCGAAAATACTCTATTAAGACACGAGCGCGTTCAATAACATCTTATCCGAGCACGCTCGCTCATCACTAATCAGGATGTGAAAAAAACATTTAAACAGGGCAGTTGCTGCCAAGAACAATTCTATTTTATGCGCACAGAACGATCCCATTAACAATTGTTCTGTGCACATGAAAATGCGGTTAACCTGTGCAAACAGGATGTTAAAATGGTCACCTTTCGGCTTACATGTAGGTGATCTACAGTTGTTTAATAGCTGCGGTTGGCCATTGTACAGTAAATGCACCCTCTGGGTATGTGCACACATTGTCTTTTTCAGGTGGACTCTGCCCCCAATACCTGCCTGAAAAAGCTCTAACAAAATGCTAAAAAGCACGAGCGTGTGAGTCTGCATGTGAAAACGATTTGCTGTGCATATATTCTGGCTTTCTAGTAACATTGTTCAGGCATTTTCAGCTTGATAGAAGCTTCATACTGTACAATAAATCAGTCCATGAGAACGATCAAAAGACACCTGGGTGCGTTTTTTGAGCACTTTTTTAAGTGTTTTTATTAAGAAAAAAAAAAACATAGCTCTTTCTTCAGTGTGAAGGTAAAAGAAAAAGTCAGGAAAACATCAGTAGAAATGATGCTCCATGAGAAACTCCTAGCCCAACAGAAACCTTCAAAAGGTGTACTAACCCAAATCTACCAAATAATCATTATCAACTCAACCCCAATCAAACGAGCCTTCATTTCTAGTTGGGGGAAAAAGACCTAGGTATTGATCTACAAGACTGGGAAGTAGACCAAATCTATAAAAACTCACATGGCCCATCAAGCTGCATCTGAGTACAGGAAAATTCATACAAAATTGTCACCAGATGGTACGGCACCCCAATCCTATCCCACCTTTGGTATCCTAACCCCACAGTCACCTGCTGGAGATGTTCTAAGGATATAGGGACTTTTTTACATATGTGGTGGTCATGCGATAGCATACAAGCCTTCTGGAAGGTAATTTTGACATACATAACTTAGATTTGCAAAGTATTAGGCCCTCCATCTCTGTCACTTATCTTCCTGAATTGGCCAGGGGATAACGCCAAATATAGAAATAAATCTTTACTTGCATTTTTGCTTGCAGCAGCCGAACTTCTTATCCCCTCCCACTGGCTATCCAGGGGCTGTCCAAGCCTTTCAGATTGGGTACATAAGGCCTCTTTCACCACTTCAGTCTTTTGGGGTCAGTCTGAAACCGCCATTTTCCTCAAATAGCGGATCCGCCATTTTTTTTTTTTTTTTGCGGATCCGCTATTTTCCCATAGACATACATTAGCGACGGATTGTGGCGGATGGTCGTCCGTTCCATCTGCCATGTGACGGATCCGTCGAGATTTGGCGGACGTCATCTAGACATTGATGGACATTATAACGTTTTTTGTCTGCGCCGAAATGGCGGTTCGCGACGGATCCGTCACGTCCGCCATTCCATAGAATGGCCGCCTATGGGCGACGGATCCGTCGCGACCGTCATTTGGCGGATCCGTCGCCCCAATCCGCTTTTTCAATTGCGCATGCTCCAAAAAGTAGATGCTTTTCCCAGACAACCCCCAAGTAACAGATCCATCAAAAAAACGGATCCGTTAGAACCGTTTTCTCATGTCGGAGCAGACTGATGCCAAACAACTGAAGTGTGAAAGAAGCCTAAGGTAGACCAACTCTACTACATAGAGGAAATCACTGCATATACCTATTTCTCACAAAATAAATTCTTCAAAACCTGGGCCCCCTGGAGAGCTAAGAGTGAGTGATGAGTACCTGACAATCACAAATGACCAATGAAATTCTTAAGATTTCAAATATTTAAAGACCTAACTACAAACATCCTGATTGGACTCTTGATATTATCCGTATTTTCTTCACAAATCGGCGGACATCACCCCAACTTGAGGTGAAAATTCCCTACCACGTTATTTCCCTACCCTTCTCTTATCCTTTCCCCACTTTACCCTTCATGGAACGCAACAGGCGTCACATCCTTGATGCTCTATCATCTTGCCAAATGTAATCATTTGCTTATCCTAATCTGTTTCGGATGAGCTGCATTCCAAATATTTTAAGAATATTCATGTTAAATGTTAGTTTTTACTGGTTTTGCCTCAAAAAATGAGTCACCGATTACATTAAGAATTCACTTGTTTCTGAAAAGAACTGTATTTATGTCATGTTTCTTATACCAAGCCTAATAAAAAGATGTTTAAAACTAAAGAAATGATGCTCCAAAAACACTGGGAAAACGTTGAAAAAAAATCCCGCAAACACCAGCAGTCAAAAACATTGAAAAAGTTCTCAAGAAACAACTAAAAAAAAAAATTTGCGCTTGAAAAACGGACATTTTTGGCCATTTGAAAACGACATTGTGTGCACATGCCCTTACGTAGAGGCTTCACACACTTTTTTTTCTTTTTCTTGCTGATTAGCTTCAAAAACCTTTTCCAAAAAAGAAAAAAAAAAAACATTGGCGGCAAAGGCACCGCAAAAACATCACCAGACACAACAAAAAGATACTTCAGGAAAACCGCTGTCGCTGTGTCTTTTGCAGGATAAACCCAGCGGGTACATCAGAGGTCGTCTCATGTGCACATGCCCTAAAGGAGGGTTATCCAGGGGATCTTGAAGAGATTTTCGGAATCTGCTTCAAGATTGATGTAACCCTCTCCCCCCCCAAAAAAAAACTTGTTTAAATAACCTTTTAGGTAGAAATTTACAAAGACGGCACAAGGGTTAATTGTAATTTTTCGGAATGCACACAACTCTCTAGTATGATGAAACCTCTTTGTGCCTGACCCTCCCTATTACTAAACAGTCTCGGGCGGCTCTGTGACCTTACATTGTGCTGTGGGGAGGATTGTGTTTGTTTTTTCTCTATGTATTACTGTGTGTTTTCTTTTGTTTTTTTTTTTATGCTGTTTAGTACATATTTAACTTCTCTGTTCACACTGGCGCCACAGAACGTCTACAACAACGGTTCTCACATTCGTCATGTGTTGTTAGGCCAAACTCAATAGAAATGACCATTTCTCCGGCCTTCAGACTAGGCCTCATGTGTGAGTAGTCATGGCTTTCATAGCAACCAATCAGATCTCTTCTTTCATCTCATAACCTGCTGTACAAAAATAAAAGCTGATGTACGATTGGTTGTTATGGGCAACGCCTCACCTTTCTATGGCTGCTCTTGTTTTGTGTTTTTTTTATATACGGTACATATGGAAAGGCTTTTGGGGCAAATGGCAAATTTCTAAAGCTTTTTTGGTGAATGGGAGTATTCTGAAAACCGTTTAATGGAGGGTAACATAGTAAAGGCGCCCTAAAGGTTGAGGAACTCTTTACTATATGTCACTTTCTGGTCTGATTTCACAGAAAGAAAAAACAAATTGGACAGTGTGTACAGAGGTATAAAAACATGGAAACAACAAATTACAGGTCGGATGAAATGGTGGGATAAAAAAAATTCCAATCTGCTTTTTTTTTTTTATTATTATTTATTTATTTTCATTTTATTTTATTGTTTTTAACATTTATTCTGCTGTGAAAATGGCTTGGTAATTTTCCAGGTCAGTACAACTATGGCGGCACCAATCCTTTAAGCTTTTGTTTTTTCTTTTTAAAAATATCTGTATCCCATGGGTTTCAGGCTATGTGCCCACGTTGCTGATTCGTGTGCGGATTTTTCCGCGCAGTTTTTGAAAAATCCGCAGGTAAAACGCAGTGCGTATTTACTGCGGGTTTACTGCTGAATTCCGGCGGTTTTACACCCGCGGATTCCTATTATGGAGCAGGTGTAAAACGCTGCGGAATCAGCACAAAGAATTGACATGCTGCGGAAAATACAAAGCGGTGTTTCCACGCTGTATTTTCCGCAGCATGTACACTGCGGATTTGGTTTTCGATTCGCAGGCAAATCTGCAACGTGTGCACATACCCTCAAACTCAGAACTTTTTTTCTCCCATTTGTGTGTATTATGTATTACCACCATTTTTTTCATTGATCGAGCGGTGTAAGGTGTTTTTTGTTTGTTTTTTTTTGTCTGCGAGCTGTAATTTTATCGATATAAATTTGACATACGTGTGAAGTTTTGATCGCCGTTTATTGCATTTTTTTAAAAAAAGTACAGATACTGAAAAAATAAAATTCTCATATTTTTAATATTCTATTTAGCACTTAACGTACGATTGAAATAATTTTATATTTGGATAGATTAGACTTTTACAGACCCAACAATGACAAATGTTTTTTTTATTTATTTTTACAGTGGAAAGGAAGATTATTTAAACTATTATTTTTTACTTTATTTTTTAGACTCCCCCCTTCTTCGGGGACCTTGAACCTGCGATTGATTGCTTGTACCATATACTGCAATGCTACAGTATTGCTGCATATAGCAAAATGAAGGTTCTCCTATGAATTTTCTAGGAAAGACCAACCAGTAAAGTGACGGGGACCTTCAGATGGACGCTTGCCTTCTATGGCAACCCATTGACTCTCTGCAATTGCCGATGTGCTTTGGTAGTCAGTCCTTTAAAATGCCCGTCAGTGATTGACGGCCCATTTATATGGTTAAACAGTGATTGGTGCTTGCTCCGGTTGCTGCTGGTAGTAGCAGGTGGCACCTGTGTTACACAGCTTGCACCTGATCACTCTCCTTACACCCACCACTGTCTAAGGACTTCATTACGTCTAGAGTTGAGCACATTTTTCAAAGTTCAGTTCCGATTACGATCGTCGGCGATTATTGTTTTTGCACTATTCGCTGAATGTCATTGAAGGCAATGGGAGTAGAAATTACCAAATCTGTTCGGAACTGATCATCAAACATAAATTTGTCACGAATAGGGTACCAAAATGGCAAATTCATATTCGGCCACCGAATACGAACATATTCGCTCAACTCTAATTACGTCCTTCTTAGGGAAGGGGTCAAGCGAATAATTGAATTACGGTATCTATAATAGATCAATGCTGGAGCATCTTTTTATTTTTTTAATTTTTTTTTTTTTTTTTAAGAAAAGGATTTAGCATTGTGCTGTTCCTCTGTTACTCCTCTTGGAAATAAATGACAACTGGGTGTGTCCCGTTTGTTAGCCATTTTAAATATCCCAGCACCTTAAGGTCGTCTTGCGTGTATACAGCAATCAGGAGCACCCAACCAAAATGATTTGTGTTGGTTGTAACCTCAGCCATGATAATGATGACAGACACGCTTTTGTGCTCCGTAGTGACCGTCGCTGACCCACACCGACCTTCCTGTCACTGCGGTCTTCATCAACAAACTTATAATGACAAGTGACTAATAAATAACACATTGTATAAATATGCCGACAGGCCTCATCAGGGGTTAATATGCCAATACACACCGCACCATTGTCCTACACCCAAAAAAAAGTGTTGAAAAAATTCTGTTCGAAATTTTACAAAAATAATGCATCAGATGTGACAGATTTAGGCTTCAGACACTTTTTTAATCCAAATTTAAGAATCAAAAAGTGGGTTTAAAGGCCAGGAAGAAACTTTCATCATACAAGTAATATAAAATCCAATATGTCTTTCACACGTTCAGCAACTAGACATAGATACTAATAAGGCTCTCGGACAAGGTGCGCAGTCTTTTTCTCCCACTCGCATATCGCTGCCGCTGGTTTTGGGAAGTGACGACTAAGCAGTTGCCCGAGGCTCCCTAATGACTCTGGAACAACTCGAATTTATCATTGGCCTCTTCTCCACTCTAGGCCACCAGGGAGTTTTACAGTTGGTTTAACCCACAGGGAAAAAAAAAAGTGACATGTCGCTTCCTTGAGGCGGGTTCCTCTTGGAATCTGCTCCAAGTTTGACAGTTAAGTCAAAAGACTACAAACACCATGAGGGGGGGAAAAGGCTTAAAAACCTCTTCAAGGGTATGTTCAGATGGAGTTTCTGTTGGTTTTGAAGTCGATGCAATAAAAAATATCAGCATCAGAGTATTCAAAAAGGAAACATACTGCAACATCCCTTTTAAAAATGCTTTGGGTGTGTGCACACATTGCGGATTTGTCAGGTTGTTTTCTGCGCAGATTTTTCACAACCTGAAGGGTTTCCTGATGAAAGCGAAGTGAATGAGAATCCTGATGTCTCATGCACACGTTGCTTATTTTTGTCTTTCAAATCTAAGGCTGCCGTCACACTAGCAGTATTTGGTCAGTATTTTACATCAGTATTTGTAAGCCAAAACCAGGAGTGGAACAATTAGAGGAAAAGTATAATAAAAACATATGCACCACTTCTGTATTTATTACCCACACCTGGTTTTGGTTTACAGATACTGATGTAAAATACTGACCAAATACTGATAGTGTGACGGCAGCCTAAGTCTGTGGAATGTCAATTCTTTCAGCGTTTTTGCTGCGCATTTCCCTCATACTAAGTGGGGGAAAATATGCGCAAAAACGCATTTATTTTACACAGCAGTTATCGTGCCAAGAGATGCAGAAATGGTTCACCAAAACATGTGCACATATCCTTAGGGTGTATACACACTTAGGGTACGTTCCCGCGGTCAGGAACGGGCAGCGCTTTGAATGCAGCACATGTCCGCTCCGTCCAAAGTGCTTCCGTCTTTTGAGCTCAGGTGATTCCGCATGTGTTCATTGAACCGTGCGGAATCACCACACCCAATACATTGGACAGGAAATTTATCTTGCGGAGACTGAGCCTCTCCGCAAGATAAATTGACATGCTGCGGTCTTGAAAGACACGCCGCATGTCCGTCTCCGCAAGGAAGACAGAGGCGTCTGTGCACTCATAGTGGAGATGGGATTTCATGAAATCCCCTCCACAATGCTGTAACATCTGGCCGCTGCGAGTTGGACGCTGCGGCTGTGCGCAGTGTCCAACCCACAGCGTTTCCTGACCGTGGGAACATACCCTTAGGCTGCCGTCACACGTTCAGTATTTGGTCAGTATTTTACCTCCGTATTTGTAAGCCAAAACCAGGAGTGGAACAAATAGAGGCAAAGTATAATAGAAACATATGCACCACTTCTGCATTTATCACCCACTCCTGGTTTTGGCTTACAAATACTGATGTAAAATACTGACCAAATACTGAACGTGTGACGGAAGCCTTAGGGTATGTGTCCACATGCCGTAAACGCTGTGTGTTTGACGCTGCATAGAGACGCAGCGTCAAACACGCAGCGTCAAACACGCAGCGTCCAGATGTTACAGCATAGTGGAGGGGATTTAATGAAATCCCGTCTCCACTATGCGTGGTAACACGCACGCGGCGGCCCTGCGACTCCGGACATGCGGCACGTCTTTTCAGATCGCAGCATGTCCGTATATCTTGCGGCGCCGCTGCGCCACCGCAAGATATAACACAGGGCCCTATGCGTAGGGTGCGATGATCCCGGATGTGTGCTATGAACACATCTGGCATCATCGCGTCCCAGAGGGGGGCGGAGCTTAGCGCACCGCCGGCCATCCTGATCGTGGACACATACCCTTAAGGTGTATACAGACTACGGAGCTGATTGATCACTGTTTTTACTCCATTTTTGTATAGGTTTGAGTATTTAGCTTTTCATTCGCCTCATTTTTAAAGTCACTTACGGTATGTTTCTACTGTTGTGGTTTGGTTTTTTTTTGGCTTTTTTTCTTTAGTTCACCACTATAGGCCGGGTTTAGAGTTTCCAGATATTTTTGCCTAAGTCATAGTTTGTGAAATTCTGAGTTTTCTGTCTAACTCCATCCCACCCCCTCTTGTATGCTATAATTTCTTTTCACAATTATACAAAATGTGTGCAACTTTTGCACTAAAGTCATCAAAATAATTAAAGACAAAATCAAAGATGATTTTTGTGGGTTTTGTCCAAAATTCATAAACCGAATGAGTCATTTTGAAGAAGTAGCCGCAAAAAAAGAAAAACAGCAGATGTCAAAGAAGAAAGGTGACTTAAAAAAAAAACCAAAAAACGTGCATGATGAATTGAGGTCTGAGTCATTTTGCTAATTTTTTTTTGTGTGGCAGAAACGTGGAGTTTTTGAGGATGATTTTGCAGAGTATCGTGAGATTTTTTTTACTTCAGTATTTGTAAGCCAGAAACAGAAATGCATGAAAAATTCAGAATTGGTGACCTGTTTCTATTATACTTCTCCTCTGATTTGTTCCACTCTTGGTTTTGGCTTACAAATACTGAGGTAAAAAATTGACCAAATCCTCAATGTGTGCACATGTGCATTATGTTGATTTTATGAGGGGCTTTTTCTGGTGCTTCTATTCTAGGCAGAATCCGCGAGAAAAGATGTCATGTGCACATAGCCCAAAGAGAAGAAGAAAAAACTTGATTCAAAATGAGAATTTTCTAGGATTTTTCCACCTTTATACTTTGTGTGAACCAAGTCTTACATTCCGATAAAAACTGATGAGATAAAATTTTATATTGTATTTTTATGATGCCTTAGATAACCCCGCTACTAGTTGACAGGTTTACTTCCACCACTCCGCCATGTTAGACGGCCGGATTATGCTCTAATTGGTTGCTTGTGTCAGACTTGGCCAATTATCGTATTTACGGCGGAGCATTTTCCCGCTTACTGTACTCATGAAGGCCATTTAGTGACGGGAGGATTTACCATTACAGACACGAACAATCTAGACACGCCTGATGTCAAAAGCTAGTGTGAGATTAGGCAGCCATTACAATCGGCGCACATTCACTGTCACACTTGTGATTACGCTCATTGTGGATGCATTATGTATGCTCATTTCTGCCCTGATGTCGGGAGTGACTGGAATAAGAAGAAGCCGCTTTTTGTACATTTTTCTATGAGCTTTGCGGGGCCTGTAATTAGCCTTTCTGTAAAAAAAAACAAAACAAACAAACTATTAAACCGAGCCTCATAGATCCACTTTTCCCATGCATTTATTGAGGTCTCCGCGGTTCATAGGGATAATGTTGACATTATCATAGCTGAGAAATGACCCCGGCGGCGCTACGTGATCTATGTTAATTCATGATAGTTTAGGTCACTTTTTTATTTTTGCTTGGTCAGAGCCAACATTAATATGTAGGGTGCTACACATAATTTAATCTAGTGTAGCAAAAATTAAAAAAATTGAAATCGGTACAACCTCTCACTCTGATAAATTTTCGGCATACAGAGCCGCCACCTGAGATTCTTATTATTCCAAAACTCTTGCAAATAATCCGTAGATGGTGTACTCTTGCCACTATTGCTCCCATGATTCTGCGTCAGTCTGAGTTTTTTCAGAGTTGGAGAGGGAAAAAAAGTTTGTTTTTTACCTTCTCTATTATGTAAGTCTCTAAAAATCAGACCACACTCATCCGAATGCGGTCCGATTTTTTTTTTTTTTTGCACTGACCCATAGATTTGAATGTGAGTGCCATCCAAATTTCGGAGGCACGGCCCCATAGAATAACATGGATACAAGTACTATCTGTGAAAACCACAGCTTGCGCTTGTCTGATTTAAATATACCTTATTATAAATTGAATAGTGTATTTTCGGCAACTATACTAGCAGCAATATTTTATGATACCTATTATACTACTAGATTGTGGCCCGATTCTAACGCATCGGGTATTCTAGAATATGCATGTCCCCGTAGTATATGGACAATGATGATTCCAGAATTCGCGGCAGACTGTGCCCGTCGCTGATTGTTCGAGGCAACCTATGACATCATCGTCGCCATGGCAACCATTATGACATCTATGTCGATACTGTGCCCGTCGCTGAATCAGAAACGTGAGATGTCTACGTCCTTTATGACATCATCGTCGCTGTGCCCGTTGCTGATTGGTCGAGGCCTGGCGGCCTCGACCAATCAGAGACGCGGGATTTCTACGTCGATGCCGTGCCGGTCTCTGATTGGTCGAGGCCTGGCGGCCTCGACCAATCAGAGAGCCGGGATTTCCAGGACAGACAGACAGACAGACAGACGGAAAAACCCTTAGGCAATTATATATATAGATATGTCCAGGTGGAGGCTCCTTATTAGGAACCTTTGATGTCTTATTTTGTTTTTAAATGTTTTTAAAGTGTGGTGTGCTGTTTTGTGTTTTTTTGGCTGACAAAATAAAGAATTTAAAAAGTGATTTATATACTATTTGCTGGGTGGTCCCCATTATATATAGTGTGACGTCTTTTTCTTGTTCCTGTTGAAGCTATTACAGGTCACACTTTGGGTTGATCCCTTTACTATTGCTATTTTGCTTGATGGTGCCCTCCATTCTTTCATTATACAATTTATAAATGCTTTGATGGTATATTCAGTGTCATTTGTAGAACTGCAGAAATTGACATATTATATATTAAATCTTGCAACATGTGGTTCATACCACTCCGTAAATGAGCGTCCCGTGCTGGACAGCGGGGCAAAGGCTCAAAACCGGGACAGTCCCGCACAATGAGGGACGGTTGGGAGCTATGAAATGGAGTCTAAAAGTTCACCGGATTCTCATCTGTGACGCGTCATGTCATTTCCCTTTTACTTCTATATCTATGGAACCTGACATTAGATTCATGCCGCCTGAACCACGGGCAGCACAAATCAGGCATTTGCCGCACAATTGCATCCAGGTTTCTTTTATGTGGAAATGCTGAGGCGTATGAAAAACAAACTCCGATGCCCTTGATATTCTGGAGTTTTGTCCTTTCAAGACCAAGGCCCACTGTAATGTGAGACGTTCGCAGGCTGAGCTTACACACTGCTCATTTTCTGCATGCTTCCTTGTATATGGTGTGGAAGCCGTGTGGAAATTGACCTTCGTTGCGTTTTGTTTTTTTTTAAATCACAGCATGTCATTTTCTGTTGCGGAAAAGCATCATTTTGGTGCAGATTTTACCTAATTATTCCAGTGGGGCCCCTTAATTTGCAGGTTAAACCATACCTCCCAACCATCCCGGATCCAGCGGGACTGTCCTGATTTTGACAGTCAGCCCCGCGATCCCGAGCGGGACATTAAACTGCTGGCCTTGCATTTTTTTGTTACATGTCTTTTTTTGTGCTTTCCCGCAGCAAAAAATGCCCGAATAAATGCAGATTTTGCATACAGAAACGCTGCAGATTTCAGTATTGAATGTAAGATCTTCACCAAATATCCAACCTAGCCAGTGGGCGCTTGTTTGTTTTTATTCTAAAGTTTATACTTACCGTAAATATTTTTTTTTTTTGTAATGCAAAACCAGTATAATTATTTAAACAGGTCATAACATTTCTGATTGATTTTTTTTGTTTTGTCTATTAATTACGTTTTAACCAATAAAATGTTTCATTCCCTTACAATCTTTTGCTCTCCTGTCCATTACACTAGGAAATATGTGTGGGTTGCCCCACATGCAAATGATGCTGTAACACTAGGGGTCCTTGAAGTAGATTGGAGGCAGGAACAGGTTAAATAAAAAGAAATTGGATTGAAAAAATAAAAACATTTTTCAGCCATTTTTATAGGAGCAGGATTTCTTGGTTGTTTCCAGAGGACTGTTGTAATCGTGCTGGCCCAATTTCGTGCTTCGAGAATCTGATTCATAACTTTAGTGATGACCAGTCCTGCACAAATGTTCTAGTCATTATGCAGCCGTCATGTCGCACCCTGCCCCCGCCACGATCTCCCCCAGCTGCCGAATGTACAGTGACCGATGATTAATGTATCTTAATGAGGCCCACTTGTCACAAAGCATCTGGTCTCTGAATCTGGAATCAAAAAATGACAATGTTGCCTGATTACTGGTGATCTACGCCTTGTGCGGAAGCTATTGTTTTCTGTTATCAAGCATGGGTTTAATGATGACTGATTAGTAACATTTTTTGGTCGGTGGGTGGGGGGGGACAGATTGACTTTGAATTAATTCTAGTTTTCCTCTTTTTCTATTATGGAAAAGAAAGGTAATAGTGCAGATATTTACAAAGAATTATTTCTTTATTATGTTCGCTTACATAGTGTCGTCATATTCTGCAGCTCTTTGCAGATATCATCATCGCTGTCCCCATTGGGGCTCATAATCTACATTCTCTCTTCGTATGTCTTTGGAGTGTGGGAAGAAACCCACGGAGAAGATACAAACTCCTTGCAGATGTTGTCCTTGGCGGGATCTGAACCCAAGACCCCCAGAGCTGCAAAGCAACAGTGCTAACCACTGAGCCACCATACAGTGCTACCCACTGAGCCACCATACAGTGCTACCCACTGAGCCACCATGCTGATTGGGGTAAGTTCAGAAAGAGGGGTTTTGTTGTGTCTAATATATGACTTGGATAATGACAAAAATGGGGTTAATTATGCTCTCGAGGCTATCCATACACCGCCACTGCTAAATATCCAATATTGGACCATTTTAAGCTGTTCCTTCTGGGACGGTCCATAAGTGACCCCAGAACGCTCCAAACTATCTACTAATGGGTTGGATTATCAGAAGCACCACCTCGTTTCTGGATTGGATGGCGGGATTGTCCTTGCAATATTGTGGCAGATAGCCTCGTATAGACGTTCTACTGTGCATGTCATGTGCACAGGGTTGGCTCAGTGATCCTAAACACTAATGACACCGGTACCAGGTTTTCCGGTACTGGTATTATACGGACATGTGAAGGTGGCCTCACTGTGTGTTTGAAAGCTACTAATTGAGTATCGCTATTCTCAATACTGGGGGTTGAATTTCTCATCAGTTATCCGTGGTTTACATTGGCTTTGTCCTTTTCATGCCAGGCTTGTTGGGGCAGGCGTAAGGCTATGTTCACACAGATGTTTTTTTTTTTAGATGTTGTTGATACATGAGTTATTCAGGCAGAAACCTTTTTTTTTTTTTTGCAGAGGGGTTTTTTTCCCAAAAAAATATTCTTATTTTGCAGCCTTTTGATTTGACAATGTCTAGTTTGGAGCAACTTCTATAAAAAGACATTTTACAAACAAAACAAACATTTATTTTCTGTTTTTTTTTTTTTTTGTTTTTGTTTTTTTTAAGTCAATTCTTTAACATTTTCAAGGAGAAAATGGAAAAATATAAATTCTAAACCAAATCTCATAAACGCAGAAAAAATGGATGTGCCATAGAAATGATTGGGGATAATTTTGCCAGCTGTTTTGAAGCCATTTCTGAGAAGGATTTTATGGCGGATACTCAAAGAAAAAAAGAAAAAAAAAATCTTAAAAAAAAAAAAGTGAGAACAGTATTCGATTTCACCGATGTATGGGTTTGTTCACAGTGAGGTTTTGGTGTGGAAACTTTCCAAAATCCTCCTGAAAAACCGGACCCTTGGCAGCCTTTAGCAGGTCTTTCCTTGCTTACTGCCTTAGTTTTGTAGGGGTATGTGCACATGACGTCTTTTTTTCAGGCAAAGCCAGTGGTGAAAATGATTGCCAACGTTTTCCTGAAGCGTCTTCGTTTGGGAAAATTCAGGGGCTGCGCTGTCATTCAGACGCCGTGTGCACATAATCGGTGAATTTCTTCCACTATGAGATGATGGAGCAGAGGAGATCGATCATTCTAGAGGTTCCTATTCTCGAGGGTCTGACCCATTTCATCTTGAAGGAAGCGATTCATTGGGATGTGTACAGACTTGCCGGTCGGTGAGACATTGTGTGGATGAGGTCTCGGGCTTTCAGCTTTTTCCCGCTTTTCTGAAAGAAATGAAAATCGCCCTATATAATGGGAAAGTGCTCCGCAGTTACGTGCCTCCTTCAATACCTTTTTGTTGGGGTCCTTTTGTGGTCTGATTTCTGGTAATAAAATCCCCTCTCTTTTGTCCTGCCGGAGATGATGGACACGCCTTGTTATTCTAGACGTTTTCGACCTTTCTTTAGAGGGTAAGAGTCAATTACTGGGGGTCTAGAAATTCTTACATTGTACCCCGGGAATGTACAAAATTCATAGATTTTCCTCCCATTTCTTATAAAGAAGTCAAAAAGCTTCTGTCCTTGGAGGCAAATACATGAAAATCCTGGTAGCTGCTTATTATAGGCCAAGGGGGCATTTAGCTTGGGGCAAGCATCCATTGTTATGGCTGGCAATCAGGCAACACAGCGTGCAGTAATCAGCGCACACACAGAGATCTGGCAATACCCCAAAACAATAGGACGAGCTCTGAGACGTGGAATCTCTGTAGACTGCAATACCTGATCTATCCTCACAACAACTATAAGCAGCAGTGGATTGCGCCTATCACTACCTATGCAACTCGGCACTGCCTGAGGAGCTGACTAGCCTGAAGATAGAAATACAAGCCTGACTTACCTCAGAGAAATACCCCAAAGGAATAGGCAGCCCCCACATATAATGACTGTTAGCAAGATGAAAAGACAAACGTAGGAATGAAATAGATTCAGCAAAGTGAGGCCCGATATTCTAGACAGAGCGAGGATAGCAAAGAGAACTATGCAGTCTACAAAAAACCCTAAACGAAAACCACGCAAAGGGGCAAAAAGACCCACCGTGCCGAACTAACAGCACGGCGGTGCACTCCTTTGCTTCTCAGAGCTTCCAGCAAAAGTTAATAGCAAGCTGGACAGAAAAAACAGAAAACAAACTAGAAGCACTTATCTAGCAGAGCAGCAGGCCCAAGGAAAGATGCAGTAGCTCAGATCCAACACTGGAACATTGACAAGGAGCAAGGAAGACAGACTCAGGTGGAGCTAAATAGCAAGGCAGCCAACGAGCTCACCAAAACACCTGAGGGAGGAAGCCCAGAGACTGCAATACCACTTGTGACCACAGAAGTGAACTCAGCCACAGAATTCACAACAATCCATATGCCAGCCTTACACAGGCTGCACATGGCCGTACAATTTTTAGACAGCTGTCTGCCAAACATACTTCCCCAAAACACATGCGTACTTATTTTGGCTGAGTGTGCATGTGTTATGTTTGAGAAGTGGTGAGTAGAGATGAGCGAACCCGAACTTAAAAGTTTCTCGTTCCTTCCAGACAGTTAGTGTCCTGTGCTAAACACCGAACACGGATTTCTCCCGGAAGTCCAGTACGATGTTCGGAGTTCCAAGCGAAGTCTGTTGGGGGGGGGGAATTTTCCAGCTCAAGAATTCAGATTCCCATTGGTTTCAATAGGGTTCTGGTTCAAGTTCGGGTACAGTTCTGGTACCCAAACCGAATTTTGGAACAAAGTTCAGGCACCAGAACCTGAACTTCTATGGATCTGCTCATCCCTAGTGGTGAGTAAAGACTCCCATACTCATTAGATAAGTCTGCTAAACTTTCTAGTTTTCGATGCGATCATCCGACCATCTAATAGGTATGGGGGTCGCGTGACTCCTCCCCATACAGATACTGTGGATGGAGAGAAGGATCTCTCACATTGGCGGGATGATGGTGAAAACACAAGATCTCTCTGCCCAGCAGACTGTACTTGTATATAGGGGATCCGGTAGAGATACACATGCACACTCCACTCGGTTGAGCATGCATATGTTTCCGAATGGGGAGTGAGGAGTTAAGCTGATCATTCATGTTAGCTAACTATCTCTTTCAACCTCCCATCTATGGGAACTCTCAACTCAACCAAGAGCTCCAGTGCTCTCTAAGTAAGCCGCAGTCAGAATTATCTTGCCTGAAAGCAAAAATGGTGAGTTGTCATCCGATCCTTCTCTTCCCCTGACAACTTTTGGAAAGAGTCAGCGCTTCCATGCGCATTATATGGTAATTTTGGGCGACTTTCCCCATTTTTAAACGTGTATGTATAGGAGGGTCCTAAAGCTGCTACTCTTCTCCTCTGGTGGTGGCTTATCATTCCTGAGAATAGAAGGATAAGGCATATTAACATAAAACAGCCCAATCCTTCTTTCCCTCTTCCATTGGTAGGTGCGGTCTGACGATATAAATCTGATATGTGTGGCCCTTTTTTCTTTTTTTTGCCTTTTTATACCCGATTCAGCCATATGAGTGGAGGCTGGAAGATGTCTGTGTAGCTATACAGGCTTAGTCAGGTGCCATATATGCAGAACTATTCCCTGGAAACAATGCTGTTACACTGTATACTGTACATATAGTATATGCTCTCGGTGTGCTGGTTTTGTAGTTTTTTTTCTTAATTGACTTTTTAAATTTATTTAATTTATTTTTTTGTTGTTTTTTTTTAACGTGTTATTGGCTTTATCCTCCTACATGAACTTTATTACTTGGATAAGGATCTGCATGTCTTTCCCTGCTCATCGGCTCTCAAGAACTCAACCTTTTTTTTCTTTTTGGAATTTTCCAAAGAGTAACAATAGAGTGCAATTAGGGTATGCGATACTCCTCGGATTTTAATTCTGATGATTCCAACATGTTATTAAGGTATAAAATATCCGTAAGAAAAAAGTCTCATTAGGTGTTCTGTTGTCCGTGTAATGAGGGCGGGAGGGGGATAAAACAAAGATCTGCAGTGTTTCTCCAAGACAATATATTCCCCGTCAAACAACTCTCACTAGAACAAAGTCCGTCTGGCGTAATTATGGTGGAATATTCTGCAGGTATACGCAGGGGGCTGTGAAAAATGTGGTCACTTAATAATTTTATATATTCATGACTATATTGTATGTTATGACAGTTATAAAGGAAATGTCATCCTTTTAGAAAAAAATATTAGAATTTGTATTCATTTACCTATAGGCGTTATCCAGAGCTTCAAAGTTAGATGTCTTGTCCTCAAGATCCTCGAAACCACCGACTTTCGTGGGTCTGGTCAACCATCCGATGTGTGTGGGGTACAAGAAGATAATTTGCACTATCCGGAACCAACGGACAGGTCGGTACCCCGTGTCTGCCGGACCAGAGTCCTGAGAACATCCTACTACTCCTAATTAGTAGGTCCTTGCGCACGTCATGATGTGCTTTCCACCATGACATAGTGGAATAGTGGAAGCTTACTAATCAGAGGCGGTGCTCAGAATGACAGTAATAGGAAGTTCGACTTGGTCGGTGGTCCTGGGTCTTGCAAAACATTTTGCTCAAGTCTACCTCTACCCCCCCATTATACAGTATGTCGAGCAGTAATGTTTTTCAAGGCTTTTTTACCGACTGAAAACCATGTGTGCACGAGCCCTGAGGGTGAGAATATTGGGAAGGGAATCTGCTGGCTTTATGTGAGTGTTACGTGTTCATAGCCACTACGCACGGCCTCCGGATTAGTTTTCTTACAAAAGCTGGAATTCTAGCGCAGGTATTAATCAGCGTAGAAATATAATACACGAGGGCTTGGTTAAGTGTGACTGCTTCATTCAGCATGAAATTCTGGCACAGATCCGTACACCACAAATAATACAAGGGGTCAAAAATTCACTCGGCGCTGCATCTGTAAATATAGGCGATTTGTGCCGAACGGCAAGTGTGTTCCTAAGCCCGTAATCCGTCTCCTATTGTGCGAGGGATCGGTCACCTCTCGGGGAACATTCCTTATAGAATGAATTATTCATCGTGTATGCAAATGCACCATTTAATCCCTCTCAGGTGCGCTCTCCGTGAACGAGGGCCTGTTCCTGCGCTGTGCCGTTCTCTTCACAAAGTCTAATGTTTGCATCTAACGGCTGTTGGGTCTGAATTTCTAGAAGGTATTGCAGGGGTTTATTTAAACTTTTTTTTTTTTTTTTTTGGGAAAACTGGTGAATTCCTGTACTTCAAGGCCAGGATTTTTTAAAAAACAAAAAATGGCGGATATCTTCAAAACACATCACACTTGTCATTCGGTTATGTCCACATCTTGGAAATCGGCCCCATTTACTATTTTTGGAGCCATGTTTTTTTTACAATGCCTGAAAGAGGTTTTTTTCATTCTCAAGGAGAAATGTATTAAATGTTATATTGTGGACTCCAATGTTGTCTGAGCATTATTACTGGAATGCCTTGCCTAAGGAAGCCCATCTCGTCACTTTTGGCCTAACCCCTCCACCAGTGGACAAATGGACTTTTTTTTTTTTTTTTTTTATAGCCAGTTTGTGGCCACAGGTTACAGAAAAATCATTCCCCAAATCTGACCAAACGTGGAACGAGACGCTTCTTTCCAGGCATGATCCTGTCCAACTAAAAAGTTCATTTTATAAAACTTCTTATATGTCTTAGTAACAGACCTTGATCAACGGAGGGTCAAGGCACCGAGACCTCATCAATTTATAAAAGGAAGGGTCAGAAGCGCTTGGGTGGAGAAAGGTTCAAGTTGATGGACCTAGGTCTTTTTTTTCAACCTATGTAAGTGCTGCTCAACGCAAACTTTCTTTTGAGCCTGTCTAAAGTTTTGGAAAGTAAAATAACGGAGTCCTTCTGCCTATTTTATTTTTTAAGCGATGGATGAGGCTCTTGCCACCTAGACACGCACCAAGCAAAGGCTCAAGTTATTTTTTCTCTGAAAACCTCTTCTCTTTTAAATGACTTGACTATCTTGCAGGAACCAGCCTTTAAACTGGTTTCAGAAGGACAGTATTATGTACCCATATTACAGATGCAAGTCTCGGCCTGATAATGGGTCTAAGTAGCCAGATTGACAGTTTCATAAGAAGCTATTTGTTTGGGTCCTTAAACTAACTATTGCACAAATCTAAACCTGCAATAGCCCCATTTGAAACCGGCTTAAAATTGGTTTTGGATGGGCGTAATGTAGCTGCATATTTGGACAAATCCTAGCCCGAATGGTTCCATTCTTCTTGATGTGTTGACTTCTTCTAGAATGACTAGATTTCTGTGACCGCATTTGGAAGTATCCTAATGAACCCAAGATCCTTGAGTATGACATATTTTCCGTGGCCCATTTTTGATGGCCATAACCTGGGCACAACATTGGGCAAATATTCAGTGACGTAATTAGAGTGCGATGGGCCCCGGTGCAAGACTTCCGAGAACGCATATCCAGTACCACATGGGCTCGGTCATGACCTCTGCGACCACGTTCGTTACGCCCCTACATGTATTATTACAATTAACCAACATTTTGACTTTTCGCTCCTCGGTGGCTCCATGGAATCAAATCCACTTTCCGGCAATCGTGTCAGATGGCATCCAGTCTCAATGACTTATTAGGAAAACTCATTCGGGATGGTTGGGAAACCCAGAAAAATAGATATAGTTCTTCCTACCCAAAAACTTGACGTTGAAATGCACTGGTGTTTTGTGTTTTTCCTCTGAGACTCTTCAACTGTAAATGGATAGAAAGTGGCTCTATCTGAGCTGTCGATTGTGCTTAGTTAGCATGGATGTCAATAGAAACAAGCTCTGCTGCGTTGGACGAGTGCCACCGCCGTCAGCTAACCTTACTGTTGCACAAGGAATGCTGCCGGGGTCGACACCCGACACTTTTTCTTCCAGGCATATTAGCAAGAGACTGAAAGCATCTCGCTTACTGTCAGGTGCGCACAATGACGGTCTTGTTGGAAGAAAGGTAGGAAATGGTCACTTTATGGTTGGTGGCTTAACTAATTTTCCAGTGGAGGGCATGAGATGTAATCAGGCTTCACATTAGGGTGACCCCATTTCTATCTCCTCTTGTAATGATGTTACAGGAGCCCCGGAGAGATGTATGTGCTCTGTTAGAGACTGAGCAGGTTAAGTGGGGACAGATCTCCCGTAGGACGTTTGTAGTTGGAGAATACTTGTCAGGGCAGATCTTGGGTATTGATGGTGTTTGCAAAAAACTCTTTTAGTATCACCAATGGTGGTGGAGACTTGATAACTTACACTTTAATGTAAGAACTGTTTTTTTTCCTAGCTAAAAATACAATAACTATTATTAAAGGTAACTTGTATGAACAATTTTAATAATGAAATTAGTGTTGTGGTTGTAAAGATTGTAAAACAACGATCAAAATGATACCTGTGTTGTAGCAATCCGGTGCACCAGCGCTGAGAAATCAAGCTCTGACGCCACATGCAAATTAGAGCGGAAGTGCTTTGGTTGGAGGCGTGTCGATGCACTTTGAGTACATTGACACGCCCCTAATGCACTGATAGACTTATTTGCATGTGGCTTCAAAGCTTGGTTACACAGCTCTGGCATATCGGATTGCTACAAGACCGGTATCATGTTTATTGTTGTGCTAGGATGTATACAACCATGGCACTAGTTTCATTAGTAAAATCTAGACGGATCCCTTTAAAAGGTGTTTCCTTAAGCCTTAATAGATCGTAAAATGTTAAAAATGAAACTTGCGTGGTGAAATGTGCAGGTGAAATGTTCTTTTACATTCAAGTTAATAACCATCTCGGTAATACACGGACACGCTGGGTCTGCCAAAACTAGAACACTAAGGCCGGTGTCACACTACCGGAGAATACGGGCAAGTGCTATGCGAGAAAACATCGTATAGCACTCGGACCAATGTTAAGCAGCTCACATCACCGTTTATTTTCTCGGGCGTATTCAGCGTGCTTGTAAAATCGCAGCATGCTGCAATTGTACGCTTATATTGTCCGAGACTTACCAATGCAAGCCTATGGGTGCGAGAGAAAAATTGGACCGCACTCTGACCATGCAAGTGCTGTCCGATTTCTACGCACCGGTGTCCTTTGAAAAGCCGGCGATTCATGTGTTGCATACAGTAAAATCACACTGATAAGTTAGAATAGAATAGATATATACACATAGAATACATATGATATGCACATGTCAGGAGGAACTTTGCTCCACTCCTCTTTGCAGATCATCTCTAAATCATTAAGATTTTGAGGCTGTCTTTTGGCAACTCGGTGCTTCACCTCCCTCCATAAGTTTTCTATTGGATTAAGGTCTGTAGACTGGCTAGGCCACTCCATGACCTTAATGTACTTCTTTCTGAGCCACTCCTTTGTTGCCTTGGCTGTATGTTTTAGGTCATTATCTTGCTGGAAGACCCAGCCACGACCCATTTTTAATGTCCTGGTGGAGGGAAGGAGGTTGTCACTCAGGATTTTATGGTACATGGCTTCATCCATTCTCCCATAGATGCGGTAAAGTAGTCTTGTGTCCTTAGCAGAGAAGCGCCCCCAAAACATAATGTTTCCACCTCCATGCTTGACAGTGGGGACGGTGTTCTTTGGGTCATAGGCAGCATTTCTCTTCCTCCAAACACGGTGAGTTGAGTTAATGCAAAAGAGCTCAATTTTTGTCTCATCTGACCCTAGCACCTTCTCCCAATCACTCACAGAATCATCCAGGTGTTCATTGGCAAACTTCAGACGGGCCTGCACATGTCTTCTTGAGCAGGGGACCTTGTGGGCAGTGCAGGATTTTAAACCTTTGCGGCGTAATGTGTTACCAATGGTTTTCTTGGTGACTGTGGTCCCAGCTATCTCAAGATAATTAACAAGTTCCCCTCCGTGTAGTTTTAGGCTGATCTCTCACCTTCCTCATGATCAAGGATACCCCACGAGGTGAGATTTTGCACGGTGCCGCAGATCGATGTCGATTGACAGTCATTTTGTATTTCTTCCATTTTCTTACTATTGCACCAACAGTTGTCTCCTTCTCACCCAGCGTCTTACTTATGGTTTTGTAGCCCATTCCAGCTTTGTGCAGGTCTGTGATCTTGTCCCTGACATCCTTATAAAGCTGTTTGGTCTTGCCCATGTTGTACAGGTTAGAGTCTGACTGATTAATTGAGTCTTTGGACAGGAGTGTTTTATAAAGGTGACTATGTAAGACAGCTGTCTGTAATGCAGGTAACGAGTTGATTAGGAGCGTCTAACTGGTCTGTAGGAGCCAGAACTCTTAATGGTTGGTAGGTTATCAAATACTTATTTCTCACTGCAAAATAGCAATCGCACTGCATTCAGATGTAAATAGGATGCTAAGTGTGAAAAATCGGACTGTACTCACATTACACTCGTGCGACTCTCCGCAGGGAGCCTCGGACCGATTTTTCATACGTTTAGTGTCACTCCGGCCTAATTCTTTAGTTTTAGTCATTATAGATGTGGCCCTTTGTATTTTAAAGGGACTCTGTCACCTGAATTTGGCGGGACAGGTTTGCGGTCATATGGGTGGGGTTTTCGGGTGTTTGATTCACCCTTTCCTTACCCGCTGGCTGCATGCTGGCCGCAATATTGGGTTGAAGTTCATGCTGTGTCCTCCGAAGTACATGCCTGCGCAAGGCAAGATTACCAGCGAGTAAGGAAAGGGTGAATCAAACAAAACCGAAAACCCCACCCATATGACCGCAAACCTGTCCCGCCAAATTCAGGTGACAGGTTCCCTTTAATAAATTGGGTGGAATTTACTATTGTAGTTGTACCACTTTATCTACTTTTTTTTAAGCTTTTGCTATGTTTTAAAGCATTTTGCACCTCCATTTAGTAATTTATTTTTTTTTGTTCCCATGTTGTGACATTGTGTGTTTTGAGCACGTTTATGACTTTTTAAAAGGTTCCGGATTTTGCCACAATTTCTTTCCAGGAAAAAAGGTGTCGTAAAATGATTGACTTCACTTTTCCTCAGTTACAGATAAATATCCAAATCTGATTCATGGAGCCCCCTGGCAAACAGCAGGCGCCGCCAGGATCATTGAACCCAAACGGCTGCCTCTTGCTCTCCTGTCTATTGTTCTGGCCCGAGTGTGATCTTCCACATGGGACCATTTGTCAGGCTTTGTAAGACATTTTTAGATTTATGACCTCTGACTGCACGTCCGCTTGTGGCCAGGATGAGTAAACCGGACATTCGAGAAGGAATCCGGACACTGGACTTGTGCAGCTTCAGGCCACATTCTCTGCAGTCAGCAGCAATCATTCCTGATAGATGGAGGTAGCGACACTTGTAACACACTTAATAAATATTTTGCACAACTTCTCATGATATAAAGAGGTCAGGGTTCTGTGCGCCCCTTAAATTGTTTATTACCTGCATGTAACCTTTTTTTTTTTTTTCTAGAATTCGGTGGCAATGTATAGGGGTGAAATCCGCAAGGTATCTGCAGCAATATCCACCTGCAACATGGGCGGATTTTGCTGCTGAATCGCCATAAATTTGCCGGAAGGTCATTTGTGGGGGGGCTCTGGTGTATGTCCATATATGCCAGAAAGCCCCCCCACCACCACCACCGCAACTGATTTTCCGGCAAATAGAAATGTCCTGCACCTTCCCACCTTCGGCTCTGACCCCATTTTGACTCTGCTCTGCCTTGACCAGTTCTGACAACTTTGAACCTGTTCTGCTTTTTTTTTTGACTAATGCCATGATTGAAGCTCGCTGCCGGCTATACATGGCCCCTCTGAAGGCAGCCGATCAGGTGTGCAAGAGGTCAACTGCAAAGAGTGGTGTGTAGATGAGTGCAATGTGCCGCAGAGTATGTGTGTCTGTGTATGGTTCATGTATATAATGTAACAACTTATTCAGTAATATGTAAATATTTAGATTATAGATATATAATTACAGTATATATAAATGTTTATTTTTATTATATATACCGTAAATTGTATAAATATTTAGTGAGTTAGTTTTTTATTGAAGGGTTTATCCAGTTTGTTATTGAATTCTTAGGGGGCCCTTTGTTCAGGATCTTCATTCCGCTCTTCCGCTCGGATATATAATATATAATAATATATATATATTATGCTCAAAAATATAAAGGGAACACTAAAATACCACATCCAAGATATCTCTGAATGAAATATTCCAGTTGCAAATTTTTATTCATTGCATAGTGGAATGTGTTCTGAACAATAAGGTTGTTGCCCTCCTACGGCCCTCTCCACGTCTCCTGGTGTACTGGCCTATCTCCTGGTAGCGCCTCCAGTCTCTGGACACTACACTGACAGACACATGAAAACCTTCTTGCCACAGCTCGCATTGATGTGCCATCCTGGATGAGCTGCACTACCTGAACCACTTGTGTGAGTTGTAGAGTCCGTCTCATGCAACCACGAGTGTGAAAGCACAACCAACATTCAAAAGTGACCAAAACATCAGCCAGAAAGCATTGGTACTGAGATGTGGTCTGTGGTCCCCACCTGCAGAACCACTCCTTTATTGAGGGTGTCTTGATAATTGCCAATAATTTCCATCTGTTGTCTATTAGATTTGCACAACAGCATGTGAAATTGATTGTCAATCAGTGTTGCTTCCTAAGTGGACAGTTTGATTTCACAGAAGTTTGATTTACTTGGAGTTAGATTCTGTTGTTTAAGTGTTCCCTTTATTTGAGCACTATGTATATATATATATATATATATATATATATATATATATATATATATATATATATATATATATATATATATATATATATATATATATATATATATATATATAATATCTCTATTTAGACATTACATAGTGTCCATTCCAAGTAATTGCTTATGTAATGCAGGTCAGGTCCTCCAGAGCAAATTATATTATATTTTGGGGGGCACTTTGGAACACATCTGCTGCTGGATACCCCCAATATGTTGAGTTTCTCTGCAGCGCCACCACTGGTGAACTGAAGCATTGCACAGTCGCTATATACTGAAGTACATGACTGTGGCCATAATTATGGGAACCGGACATAGTCATGGACGCACAATAGAGGTCATCTGTGCTGATCAGGAGTCTGTTTGCTGCACTCGTATTCCGGGGCAGGGGGCATTGGGGATTTTTAGTGAATATTAGGGAATTTCTTCTGCTTTCTTTCTCACTGTATTTACAAAGTTTACCCGGAGTTCTCAATCAATAGAGGAAACGGCTGAGCTTTTATTCTGAGGCTTTTGTATCTTCCTGTTCCTGTTATAAAGCTTTATTGCTTCCTATAGAACTGAATGGGGTGACACACACTCGCTAATTGTGTCCCCTGGAGCTATTGTGCTCCGCACCCTGCCCTGCAGATGGAGCAGAGCTCACCTTGGCATGTGCCACTAGTGTCATTTCAAGATGTAGTTTAACATAGGATTACATGGAAACCTGCCGCATGACTTCAACGGGAAGAACAAACCATCTAGTGTTCATTCGACCCATGTTAGGGAAGGACTGGGCATGTTGAATATCAACATGTCCAATTCTTTATATTCAAGGTCGATAAATTACCGCTAGAGATGTGTGGCAGCGGCTAAAGCTGGTCATAGAGATAACTGGCCTGTAGGGTTGAGCAAAAAAGATTTGTAGGAACCTGGTCCAGCATCATTGGTAGTCAGTGAACACTGGACCAGAACCCGGCGAACCTCCTACCTGCCAGCATCTTTTCTGACTAGTAGGCCAACAACGCCATATGTGCAGACTGACGCTGCTCTGCTGCACCAAGTGTGAATATACTGTATATGGGGAGTCATGGGTGGAAGAGCTGTCAGCTGAGCGCTATTGAGCCTGTATGGCCACCTCTTGGCTCATGGCTGGTTCTTTAACAGTAGTTGGCTTCTTTAAACTGTTATTCCCCCCTCCTTCCACCCCCCAAAAAAGTTATCCCCCACACATTGCCTGATTTACTTTTGGTGAACTTATGACAAAAAATTGGTGAAGTCAGAATATCATTATATTCTATGAATTAACAAGTCAGGCAGTACGGTGGCTCAGTGGTTAGCACTGTATGGTGGCTCAGTGGTTAGCACTGGGGTCCTGGGTTAAATCTAACCTAGGACAACATCTATAAAAAAAACAACACAAAATTGATCTTGACTTACGTTGGTACACATGCAGCACATAAACACATGTTCACATTGGTCATAAAACATATAAAACCTACAAGAGAAAAAAATGAGCAAAAACCCTGCTGTAACGAAGTAAGTAAAAAGCAAAAAGTGCATTTAAATGACGGAGTTTTTAGTAACGGTGTTTTTTACCAAAAATAGCATAATTGCCATCCCACCACGACAAGGTAACTCTGATCGGGACGGTCCTACACTGTCTAATATTAAAAACCTTACCATGTGTCACCAGTGTTGGACCGTCCCGATCAGAGTTACCGTACATTGTCGTGGTGGGATGGCTTTTATGCTATTTTTGATCAAAAACAGCATTGCTAAAAACTCTGTTATTTAAATGCACTTTTTGCTTTATATTTACTTAGTTACAGCAGGGTTTTTGCACATTTGTTTCTCATGTAGGTTTTACTAGGACAATATCTGCAAGGAGTTTGTATCTGCTCCATGTTTGCGTGGGTTTCCTCCGGGTTCTCCGGTTTCCTCCCACACTCCAAAGACATACTGATAGGGATTCTAGATTGTGAGCCCCAATGGGGACAGTGATGATGTGTGTAAAGCGCTGTGGAATATGATGGCGCTATATAAGGAAAGCATAATAAATAAGTCAACAAAACTGTGATCCTGCCAGATCTGAGAACAAGGTACCACTTTACCGTTCAGTTGCTGTATATACCTCCCTCCCTCACAGTTGGTATCTCCCAAAGAAAGACACTCAACAGGTCTTAGG
The DNA here is from genome assembly GCF_032444005.1 of Ranitomeya imitator. NCBI lineage: Eukaryota > Metazoa > Chordata > Amphibia > Anura > Dendrobatidae > Ranitomeya > Ranitomeya imitator. Next base: position 25,867,845 of record NC_091288.1, read on the forward strand.
GTATGTGCACACGTATTCTGGGTCCACTGCGGATGTTTCTGCAGTGGATTTCAGCAGATTTGATAAATCTGCAGTGGAAAACCGCTGTGGATTTATCGCGGCTTTACCGCGGTTTTACAACTGCGGATTTCTATTGGAGCAGTTGTAAAACCGCTGCGGAATCCGCAGAAAGAAGTGACATGCTGCGGAATGTAAACGTCTGCGTTTCCGTGCGTTTTTTTTCCGCAGCATGTGCACAGCGTTTTTTGTTTCCCATAGGTTTACATTGAACTGTAAACGCATGGGAAACTGCTGCGGATTTGCAGCAAAATCCGCATCGTGTGCATTTTGATGACGTGTGCCTGTGCTGGTGCCAGGACTCTGCGAGGTGCGTCCGGAGGAGGTGCACGAATCCTTCACCGTCTCCCCACATAGACAATTAACGCTTCGCTCGGGAGACTTTTCTTGGCTTCAGATCTCCTGGTGGAACCTCATGTAGAGATTGTCCTCTGGACTGGAACTTCCCACATCATTAGAAATAAACGGCGGAAATTCAAATGCGGAGGGGAAATGACAGCTCGTCCATCTTTGAGGACAATGTATTCTTTCTTTTTTTTTCTTTAAATACATGTATTCGGGGCTAAAAATCATTTTTGCAATTGGGTTTCATTAAAAATTTTGCACCGTGTAACTTTTACGGGTTCTTTATTTCCCTATACCTTCAACTTTCAGGTGGTCTTTGGTCATAAATCAGCTGAGAGGAGATGAGAAATAGACAGAAAAGTTATATACTCCTTGTGAGACCATCATAGCTGGCTGACTGACCGATTCCCAGTTAACTCGTTCTGCAGTCAGCAACACAAGGGATATAGGAGGCAAGCAAATTTTTAATGAAACCCAATTGCAAAAATGATTTTTAGCCTCATACATTAAAGAAAGAGATAAAAGGTCCCCAAAAGTGGACACCCCTTTTAAAAAAATCTTATTAAATAGGGTTGCCACGGATTTAAAACATGGTGCAAAGTTAAGTATAACGTCTCATATTCTTATACCCTGGGTGGAGCTTGTGCACATTGTCGCCTCCTTTGGGTAATGCATTTTGATTTAATATGGTGGGAGTGACAACTACCCCCATTAGTCAGGTGTGAGATGAGAGGAGTGGTTGTGTGCTCTTAGGATAAGTCCAAATGGTGCTGTGACTGCACACCCAAAGCTCTTCCCAACCACGGCGGGCCTATGGCTGCAACATAGTTACACCAATTATCCATCACCGAGGCTGTCACATGTTGCTGTGTTCAACTCTACATAAATGTATGGTGTTGGAGCATAATTTTAAGTCCAGGAGGCAATGTACAATTTTCCCCAGATTTTTTTTTGTTTTGATGGAAAAAGAGTCCATCACTCCTCTGTGGGTCATTTGCATTAAAGCTGTTCCCTCCAGCATGTCCACATGGATTATTCCTTCTCTGAACCCTGCTTATACAGGTACTATACAGATGATCAGGTTTTAAATACATCAGATAGTGATTTTATACGTTAGATAGGACTGCTCTATATGTGTATACCTTGACGATTGGTGGAGCAGCTTAAGTATTCATTTTTTTGCAAAAAAAAACGTATCAACTAAATACCCTGTTTTTTTTCCATCTTTTGACTGTCACTTGCCTATTACTGTGATTTCTTTTACAACAGAGTATTTTTGACCTCACTGTGTTCTTTTGCAGCAGCTGCCTGACACTGGTCACTAAAGTGGATTTCACTGCCTACTATTATCACACTAGTCGTTTTTTTTTTTTTTTGTTTTTTTTTATGTTTTTGGTTGTCAGATTTGCCCAGTGTTTTATTAGTTATTACTCAATTCACACCGTTAACTAAGCAGAATATCTTCAGTCCTCAGGATGGATTATTATCGTGTGCACAGAGCCTAACGCTCACGTCTGTATTACTGAGGGAAGTATTTGTATTTGCCAATGACTTATATTTGAAAAAAGTCTCAGAATTTAATTTTCCACCATTTTCTATATTCTTCTTATATCCGGTCGTGTCCATTTTAAGTCTCTGTAACAACTGAACCAGTCATTAATGGACTTTTTTGCACAGTATACCTAAATTAGAGTTGTTTAAAGGAATGGTACACCTCTAGTAATTGTAAAAGAAAAAAAAAAAAAAAATATATATATATATATATATATATATATATATATATATATATATATATATATATATATATATATATATATATATATATATATATATATATATATAATATAAAAATGTTATATATATAAGATCCTGGTCATGGCTTGGAGCCGAACCCCTGTTCCGGCACCGCTGGATCAGACATAGTCGCCGCCTGTAATTGCCAAATTGGTCCCTAATCCTTATGAATCCATTATAGGTGGAGTAAAACTTAAAAAGCGATCACATCGAGATAACAAACACATGACTTTGCTTGATTATTAATAGCCAACAAAGCAATAGCAGAAATGTTTATTTTTTTCTAATCTCGAGTATTTTTTCAGGGGTAATCCAATAATCCCTTGTAGTTTTTGGGACGCCAGCGCTGCGGCTCCCGCCCAGTGTTCAGCCTTCTGTATATTACAGCATGACTCAGGTAGGCTTTAGAAACATTGTAATTCTTCAAAAGCTCGGGTTATTATAGTATGATGATCCCAGGGTCACCTGTTACTGCAGACTACTTGCCCTTACCTAGGCTCTCTTAAAGGGGTTTTCTGAAGATCAGTCCTCAGGTGCGCACTACTCCCCTGCCTCTCAGGGCAGCGCACTACTGCAGATTGGCAGTCCAGCCCCGGCGCTTCCACAGAGGCAATTTTACCTCTTCAGCATCGGAGGAGTGCAGGGATACTAAAGTCGGCCGGATCTGGTGGCGTTTACAAGCTCTATTGCATAAAGCTTGTAAGCGCTGTGATTCTTACCTTGGGGACCAGCCACCTCTGATCTGCAGAAGTGGCCGTTATCCTGGGCTATAAAATGTAAAAATCTCTACGCTATTGAGAATTAAGAGGATTTTTAAAATCGGAGGTAAATTTGCAAAGTTGCTTGTTGTTACAAGAACTTTTGGAATGTTAAATATTTCTTACAGTAAGAAATGTACAGTGTAGACCGAAGGGGTCATAACTTATTAGGATATGGTCGCATGTAATGGATCAGCAAATATGGGGAAATTTGCAGGAAAAACTGTGCAGCAAATCCTCAGCAAAATGAGCGGATTTTTATGCAGAAAATGGATCAATGTCTAAAACCAAAAAAGACAACGCGGCAACACCTCCCTGATGGTAGAGAGACCGGCAGGGGAACGAAGGAGGGTTTACCACGGAAGCGCCAACGATGGCAAGTATTGGGACTGCTTTATTGTAAACCTGTAATCGGCTCCTACATCTGCAGGAATAGGATTTGCTTGCAGATTTTTTTTTTTCCCCCCATTGACTTCACTGGAGAAAATCTGCTACAAATCCACAGCAGGAAAACAACAGTGCGGATAAAAATATCATTCAGATCCTGTGCGGACATGTGGTTGAGATTTCTTCATATTTCATCCACTTTTCTACTACGGTTTTATTCTGATTTCCCATCCTAAAAATCTGAATGGAAAATCTGCAACATTTCCATCCTGTGCGGACGCCCCCCTATAGTTTTTATTTTCCCTCTAACTTTGAGGATCTGTTCGATCTTGTGACCCTTCTATAGCATCTCTGCTCTCTACTGTTCCTCTGTTATTCCTCCTGGAAATATGTTAATAAAGTGACAACTGGGCGTTACCATTTCCCTTTTTGATGGCGTGTGAATTGATTATCCATTGCCCGACCCCGTGCAGTCCGCCAGGACTAATAATGTTCCGTGTACAGTAATCTAATTATATGATACCAACACCATTACCGTGCACCTCGATTAAATCTGCGGAGGGAAACATTACTTTGCTTATTTAACAAGCCCGCTAATAGTCGGTAACGACTTACACTGATGATTTTGCTTTATCTGTTTGGCTTGGCAGCACCCTGCCCAATTGCTGTTGGCACTCCTCCGGGTGCACGTTTAACACTTTAATTGCTGGGGTGCATGGAAGTTTTATAACTTATATACTATGTAGAGAGATGAACAAAACGATTTGCAGAACCCTGGTCCGGAGGCCACGTCTGTACCCCCCCATAGCAGGCGGACCTTCTAAAAATTATTGGATAGATCCCCTGTCGATTGTTGATAGCACAGAATCGTGCACGCGCGATGCTGCCCATTGTTTGTCTATGGAGCCTCCAGAGGTCGTCCCATGGAGCGGTGGCGAATGCGCGGGCACCACTCCACTCTAATGGGACCTTTCCGAGACCAGATCTCGTGATAAGTTGGGGACCGTCAGTCGGACCTCCCCAGCGCTTAACAAGTTAATTCTCTAATGTTGGGGACAGTCCATAATGAATGGGCAGCAAATGAGAAACGAGCAGGAAAATTTGTCAAATTTTGCCATCTTGTATTATCGGTTGCAAATAACCTGACATCATTGGACTTAAATCACAAGTGATTTTTCTCAGAAGGAAACTTTTGGAGCAGATTTATAAATTCACATCTACACCTTAGATAAATGCAGGCCGGACACAAGTAATGTATTGGGGTCACTGACTGGGTGGAGGATATTGGACGTGGGGGTCTTCTGCATGCCCTATTCTTGGCTTCTGCTGGAGATAAGTTATACCAGAAGTATCCGGCAGCCGCTTGTGACTCTTTTTTTGCATTCTCAGGATTCAGATACAGATGGTGGTCATATTACGTACATTGTTTTTTTTCTACAATTTTGCGCACCTGCTGACGCTGATTGGAGACACTCTCAAAAGAATGAATGAACTGCTGGGTCTGTGTGAAAAAATGCCCGTGCACCAGCACTTCTGCTTCCATTGGTCCTTGTGCTATTTGTTTGGCACACGGCCCATGTGAGCGAGTGATTTGAAGCCTCCTTTAAGCGCGCCGCTTGCACTTTTTGCCCATAGGGTAAGCCGCCCTTAAGGTTTGAGTTATGAGATAATGTGTATCTGCGATCAGCATTTTAAGTGCATGCTCTATGACAACCATTTGACTTGCACTTAAGTGGAATTAGCACATGCATTATGCGGCCCTGCGACCTGTGCACAGTATAATAGAGTGCAGGGAGCTGATTAATTGCGGGGTGATAATGCGTTTCCTGTTCTAAGGCGTATTTGCACAGCTGAGATCTCTGGCTGATACATTTCACTGTGGATGGCGGAGAACAGGGTGCGGTTCTGGAGTACCAGCGGTGGATGAGGACACTGCCTCACGTCTACCCAACAACCATTTTAATAAACCCTCTTAGGGTATGTGTCCACGTTCAGGATTGCATCAGGATTTGGTCAGGATTTTACTCCGGTAAAATCTGCACTTGAGGTCACTGGCCGGTCACCTGCGCTGTCCTTGCGTTTTTTCTGCAATGTAAGGACATGCTACATTCTTAAAAGACGCGCCGCATGTCCGTTTCCGCGGGTCTGCCGCATGCGTCTTTTAATGCATAGTGGAGACGGGATTTCATGAAATCCCCTCCACTATGCTGTAACATCTGGACACTGCGTGTTTGACGCTGCGGCTCTATGCAGCGTCAAACACGCAGCGTTTCCTGAACGTGGAAACATACCCTTAGGGATTTGTAATGTGGAGCCCCATGTTCAGGGTCCTCATGGCCCGGCTGGTCACGAGGATTGTCTCCATCTCTGAAACACCTGCCCTGTCCTGCATTATGTATATGGGCGCAGTGAAATACTTTATTCCTGCTGTGGGGCAGTGTGGGGAAATTGAACACTTAGTTTTCCCCACAAATTATAACTGATCACTGACGTTACTCTTGGATCAACTAATCCCTTATAACAAACCAAGATTGTAAAAGTTGAGAGCTCTGTTATTTGTCTGGGACTTTTACACTGATGGCCTGTCCTTAGCATAGGTTATCAATATCTGATCGGTGGGGGTTAGAACAGCTGTTCTTGGTGGCATCCATGTCCGGAAGTCCTCTGTTGTGGCCCTGCACAGCACAGCTCCATCAATGGCATAGTGGCCACGCACTGCATATCACCGTCCAGAAGTCCTCTGTTGTGGCCCTGCACAGCACAGCTCCATCAATGGCATAGTGGCCACGGTCAGGTACTGCATATCCGTGTCCGGAAGTACTCTGTTGTGGCCCTGCACAGCACAGCTTCATCAATGGCATAGTGGCCACGGTCAGGTACTGCATATCCCCATCCAGAAGTACTCTGTTGTGGCCCTGCACAGCACAGCTCCATCAATGGCATAGTGGCCACGGTCAGGTACTGCATATCCCCGTCCAGAAGTACTCTGTTGTGGCGCTGCACAGCACAGCTCCATCAACAGCATAGTGGCCACGGTCACATACTGCATATCCCCGTCCAGAAGTACTCTGTTGTGGCCCTGCACAGCTCAGCTCCATCAATGGCATAGTGGCCACGGTCAGGTACTGCATATCCCCGTCCAGAAGTTCTCTGTTGTGGCCCTGCACAGCACAGCTTCATCAATGGCATAGTGGCCACAGTCAGGTACTGCATATCCGTGTCCTGAAGTCCTCTGTTGTGGCCCTGCACAGCTCAGCTCCATCAACGGCATAGTGGCCACGGTCAGGTACTGCATATCTGTGTCCGGAAGTCCTCTGTTGTGGTGCTGCACAGCACAGCTCCATCAACGGCATAGTGGCCACGGTCAGGTACTGCATATCCGTGTCCAGAAGTCCTCTCTTTTGGTGCTGCACAGCTCCATCAACGGCATAGTGGCCACGGTCAGGTACTGCATATCCTTGTCCAGAAGTCCTCTGTTGTGGTGCTGCACAGCACAGCTCCATCAATGGCATAGTGACCACGGTCAGGTACTGCACATCCCCATCCAGAAATCCTCTGTTGTGGTGCTGCACAGCTCAGCTCCATCAATGGCATAGTGACCACGGTCAGGTACTGCATATCCGTGTCCGGAAGTACTCTGTTGTGGCCCTGCACAGCACAGCTCCATCAATGGCATAGTGGCCACAGTCAGGTGCTGCATGTCTACGTCCGGAAGTACTCTGTTGTGGCGCTGCAAGCGCTGGCACCATTTTACTGCAGCCAAATTTTTTTTTGTCTTTACCAAAATTGCGCCGGCAGCGCTTGCGCAGTAGCATCTATAGGAACGCGATGGATGCTACTGCTTGTCCTACACTTGGCGTAAGATGCCCGTTCTGATAACTGATGATAACCTTTGCTGGCTGGTTGACAATTTTTCTACAATTTGTGTATTTACAATTTCTTCTAAGAAAATGAAGAAAGGAACAAAACTACAAGATCTGTGGGAGCGCGGACGATCATTAGTGTTTGGGCATCTGCCCATCTATAGTTGGGTTTCGATTGCCAGCTCCTGGTCAGTGGGTTTTGCTGTAGACCATTGTTTTGCCCGTCCAGCAGTCATTTTGACGACGTGTGCCTGCGCTGGTGCCAGGACTCTGCGAGGTGCGTCCGGAGGAGGTACACGAATCCTTCACAGTCTCCCCACATAGACAATTAACGCTTCGCTCGGGAGATTTTTCTTGGCTTCAGATCTCCTGTAAGGTGGAACCTCATGTAGAGATTGTGCTCTGGACTGGAACTTCCCACATCATTAGAAATAAACGGCGGAAACTCAAATTCGGAGGGGAAATGACAGCTCGTCCATCTTTGAGGACAACTTATTCTTTTTTTTTTTTTCTTTAAATACATGTATTCGGGGCTAAAAATCATTTTTGCAATTGGGTTTCATTAAAAATTTTGCACCGTGTAACTTTTACGGGTTCCTTATTTCCCTATACCTTCAACTTTCAGGTGGTCTTTGGTCATAAATCAGCTGAGAGGAGATGAGAAATAGACAGAAAAGTTATATACTCCTTGTGAGACCATCATAGCTGGCTGACTGACCGATTCCCAGTTAACTCGTTCTGCAGTCAGCAACACAAGGGATATAGGAGGCAAGCAAATTTTTAATGAAACCCAATTGCAAAAATGATTTTTAGCCTCATACATTAAAGAAAGCGATAAAAGGTCCCCAAAAGTGGACACCCCTTTTAAAAAAATCTTATTAAATAGGGTTGCCACGGATTTAAAACATGGTGCAAAGTTAAGTATAACGTCTCATATTCTTATACCCTGGGTGGAGCTTGTGCACATTGTCGCCTCCTTTGGGTAATGCATTTTGATTTAATATGGTGGGAGTGACAACTACCCCCATTAGTCAGGTGTGAGATGAGAGGAGTGGTTGTGTGCTCTTAGGATAAGTCCAAATGGTGCTGTGACTGCACACCCAAAGCTCTTCCCAACCACGGCGGGCCTATGGCTGCAACATAGTTACACCAATTAGCCATCACCGAGGCTGTCACATGTTGCTGTGTTCAACTCTACATAAATGTATGGTGTTGGAGCATAATTTTAAGTCCAGGAGGCAATGTACAATTTTCCCCAGATTTTTTTTGTTTTGATGGAAAAAGAGTCCATCACTCCTCTGTGGGTCATTTGCATTAAAGCTGTTCCATCCAGCATGTCCACATGGATTATTCCTTCTCTGAACCCTGCTTATACAGGTACTATACAGATGATCAGGTTTTAAATACATCAGATAGGGATTATATACGTTAGATAGGACTGCTCTATATGTGTATACCTTGACGATTGGTGGAGCAGCTTAAGTATTCATTTTTTTGCAAAAAAAACGTATCAACTAAATACCCTGTTTTTTTTCCATCTTTTGACTGTCACTTGCCTATTACTGTGATTTCTTTTACAACAGAGTATTTTTGACCTCACTGTGTTCTTTTGCAGCAGCTGCCTGACACTGGTCACTAAAGTGGATTTCACTGCCTACTATTATCACACTAGTCTTTTTTTTTTTTTTTTTTATGTTTTTGGTTGTCAGATTTGCCCAGTGTTTTATTAGTTATTACTCAATTCACACCGTTAACTAAGCAGAATAAGCAGAATATCTTCAGTCCTCAGGATGGATTATTAGGAGACCGGCTGTATTTAGGGTTCCCAAATCAATAGGGGTGCTGACTTCCGTTTTACAAAAAAATGTTATTTATATTTTTTTTTTACTTTTTCTTTAAACACAGTAGCCACTGGATTCCTCTGAAAGTACCTGCTGATTAACCTGGCACCAGATCAAGGTGTCATGGCATGACTTCCTGAAATACTCCCGCTGACCAAACAGGAACACCCAGATTATTTGTTTGAGATCTGGTGTCTGGGTTCAGTAAGCAGAAAATCTAACAATATGCGGATAGCTCAGCCAAAACAATGGCGGGCTATGCTCGACTGGCCGCTCCGAGGCGGAATGTGGAGCCATGGGACATTCTTCATGATGCCAGTCAGTGTTACATTGCAGCATTCCACGAGATGCTATTAACTGGGGAAACTCTAGAAATATCAAACCAGTTGGTGCATTTGTTAGCACCGTAAATAACTACTGTGCCAAATGTCGATCATGGTGACAGACGCTGCACGGGAGCGCGACTCCGAAAGGACACATTGTAGTCTGCCAAGGACAAGGCGCATCTTGTGTTAAGAGGATCGTGTGTGAGTCCTGGGTCCTGGGTCATGCTTCGTGTTTTTGCTTTTTTTTTTGCTGGCTGCCGCCAAATGTGCATTCTTGGCCTACATTCATACTAATATATATATTTATTTTATTTATTTATTTTACAAAACTTTATCCCTTTCAGGTAAAAAGAAAAAGTAAAGAACCAGGATTTTATACACTTTATTTTTTTTTTCTATGACTTTGAAATGTTCAGGTTGAAAGTTATTTTCCTTTTTTTTTTTTTTGAACTTCCATAGTTTTTGCATTAGTCTTTTCCTCCCCTCCTTCCAAGTGTCATAACTTTTTATTTGGTGGGATGAGTTGTACATTTTCAATGATACCATTCACTTTACCATGTAATGTACTGAAAAATTAGAATAAAAATTCCAAGGGGGGTGAAATTGGGAAAATAAAAAAGTGATTCCATCATTAGTGTATTTATTTGTTTTTAAGATCATTTCATTGTGCAGTAAAAAAAAAACATGATTATTCTTTATTTATTTAAAACAAATTTGGCACAATTAGTTTGTGTCGCCATTTTCTGAGACCTGTAACTTTTTTTTTTTTTTTTTTAATCTTTCTGTTGCTGGAGCTTAGTGAGGATTTGAGTTTTGCGAGGTGAACTGTTGTTTTTTATCATTGTCAGATACATCCCATTGACAAGAGTGGCGCTGTTCTTGGAAAAAGCAGCCATGTTTTTGTAACCTCACGCAACCCGTTAAGCTAGAGGATGAGTCTTCTGTAAGAGTGACAGTTCCCGCTACTGCTGGGGAATCTTGACCACGTGCCAAGGACACATTGGCCGAGGACCGTGGTTATGGAGCGTTGCATAATAGAATAAAGCGGTTTAGTGATATAATCTCCGTTTACGTGATGATATTACTATTTACCTTCACTTTGCTCGGTTCCTGTTTGCTGTGTACTCTGCGGTCACGTCTTGTTTGGGGTGTGTTGTCCTGACTGTCACCTATAATCTTTTCCTATAGAAGTCGTGTCCCATCTTTAACCCAATTACTCAACCGTAATCTTCAATTAAAGGCAATCTGTCAGCAGAATTTTACCTCCCCAAAAATTTTTTATGAACATGTTCCTCTGTCAAAGACAAGTCCAGCAATACCTTAACACTGCCAGTCCGTTCCTCCATTACTAAGAAATCAGCGTTTGAACTGAGCCTGCAGAGCTGTGGTATATCTGAAGCCTCTGTCACTACAGCTCTATTCCCCACTAAATGTCACCTGATTGACTGACAGCCTCTAGGCTGTGTGACTTCAGGCAAAGGAGCCATTAGTCAAGCTAGAGGGCTCCTCTATGGCCCAGGTACAACTGCAACCCCAGCGCCCACTGCAGTTGCACCCCAGCGCCCACTGCGGTTGCACCCCAGCGCCCACTGCGGTTGCACCCCAGCGCCCACTGCGGTTGCACCCCGGCGCCCACTGCGGTTGCACCCCGGCTCCCACTGCGGTTGCACTCCAGCGCCCACTGCGGTTGCACGCCAGCGCCCACTGCGTTTGCACGCCAGCGCCCACTGCGTTTGCACGCCAGCGCCCACTGCGTTTGCACGCCAGCGCCCACTGCGTTTGCACGCCAGCGCCCACTACGGTTGCACGCCAGCGCCCACTACGGTTGCACCCCGGCGCCCAATATCGTTACACCACAGCACACTTCCATGTTTGTTGCAGAGAAGGTCACGTACATATTTTTTTGCTTCCAGATAAAAACATCTAGAAATTGGACAAGTTGTGCCATGATGATGACCCCACATCTACTCCTTCTGTGCACCATCAACTTCATCACATTTAAAGACTGTGCTTGTGCCAAAAATGTAAATTTCCATAATGTGAGACCTCCCTTAGACCGTAAGTACCATACTATTTTACCATGAATTATGTGTTTGACAATTACTTGAATATATGTGTTTTATTCCTCATGCAAATTCCGTACAGCCACCACTAGGGGGAGCTTGGTGTCTTTCTGCATACTGTGAACTCAATAATAACCAGTATGCAGTGAGCTCTTAAGCTCCCCCTAGTGGTGACTGCAGATAGCAATTTTATGATATAACACCATGCTTTTTATCAGAAGAATAGAACTTCGGCCCTTTTAAATACATATTCTGAAGGTGATTATTACCTTGTCTAAAGACAGACCTGTCAGTAGTCTCTACTGATTAATCATGTTTTTGAAATGTTATTTACTTGGCAGCCACACCATTCCCCAACAGCTTCAAGTGTTTTACTTGTGAGAAATCGGCTGATAACTATAACTGCAACCGCTGGGCTGAAGATAAGTGGTGTCCACTGAGTAAGTGACAAGTTTCTATATTCCCTTACTAAATTTCTTACTACCGTAGTCACCATAACCAGTGTATGTGTGGACTTTTTATTTAGGTACAGCGCCACTCATGGCTGCGTGTGGGATTGCAGCCAAGTGGCAGTTGTAAAAACTGAGGATCAATGCTCCATAGTGAAGAAATCGAGAACTGACATACAGTATAAGTCCTTAGCTCCGGCATTAATAGGATCTCATATGTGCTGCATTATCATAAGGATAGAGACATTTTTAAGGGTTATTCCCAAATCAAAAGTTATTGTCTACCGATGGGATGGATAGGGGATAGTTTGCTGATCAGTGGAGATCTGACTGCTGGGACCCCCCAGTGATCCTGAGATCAGAGCTCTGCAGCCCCATCTTGAACAAAGCGGAGGTGTGCATGCTCAATGTCTGCTCCATTGTCAAAGGGACTGCTGAACATGGAGAAAATACAGCACTCTTCTTTCTCTGCCAGTCCTATAGACAATGAATGGAGAGGAAGTTGAGTGTGTGTTTGGAGAGGAGGTTGAGCGTGTGCATGAATGGAGAGGAGGTTGAGCGTGTGCATGAATGGAGAGGAGGTTGAGCGTGTGCATGAATGGAGAGGAGGTTGAGCGTGTGCATGAATGGAGAGGAGGTTGAGCGTGTGCATGAATGGAGAGGAGGTTGAGCGTGTGCATGAATGGAGAGGAGGTTGAGCGTGTGCATGAATGGAGAGGAGGTTGAGCGTGTGCATGAATGGAGAGGAGGTTGAGCGTGTGCATGAATGGAGAGGAGGTTGAGCGTGTGCATGAATGGAGAGGAGGTTGAGCGTGTGCATGAATGGAGAGGAGGTTGAGCGTGTGCATGAATGGAGAGGAGGTTGAGCGTGTGCATGAATGGAGAGGAGGTTGAGCGTGTGCATGAATGGAGAGGAGGTTGAGCGTGTGCATGAATGGAGAGGAGGTTGAGCGTGTGCATGAATGGAGAGGAGGTTGAGCGTGTGCATGAATGGAGAGGAGGTTGAGCGTGTGCATGAATGGAGAGGAGGTTGAGCGTGTGCATGAATGGAGAGGAGGTTGAGCGTGTGCATGAATGGAGGAGGTTGAGCGTGTGCATGAATGGAGAGGAGGTTGAGCGTGTGCATGAATGGAGAGGAGGTTGAGCGTGTGCATGAATGGAGAGGAGGTTGAGCGTGTGCATGAATGGAGAGGAGGTCGAGCGTGTGCATGAATGGAGAGGAGGTCGAGCGTGTGCATGCACGGAGAGGAGGTCGAGCGTGTGCATGCACGGAGAGGAGGTCGAGCGTGTGCATGCACGGAGAGGAGGTCGAGCGTGTGCATGCACGGAGAGGAGGCCGAGCGTGTGCATGCACGGAGAGGAGGTCGAACGTGTGCATGCACGGAGAGGAGGTCGAACGTGTGCATGCACGGAGAGGAGGTCGAACGTGTGCATGCATGGAGAGTAGGTCGAGCGTGTGCATGCATGGAGAGGAGGTCGAGCGTGTGCATGCATGGAGAGGAGGTCGAGCGTGTGCATGCATGGAGAGGAGGTCAAGCATGTGCACCTCTGCTCCATTCAAGATGGGGCTCCCTGATCTCAGTATCAGTAGAAGTCCCAGTAATTGGATCCCCAGTGATCAGCACTCATATTATGTAAACATAAATGCATGTAATTGCGTCTTTCATTTTTGCATTTGGGCTTCCGTTACACATTTTTCACTGTTTTGGCTTCTGTGAAATCTGTGTTGCATCATCTGTTGCTGGCTCCAAAACGAGTCAACTGAGAATCCGTCAGTGAGTTTGTTCTTACGGAATGATGGAGAATTTGTAACACTTTTTTTTAATCTGTCGACTACAGAAATCAAAGGCCTGCAAAAAAAAAAAAACCGTGCGATATTTTTAATAAAACTTACCGTAATTGCAAAATTGATTTTTTTTTTTTTAATCCATAAAAAAGAAATAAATTGTCCCTATAGGTTGCCAAACCATTTTAATCAGTTTTCCACAACAGTTATAAAGAGGAATGGGATCTATCTACTATATAAAGCTGAATGTGTGTGTGTGTGTGTGTGTATGTGTGTATGTCCGGGATTGGCATCTGCACCGTCGCAGCTACAGCAACAAAATTTTGCACAGTCACACGTCTGGACCCTGAGAGCGTCATAGGCTATATTGTGAGGCGAAATTTTAACCCCGCGCGTTCCAATTCACCAAACAATTTTGCCCCTATCTACATAATGGGGAAAAAAGTGAAAGGAAAAGTGTTGGAAGCGTTGCAGCTACAGCAACAAAATTTTGCACAGTCACACGTCTGGACCCTGAGAGCGTCATAGGCTACGTTGTGAGGTGAAATTTTAACTCCGCGCTTTCCAATTCACCAAACTATTTTTCCCCTATCTACATAATGGGGAAAAGTGAAAGGAAAAGTGTTGGAGGCAAATTGACAGCTGCCAGATGTGAACAAGGGGGACTTAAAGAATGAGAGCGATGGCGCCAAAGATTATATACCGTACAGCTGCTAAGGTGGGGCCCCGACATGGGATACTCACCACACACGGGGATATGAACACACACACAAAATGCGCCACACACTACCACGTGCTTGAACACATATACCACCCTCAGCACACATTTCACCACACATACACCAACCTCGCCACATAAAAGTCGCTGCTCAAAACTCGCCACGTGCAAAACTCGCCACATGCAAAAACTAGGCTCACGCAAAACTCGCCACAAGTGCAAAACTCACCTCATGGAAAACTCGCCACACGCAAAACTTGCACACGCGGAAAAATTGCCACATGCACAAAATTTGCAACACATGCAAAAGTTGCCTCACACAAAACTTGCACATACTCAAAAGGCACCAGACATAAAACTCACCACGCGCAAAACTCGCCATGCGCAAAACTTGCTGCACACAACTTGCTACACTAACCTGTCACATGCAACTCGACACACAAAAAGTTGCTACACGCATGTTGCCACACAAAACTCATCTCACAAAAGTCGCTACATGCATGTCGCCACACGCAACTCAACACACACAACTTGACAAACGAAACTCGCCCTAAAACATACACAAGTCTGGTATTATCCTTCAAAAATAAAAATCTGATTAATAAGCAGACAAACTACAAGAGCAACAAATGTACCATATAGGAAATACAGCAGCTGTCAGTCACATGACCTGTCTATTATGTGTATGTGTGAGCTAATATATACTGCCAGGGGGAGGGCTTCCTGTTGGCTGGGGATTTATCAGGCTGCCAATTTATCTTACATATACTGAGGTAAAAATACTGAGCAAATAACGTGTTAACGAGGTCTAATACAGGAGATCACACAGGTATATACTATATACAGGAGGAGATGACATACAGGTATATACTATATATAGAAGGAGATGACATACAGGTATATACTATATATAGGAGATGACATACACGTATATACTATATATAGGAGGAGATGACATACAGGTATATACTATATACAGGGGAGATGACACACAGCAGGTATATACTATATACAGGGGAGATGACATACAGGTATATACTATATACAGGAGATGACATACAGGTGTATACTATATATAAGGGAGATGACAAACATGTATATACTGAGGTGAAAATGAGAGGTGTGATGGGAAAATAAGAGAAGTGACGTGCTATAACTGACCACAGATATTTACTATGCCCAGGCAACGCCGGGCTCTTCAGCTAGTAAATAATAAAGAAAGAAGTGTTACATGTTAAACCTAACGGTCTCTGCTGGGATTGGAGTCACTCGGTCTCTGGCTGCAGGGTCAGCTGATCGATAAATCGGGTGATCTTGGCAGAGACCGCTGGAGCGAAGTGCGTAGTGGAGTAGTAAATAACTCGCCTTTCTTTATTACTATCCCTTCCTTTGAAGCCCTTTTTGCTACTACAAGTTTTTTTTTTATGTAACTGCAGCAATTACTGACTTGGGCATTTTATTATAGTCATGTGCCAGATTCAGACTTTTATGAATTATCAAATGCCATATTATACTGTGGTGGGCAAAAAAAAGGTTTTAAAACTTTTTTTTTTTTAAACTGTACAGATTTGAAACGGGAAGATCATTTTACAACCTTGCGATGCTCTACTTTACGTGACGCTGCGGCATCGCTGGGATTACTTGGTGATGGGAGTAGTAAGAGTTCGTTACGTTTGTGTTACAGATACGCATTACTGTAAAACCGTTCACCACTTCAGCAGTCATGGAAAAAGTAAATCTGTGACTAAGAAGTGTGCGACGAGAGAAGAATGTCAAAACGTAGGATGTCGGCATCATCGAGACTCTGGGCATATGGTAAGAATGGCCCATACCCAACAATAATGCTGCGCTTGCCATACACATTATAGGGGTCGCCCCATCAACAAATTGTATCATTTATCATATGAGTAGATGATAAATGCACCATTGCTGGAGGTCCGACTGCTGAGATTCCCACTGATCAATAAGAGCAGGGTCCAAAAAAATCTGTATGAATGGAACTGAAGTGAGCATGTGCAACCACTGCTCCATTCACACATGCTCACTATCTCTCCATTAACATCAGGGATTGGACCTTTTGGGATCCCGGACCTCCAGTGTGAGAGTAAATTTTAGACCATACAACTTGCTCTTGTGTCACTGTTTTAGAGCGGTGATTTGGCTGTAAAAAAAAAAAAAAGACCCCAGTAGAGGCATTGTCGCGCTGTGCATCTCAATCTTTATGTTGCCGTGTGGCGCTAATCTTAGTGCTGCACCTATGATGACGCATCCTTCTATTCCTCCAGTACTTTACATCACGCTATGACTATCTCCATTTTTTTTTCCTACCTTTCCAAAATATTACTAAATACATGACTTCCAGTACCGCTACTTAGATATTTCCTTCTTTCAGGAGTGCATTTCCTGTTGTGATGGGATGATCTGCAACGTGGACGTACCGACAAATCAAACAAATGCCGTATTGAACCTCATGAGATCACATCGGAAGTCCGATGCCCACAGGGTGACCGCTTTCTTGCCTGCTGCGGTTGCCTCCATACTAGTCCTAGTGATCCTCTAGCACAAAAGTGAGAAATTAGTCGTTGACTGTTCTGATGATGACATTATGCCGAAAAAATGGATGAAGTCGTCCTATTGGCGGAACGTGGGAGGTGACACTGTGGTTAATTAACCTCTATCTGACTGTCTAAATGCACCATCTTAGGATACAGATATTTTCCATGTTTTGATGGGAATGTTTATACCCCTGGAATTGTGACCCAGGAATTATGGACAATCCATTTTGGTATTGTGACCTCTATGCACTCCACTTATCAGGCATCACAACAAATCCCAGCTGCAAAACTTCAAGTATGGGAGGACACAACTGGAGCTTACGTTACAGACCATGAGTGAGCGTTCGCCCCCAGACAGAAATAGAGGGTGGAAACAAAATATTAAATTTTTTATGAATTTTCTAAGATATCATGTACCATAATTCTGGACTGGATTGAAAGTAAGGACAATGCGCACATACGGTGATAACGTATGCGTCAGGGAACAGTTGTAATGAGACTCTGCTCACCTATCCAGGTTGTGATCCCTCTTGAGCATATAGATTACATGTGCAGCTCCGTGTGTAGAAGGACCAAGGTTCTTCAGCAATGAGATTGGAACAAAAAATAGATGTCCACGGCTATAGTGCTGCTCTGCTCGGTACAGATGACTCTTCACACAGGATTACGGTGGAGGAATGAATTGAAGTTTATTGGGTCAACTCATTTCTGAAATGTACCCTCTCTTTTTTTCAAGACAGAGCTACAGTTTTTCTTGTGTACTTACTTCAAGGCATTGATCTTGTGTGATTTTCTGTATAGCATGGAAAGCTCGTTTTGTGAGTTAAGTCGGATATTTTTTTTGGAGAAACAATATTTTTGTACTTGGACTTGCTGGTAAAAATCAGCTATTGCCAAAACAATTCCGCCTGATCTGATTGTATTGGCTAAATGGTATATTATTTAGCCATTTCTTACAATGTCCACTTTCAGAGTGAATTCCTCTACAAACAAACCAACCTCTCCAGAGGGGTGTCTCCAGATAAAAAAAAAAAAAAAAGCTGTCAGTAAATCTCTTAAAAATAAGAATGTTATTGGCAAATTTTGACTCCTAAAAATGTGCATGTTCAAATGCACCCATAAACATAATTACATAGCTAGGGGCTACACACGTGCCCATAGCGGTGCCTTTGATCTATTGCTATGTCACATTTTGAAACAAGAAGTTATTTTTCAAGAGAAATTCTAAGCTTTCAGATATAAACTTTTTGTATGCAATATTAATTCTGTTCTCATTAAGTACCTCTTAAAGCACTGCAAACCAATATGATGTTGTATATTTGTATATAATACTGTGACATCCAAGGTAATACAAATAAATTAATTTTCCCAATGTATATACTTAAATATTTTGATTTGATGTGCTGAGTCTCTAAGGTAGCTGGGAAGGGATGTGACCTGAAGCTACAATATGTTATCGAGATAAATTGCTTGTTATGAAATGTATTCTTGAGATAATTGGTCTTTCAGGGGGATTATTGGGTGTTCATTTGGATCCTCTAGAGTTGATAAAAAAAAAAGGGAATGGTGGGGTTACTGATGTTGAAAAACTTTTTTCCATCTTTAATTAGGATTCCCTAAGAAAAAAACTGTATTGATCATATTGGAGTATTTAGATTGAATGGAAGGAAAGGGGTCTGTGGTTAAAGTGCTGTGGATTGGATCCTATGTTGACGGCTTCGTTTATGTAGTCAGAGAAATCCAGAATAACGACTCATATTCTGATAACTATATATTTAATGTTGTAGAGGGAATAGCTAGCTTCTCCCCATTAGTGAGATTGTCTGAATGGCGTGTGTGGAGTGATGAGGTTTTATTCTAAATGCGGTAGTTTTGTCTTGAAGCGAGTTGACTCCACAAACTACTATTCGCTCAACCACCGCAATCTTGTGTGAAGAGTCATCTGTATCAAGCAGTGCAGCACTATAGCCGTAGACATCTATATTTTGTTCCATTTACCATAATTTGTGTTTAAAACAAATGTTTATATTTTATTGTATTTATTTTCATACCATTGACCATTTTCCATAACATACTGGTTCGTTATTTTTTTTTACAAAGATCAAAAAATTGAGTAAGTGTCAATTGGTAGCAATCATTGTGAAATCATTATTTGCATTATTGTTGGCAACACATCCCTGTTTATATGGGGAAATGGAAAGATAATTATTATGCTGACAAAGCATACAAGCGGCTGACGAATAAGCATTTACTTGTTTATTGACTAGAGATGGTCTGAATCTTTTCTTGGGACCTGGTCTATTAGACATGTCAGTAATATGTGGCTGCTGGACAGAGCCCAGTAAATTGCCTCCTATTTGCCAGCATCCTTGGCTCTTGTTTTGAATAGTTGTCCTGGCACAAGGTCACATGCGCATCACATCGCAAGGATGATGTCACCCCAGGCCGGCCAGAAAAGAGGAGTCGCAAAGCAATCAAGTAATAGGTTCTTTGCTGGGCTATCATCCAGCAGCATGGGATCAGGTTTTGTGAATCAATTCACCTCTATTATTAACCAATTAATGGACATATTTTCATGGGCACTGAGACTGATCATTCCCATGAATATTCATTATAAAGTCTTTTAGGAAAATATGCATTGATACCATGATATATGTTGCTACTGACTGTGTCATCTTAAATGTTCATCTACCATTATAAGATTACAATGTATTGTCTCTTTAAAATCTGCTATAAGTATATAAACCCTTATTGTTATCTAAGTAGTGAATTTCAAAACTATCCTCCCTGCCTAAAAGGGCTAACCACTACATGGACCCCATACCCATGTTTTCTTGAGATATTTATATTGTAAATGCTACAGTTAATTTATATGTTCTATGCATTTCATTTCTATGAATCTTTATGAGCCAATAGGAGTATAGTACATTTGCACGTATTGCTGCACCAGAACGATAGCGGCTGTGAGGCCACACTGCCTAAATAAGGAAAGTCTCCTCACTGTGTAATTAGCCCAAGCTGCAGCCAGTCAGTTGTCGGCTGTTTCCACAGTAGCTGGATACCAGGAAAGCACTCCACCAAACCCTGTTGCTGAATGTGTCTCCTGATTCTGGGTTACAGAACATTACATCCCTTGCTTCTTAAGTAATTAGCCCAGGGTATACAACTGCTCCCATACGGTGCTACAAAGCAGAAGCATTGGTCATGATAAGGTCTACAATGCTTTGGTTCTATAACTGTTTGGATTTGTGCTGAGGCATAATTACTTCCTTTTTATGGGGCTTTTATCATAAGTTCAGGGGTACCACGATGGGGTTGTCCCTATCCCCATTAAATACAAATTTGTACCTGCTCTGTAGAGAGGATACGATTGTGTTTTCCGTTGTCAAATTTGCCATTATACATTAATCTCTGTTTGACATTTATGAACAATGTGTAGATTAATTTGGAATTAAAGCATCTCTCAATCTAATGAATTTGAAACAATCTGGAATGTCTGTTAAGGAGGGTTTTCAGAAATTGACCTTCCTGCATCTGTAGATTGAGAATGGATGACTGATAATTGATCTCCAACATATTATGCTGTTGTTGTGGAGAAGGCCCCAGAGTGTAGTATAGTTGCTCCTGATAGTGGGCAGAATTACCTAATTTTAATAGTGATAGTAGGCTAGATTTTTTTTTTAAATGTCTAAAACCTCCAAAGGGTGGTGACCCAACTTGTTGAAAGCCACACCATGTTTTATCCCTACCCTCCCTAAATTTGACTGGTTTTCTCAGTTCAAAAGTTAGCAACCCCGGATCTGACAATGATCTCTTCTAGAGCCCAGTTAGTGTGGAAACCGGGACCGGTGCCAGGCAGGTAGCTGATTGGCTATGAGTTCAGTTGTATTTTTCAGTGGTGAGGCTACTTCCCTATGTATGTGCCTAACGACTGCTGTCAGTAATATGTGTATTCTTGCCAACACTCTTGATTTTCCCAAAACTGGTCCTACAACCAGAACACGAGAAGGTGGACCTAAAGGTGGCCATTTTGGTATTGTTTCCAAGATTGGGGGTTTCATTTTTTTCTCCAAATTTTGCAATATAAAATGTTGGTAAATGTGTGCAAATATGCGATCCTTTTTCTTGTACTAACCTTTTTACATCAGCTTCTGATCATGCAGAATGTTTAAACACGTAGAGCCTGAAAGTTATGAAGTGGCGTTCAGAGTAGAAATGCCTCGGGGAGACAAAGGGCATGAGGTCTCGTGATACTTTCTATTCCACCTGTGCCTATAAGGGTAAAAATACCTCTACAGGGACAGACCTTCTTTTGTCAAATTGAAAAATTGAAAACCCCTGTAGGGAAAAAAATTCCGAGACAGACGAAAATGTAGTCCTGTCTAGTGGTGCACTCTATCGGAGCAAGGAGGATAGTTTGTAAATTCCCGAGGGTGGTCCATGGCACCAATATTTTAATTAGATCCTGTACCCAGAAAAAAATCTTAGACTTATTTGTCCTTTGGAATTAATCACCGCTGACACAATAGCCAACACCTTTTGAAACTCTTCAGGCTTTTCATAGGCATAAAAAAAGTTTGTTTCCCCCCCCCCCCCCCCAAAAAAAAAAAATCCCAAGGACAATGGGTATAATTTTCCAAAAATAAGAGGCTGTTCTATGCTCAGAGTATTAAGACTGGAGGACAATTTGCTTTTTTAGCTGCGTTCTCCTGTAAACAGCGCCACATCTTCACGTGGTTGTGCTTGGTATTGCAGCTTAATACAACCTAAGCGAAGGAGGCTAAGCTGCAGCACCAGCACTAGCATTAATAATATGTTCTCTGTACAGCATGGGAGGTCAGAAGATTGCAGCTCTGAAGGCTGCAGAGTTATGAATGCAGCTCTGGAGTATTACAAGCTGTAATAAAGGTACAGTACAAAATGGGTAACAATTATAGCACAGGTTCCTTTTATACTTGCACTGTAAAATAGTGTTTAAGGATAGTTATACCCTATAATCCGTTCACCGTTTGTGATTTGTCTTCCGTATCTTAGAAAAAGAAACAATCCCATAAATTTCATTTTTTTTTCAGAGATATGTACAAACAATTATTTATTTCTCAAAAGTGGCCTTATTGATCATGATAACCAATCAGAATTCAGGTTGGTTTCACTAAACCGCACTGGAAAGTGAAGTGTGGACTCCGATTATGGCTTTCGTTTTTATGGGAAGCAGAAATTCTGAGTTTTGTTCCATTAATTTCTGCGCTGCAATTGTTCTAGATGATTTTCGTATTTGATGTTTTTGTTACATTTTTGTATAATATTTATATGAATAAAACAGGCACTTACATGATGTGATGTGTGTTATCTGTAGTCCCTTTTCTCCAACTTCCTGGCTCCATGTATAAAACACAACTACGGCACAAAATGTAACAAAATTACATTGTTTTTTAGGGCCGCCAAAAATGGCTAACAAGAGTCTATTTAGTACTCCAAATGACTAAACGTGGCAATTATAAAGTTACTTAAGACATAACGGGACACTTGTCAACTTTATTTATGAAATTATCAGACTTGTGCTGTCGCCGGAGATTTTGGGTTGTACCCACCCCCTCTTGAACTTGTTCTCTGACCATTGATGTCAATTATCCACACCCTACCATGTCTCTAACCCCATTTCCCCAACAAACCGGAGTACAAAAACCCTTCAGAATAACTAATTTTTGAAGATTAAAGTGGATCCTATTTATTATTCTTTGTCTATATAGCGCCATCATATTCTGCAGCGCTGTCCCTAAGGGGCTCGCAATCTAAATTCTCTATCAGAATATCTTTCGAATGTGGGAAGAAATCGGAGAACACGGGGAGAGCATACTGACTCCTTGCAGATCTTGTCTTTGGTGGAATTTGAACCCAGGTCCCCAGCGATGCAAAGCAACAATGCTACCCACTGAGCCACCATACAGTGCTAACCACTGAGCCACCATACAGTGCTAACCACTGAGCCACCATACAGTGCTACCCACAGAGCCACCACACAGTGCTAACCACTGAGCCACCATACAGTGCTAATAACTGAGCCACCATACAGTGCTAACCACTGAGCCACCATACAGTGCTAACCACTGAGCCACCATACAGTGCTAACCACTGAGCCACCATACAGTGCTAACCACTGAGCCACCATACAGTGCTAATAACTGAGCCACCATACAGTGCTAACCACTGAGCCATCATACAGTGCTAACCACTGAGCCACCATACAGTGCTAACCACAGAGCCACCATACAGTGCTAACCACTGAGCCACCATACAGTGCTAATAACTGAGCCACCATACAGTGCTAACCACTGAGCCACCATACAGTGCTAACCACTGAGCCACCATACAGTGCTAACCACAGAGCCACCATACAGTGCTAACCACTGAGCCACCATACAGTGCTAATAACTGAGCCACCATACAGTGCTAACCACTGAGCCACCATACAGTGCTAATAACTGAGCCACCATACAGTGCTAACCACTGAGCCACCATACAGTGCTAACCACAGAGCCACCATACAGTGCTAACCACTGAGTCACCATACAGTGCTAACCACTGAGCCACCATACAGTGCTAACCACTGAGCCACCATACAGTGCTAACCACAGAGCCACCATACAGTGCTAACCACTGAGCCACCATACAGTGCTAATAACTGAGCCACCATACAGTGCTAACCACTGAGCCACCATACAGTGCTAACCACAGAGCCACCATACAGTGCTAACCACTGAGCCACCATACAGTGCTAATAACTGAGCCACCATACAGTGCTAACCACTGAGCCACCATACAGTGCTAATAACTGAGCCACCATACAGTGCTAACCACTGAGCCACCATACAGTGCTAATAACTGAGCCACCATACAGTGCTAACCACTGAGCCACCATACAGTGCTAACCACTGAGCCACCATACAGTGCTAACCACTGAGCCACCATACAGTGCTAATAACTGAGCCACCATACAGTGCTAATAACTGAGCCACCATGCTGCCCTGGTCCTAGTAAATTTGCCAACTCTTCCTATTGTAGGTTTTCCTCCTCTGCAGAAACCTCCAAGACGTTGCAGTAGATTTTGCTGGTATGAATGATTAATTTTATGTTTTCAGTGCTTTTTACCCAAAATACGTTTTTGTTTTTTTTTTTTTGTTTTTTTTTTTAAACACTCAGACCATAGACAGATACTATAGATAATCAATCACCTTGCCCCTGCTTGTCAGTGCGGATCTCAGGAAGCAGCCATGATTATCTTGTTGGACAAGCTGTGTTACATGGTAACTGTATAATTATCATTATAAAGAGTACAATTTTCTTCCTAATGAACGGAGTTAGATCACCCTGGGGTATGTCCTATAATGGGCTGTAGAGGGTGTCTGTACAGTATATGCAATTTAAGAGGACAGAATTATCTATCAGGTAAATATCCTCCCATGATCGCTGTTGATTGACAGGTCATTGGCCCTGTACCATGCAAATAACTAGTCAATCAAGGAGGGTAGTGCTAGGTACGGAATCCAGTGTCAGGCTCCTCTCATCACTACAAACAGGATAATAATGACAGATATCACCTCTTTCTGGAGCAGATGATGTCACAGCTCACCTCATGTACAATGACTGATAACACCTCTATATACAGTAGGTAACACAAGATCCACCATCCACAATAGGTGATGTCACAGCTCACCTCCTCCTCCTGTACAATGACTGATAACACCTCTATATACAGCAGATAACACAGGATTCAATATTTACCGTTCTTTTTAAGGAGCTGTTCATATCCCAATCTCCACATCTGCAAAAGGAGTATGGTTGAAAACCCGCAAAAAAAGGTATTCTAAGGGGCTGAACTTTTAACTAATAACCTACACTGCCATATGCCCCCTTGTGTATCACAACTACACCCCTGCCTTGATCTCACTACCCGTGAGATTATTATGACGGGTATATGAATCATGATGATGTAAATCCATCATTTGTCACTAAGGTATTAATGGACACGAACTGCAATACCAGACATGACCCCAGCACAACGGTGGCGCTGTTTATAGAAGACTGTAATAATGTGGGGTTTTTTTTTCATTCGCTATGAATGTAGAGATCATCGTGGATCGTCCCCCCCCCCCCCCCGGTAGGGCAGTGGGGTACTCGGTACCGGGTCCTTCGGTTCTCAAGGGGGATGTCACGGTGGCTCACCCGGTCCGTGGCCCTTCGGGAGGTCCGTTGTAAAAGGGGGAAAGGTCTTGAAAGGGATATTGTTCGTGATGCAACCTGTGGTATTCGGTCAGGGTGACCGACACTGCTTAGGTGTCCGCTGGGGTGATGTTATGGCAGCTAGATGGTATACCTTCCCACAGGTGAAGTGTGTCCCCAGGGCTTCCCAGAGTGTAGATGGTGGATGGTGAGAGGCGCAGTGAAGAACGAGGACACATGGTTGCAGTCTCTTTACCTTTACTGAAGGCTTCAGCATCCACAGTCCAGAGCACAGATCACAGGGCAGGCAGAGTCCGACCGGCTTGGAGGCAAATCCAGAGTCCCCTTAGCCAGGTGGAAATCAGTAGCCTTCCTCTAGCGCCTGGGTGTTGTAGTGCCTTACTGCTGAGCGTCTCATAAGGTCCTCACAACTAGATGTTGTGTCTCTTTCTGTCCCCCAGATGGATAGGACAAACCCGTTTGACTGATGGCCTGAGGCTTTTTACAGGGACTCTAGCATGCCCCGGCCCCCACCAGTTGCCACCGTGCCTCCTAGGTATAGGGCGGATCAGTAACTTGCAATTAGCTGTCCTGCAGGTCTCTGGAGCAAGGCATAAAGGACTGTTGCTCCCTCGGTGTTCCGGCTACCGGATCCTGCCCCTCAGAAGGAGGCAGCCTATGCAGGGCAGAACTCCTTCTGGTTTCCTCTCCTTTTGCTATGACTTCTCACGCTTTACAATATAGTTCTCTGTTCGTGTCTCTTAGGGGCTGCCGCACGTGGGGCAGGTGCAGCTACGTGACCTTCTGTCTAGCCCTCTGACAGGATCCCACCCCTGCCAGGGACCAACTAACTGAGCGGAGCTCAGCTAGCAGCTGCCTGAGTGAAGCTCAGCCAGCTTCTGCCTACCTTCCTATCCAGACCACCAGTTTTACCTAATTGTGAAGAGTGCCCTAATAAATAGGAGCAGAGCTTCCCCTGGTGGACTGGAGTATGAAATGTGTTGTGTGTTGGTGTTACCTGGTAGTGAGATCTACTTTATTATCTCCAAACGTAACATCACTCCCCCCTAGAGGAGAATGATATTACTGCAACAACCAGGACCCTGGGGTTCTGCACTCGCATCCAGAAATCAATGATGGTGAGCAAACATTGCTGGGCTGGATTCAACGTGTGCAGCTACGGGGAAGTATTATGGTGGCGCACGGTGTGTTTACAGAGCCAGGAATGCCAGGACTTGTGTCTTGCTATTTCCATCCTCCCGTCATTTACCATGTGTGATGTCTGTCATGGAGGACAATGCAGACGGACATTTTTTTGTTTTTGCCCTGTCTGAATTTTTTTCCAGATGCAGGCGACAGACGGGCTTGGTTGTGTAAAAAAAAAAAAAAAAACGAAACCTTGGTTGAGTTTTTCCTGCCAACACTCTGGATTTTGCAGTAGATTTGTCTTCTGCAGCAGATAAAAATCTGCTGCTGATACAGAACGGGTGCAAATACAAAAAAAAAAGAAAAAGAAAACCCTCATTTAACTGTGTAGGTGGAAAAAATGGGAAGTCCTGCACATGCTCTGTTGGGTTGTACAGGGCCTGTAGGGGCCCCTTTGTGTTTATATTGTATAACTGGCCCCTGCTGTATTTTTTTTTTTACTTTTTGTATATGAGAGTTTGTCATAGATTACAATGGTATAATTTGCCGCCATATAATATAATATTTGATTAATATATCGATTTGGAGAGTAAAAGGCGAGAGGCTGATCTTTCTCTTGGATGTGGAGGCGGATGCGATGCCACATTTATAGGTAATTAGTGACCTGTTCTCCTGGGCGCAGTAATTCGGGTTATTATGAGGCTGGGTGACCCCACCTCTATGAATGGAGCATCAGCCGACACACGGACCTGTGTTATCCCTCCCGCGCCTTTGTAGTCCGTCGCCGCTTTGTGTTTCCTGTGATTTGAGACGTCTCGTAAGAGGGAGGCCACTGCAAAAACAAACCACTTTCCTCACAATGAGAACAATTTTCCCCTTGAAATTAGCGGAAATCTTTTAAACTCTCCACCCTGGTAATCTTCTACTTACTGGATTTACAGAGGATCCTGCAGGAAAGGCAAAGACTGAATTCACGTCTCCCCTCCGCGGGGTCAAGATGCTTCACTGCTTGTATTTATTTTGCGTAGCCTTCAGGTTGTCGTCCATAGCCCGGCCTGAAAACGAGCCGACGTCTGCAAAAATGGATGTTATTAAACCTTTTAAAGGGATTTTTCACATATCGTAACATTCCGGAATGTTGTATTACTTTCTAATAAAATGTATATGATGAATGACATCAGTAAATTAGAACTTCCGGAAGCTAAAGATCCATTTTACACCATTCAAAGCTGAGAGTTTGGGGAAATTGTTTCCTTTCTAAATAAGGCAAAATTTAAAGGGATTCTCTCAATCTTCAAATGGTAAGGTACGGTAGTTAGTGGGATAAGTCCCTATAAAAATCCTACCGGTAGTATAGCTTTATATGGCATAAAAAGAAGATTTATTACTAGTAGTGATGAGCAAACCTGCTGGGATAGAGTGTTATCCGACGGTGCTAACCAAGCGACATCAGCGTCCCCAAATAATATATTCGAGTCCCACAGCTGCATGGCTCTTGGCTGTTCGACAGCCGCAACACATGCAGGGATTGCCTGTTTGTTAGGATTGCATAAGAATATTCTCATTCCTAGAAAACAAGCAAAAATTCTAAAAAAAAATTGTGAAGAATTGGAAAACTAATGCCCTGGTTCCTCATTTTTTGCAGGAAAAGTTTGGAATTTTTGTATTTTTCTTTGTCGGCCAAATTCTTCTCACTTTTGCCGCAATTTTACACTATTTTTGCAACCCTCAACATATTTTGGGTTTGCCCAGCAATGTGGCCCAATTTATAATTTTGCAAGTTTTCCAAAATGTCTCAAGACTTTTGTGTAGTTGTTTGCCAGTTGAGGACACTATGGCACTATTCATTGTTTGTTTTATTTTGTTTAGTCTTTCTTTTTAGCTTGACGAATTAGGTGCTAATGCAAAGATGTTGTTTTTTTTTTATTTGCTTTATTTGCGCCTTTTTTACTAAGTCCCGCAACCTTTTCAAAAGATTTTAAAATATTGCACTTTAGTCTTCAACAGCATGCAAAAAAATTAGACCAATTTTGTACTCCACTACAGTGAATTTTGCAATATTTGTAAATGAATAAATCAAAAACAACTTATAATGAAACATACCTATAAAAAAAAAAAGAAAAACTGAAAAACTAGTACAAAAATGCTGCAAAAGCTACAACAAATTTAGTTCCAAAAGAAAAATGCTTGAAGACCAAACTTCTGTTCCCAAAAGTGGCACAAAAATGATGTCTTGGAGCCAATTTGTCTAATTTTTTTTTGTTCAGTTGAAGACTAACATACATTTTATTTTACCTATTGCAAGGATCGTTTCACATTTTCCTCTAAAAAGGCAAAAAAATGAAGAAAGAAATACATATTTTAATTTGCATAAATGTCATCTAACATTGAGTGCCATTTGGATAAATTTGGCGCAGTGTCTACCAGTGAAGACAGAAAGACCAAAGACTGAAAAATGACTTTTTCGATGAAACTCTGCGTGAAAGTTGGAAAAGTTTCTGTTATGCAATGATTAAAGGATTATTCTTAATCTTAAAAGTTGTTCTTTCCTGGAAGGATCAAGTATCACACATATCATACAGTATATGGACGGTATGTTACTCTATAGTACTATACTACACCAAATATGGATTACATGTAACGTTATAGTTCCATACTATATATGGACTAAAAAGTCCAGATCATGGATGTGCCCACACAAATGTAAAGAATGAAGCGCGCCCCTATTGTATAACAGTCCTGCATGCAGGTTCCATTACAATCCTGATGCTAATCGCTGTACAATTCCTGATAGGGACTGGACCTCCCAGCTGTAGGGACTGGACCTCCCAGCTGTAGGGACTGGACCTCCCAGCTGTAGGGACTCTGGGTGGTCGCGGCCAATGCCTCTGTGACTCCACTGTAGATCTGAGATCCGGCAGAGCAATCATGGCCGATATGTAGCGGTGTAGCTGCGTCCGATGGTAGGACATGTGCCCAAGTCCTCCTGCCTTAGTCTATGTACCGTGTATGCAAAGCAATGGAAGCTAGCTATATATTTTCTGAATATTGAATATTTATGGGGAGGGTTGGAGGCAACTTCCAATTATTAAAATGTCAGCATTCTCTGTGACATGCCGAAAGTCACTATGCAGCGAATATGGACCAGGAGAATTCCTATTTCATCCCTACTGGTAAATGGACAGATCCCAGGATCACCTTCTACGTTAGTGCCAGTAACCCCATCTATTATACGGCTAATAATCACCAACTTGTATAGTAACAAGCCACGCATCTATGGACTTTCATTTTCTGAAACTAAAGAATGAAAAATGAATATCTATTTAGTGGGACTATGTCAGCAGTTTTGTTTTTTTTGCTAAGTAATCTGAGGCTCTGATTCCAGTGATGTGTTACTTACTACGCTGTGTGTTGCCGTTTCAATTTATTCAGTGTTTTATTAGCAGAATATAATCACTACAGGACTAGGAGCCTGATGCTCTCTGGTCAGCTGCCCCGTGTAACTCTGTTTCCACCACTGATTGGCACGTTGCTGCCTATGCACAGTAAAAACCAAATACAGAAACATAATGATTAAATACCCTGCAGTAAATAAATAGCATAGTGCATGAAAATAATATTCTGTACTTAGCATGTTTTTTTATTTAAAAAAATGCAAAACCCATCCCACCACTCCACTGTGACCATAATTGGGACAGTCCTAACTCTAATTTAAAAACCTTACTGTTTGTCAAGTGATAGGCATGTGGACTAGAGCTGAGAAGGACTGGGCCCAACTAATGGACACACAGCCATGGGAGACCACATCAATATAATGCTTAGCTCAAAGTAACGGCAGGCCACATCTTTATATGCACATGATGCAAACAGAAAACCCAAAGGTATGAACTGGGATATAACTGGTGTGCATGCAGCGTGTAAGCGCACGTTCACACTAGCCACTGAACAGAAAAAAAAACAAAGACAAAAACATAATGATTAAATACTCTGTAATAAATAAAGAGCATAGTGCTTGAAAATAATATACAATACTTAGTTAACATGCTTTTTGATCAAAAAAATGCCAGCGCCATCCCACCTCTTCACGGTGACCGTAATTGGGACAGTCCTAACTCTAAAAGTCCCACCGATTGTCAGGTGACCTAGGCATTATATTGATGTGGTCTCCCATGTCTGTGTGTCCACTAGTTGGGCTCAGTCCCTCTCAGCTCTTATCTACATCCATGTCACTTGACAAACAGTAAGGTTTTTAATATTAGGGTTCAGACTGTCCCAGTTATGGTCACCGTGATGAGGTGGGATGGCTTTCACATTTTTTTTAAATCAAAAACATGTTAACTAAATACCGTATATTATTTTCATGCACTATGCTATTTATTTATTAACTGCAGGGTATTTAATTATTATGATTCTGTCTTTGGTTTCTTAGGGTCTAAAAGAAGCATTAAATAAAATTAAAATAAGCATTAACTGAATCCCCTGCTGATCTAGTACTGGCACTGTATTGCTAGAGCAGCAGATGATTGAGATAGTGTCCATCAGTCACCAGACCACTGCAGCCAATCACTATGTCAAACACCAGCAATTCCCAAGGTAAGTAGCGCTTATTTCTTTATTTTGCATCATTCCCTAAACTCAGAGAGGTTTTCTAAAATCATTGGAAAACCCCTTTAAGTTATTAGAAGGACCCACTTATTGAGGGACCCTCATCAATTCGTTACAGAGGAGCCAGTCTATAGTCAGAAAAGGAACTCTACACCCTCTTAATTGTTCCCAAAATTGGCATATACTGATGGATAAACGCTGGCTGCTGAAACCTGCTTGTTTTGGAGGCTTTTTCAAAGTGGACAATCCCTTTAAGCTTTCTTGACTGGAGCCAAATACACGTTTCAGTGTTAAATTGATTTATTTCCTCTTATCAGTATTATGGTACATTTCATATCTGCAGCTGTAATCTATCTTTATTCATTGCTCCACCTTTTTCATTCAGTACAAATAATTTCTTATTTAATATTTTATTTTTCGACAAGTTTTCCTCTCACCTGTGGAAGTTTCCTTTTTTTTTTACAAAATTGT
Organism: Ranitomeya imitator; assembly: GCF_032444005.1. Classification (NCBI taxonomy): domain Eukaryota; kingdom Metazoa; phylum Chordata; class Amphibia; order Anura; family Dendrobatidae; genus Ranitomeya; species Ranitomeya imitator. Next base: position 25,899,229 of record NC_091288.1, read on the forward strand.
AAGATTTTTTTTTTTTTTTAATTTTTCTTTCTTTACCGTAAATTAAACCTTTTCAGACTTAATATAGAAAACATCAGTTATGGAACACTGACAGCCCTCACGGAGATACATAATCTCCACCATTATCCGCTTGACTGGCAATCTGTCACACTTAATTACTGTGTGCACTATTTTTCTGCTCTTGGTCAAGGTTCTTAAACCTTCCCACGTTGTCTGCAATTCCCATATTGCCAACGTTCAGCCTGTCGAAGATGATAAAGTAACTGTGGCGGTAGGGAAGGATCAACTCCAGGCTCTTACGTGGTGACTTTGACACAAAGGAATCTTCTAATTCAGTAGGAATTTCCATGTAGATGGCAGACGATGACCTTGTCACAATCGTTTCTACTCCTTCATTGTGGTCTGTAATTCTTGGGCCATATAAAGAAAATGGGAATAGGGCCACGGAGAAGGTAGAGATTTTTGGAATGTTGGGACTTAAAGTGAAACCGTCATTTGGTTTTAAACTGGTGCCACCATGTTGTCATGTCTTGTTTTTATTTTTCAACAACCCATCTCTTTCACCCTTGCATATCTTATAAAAACCACATAGATTTTTTTTTTCCGCATTGTATGATAATAAATGCCCAACAGTTTGAAGGACTTCCTCGGACTAGAATTGGTGCCCCCTATATGTCTGCACAAGCCACTTCTTGTTGATCTAGATCAGTGTTTCCCAAACTCCAGTCCTCACGGACCCCACGGGTCATGTTTTCAGGATTTCCTTAGTATTGCTCAAGTAGTGGAAGTATCATCAAGGCATCAGGAATTGTCTCACCTGTGCAACACTATGGAAATCCTGAAAACATGACCCGTGGGGTCCATGAGGACTGGAGTTTGGGAAACACTGATCTAGATGATGTCCGTTATGTCATCCACATAGCTTCTGAAATCCTACCTGATGTGCTGCTAAGAAGGGATTTCAGGTTTACGGGCACTCCTGATGTGGTAGGTTCTATAATCCAATAGTCAGAGTGAGCAACACAAACCAAAGTTGATGGCATACTGAGCAGGACTTGATGGAAGGCACATGGATCAATGAGAATAAGAACAGCAGAATTTGCAGGACCGTAGACAGACAAATCGAGCAGGAAACACCAGAACAGAGACAGAAGTGGAGATATGCACAGGAACTGTAGAAGTATAATTAATACAGGACTAGCAGCAATGAAATGGTTAATGGCAGAGCTGTATGCTATCAGCTGAAAGATGGTCAGTGGTAGAGGTGGGCAATCCACAAACAAATGGTTAATTGCAGGCAGAAGTGATGACAAGGCAAACTGGATACTTAGCCAAAAAGCTTCCACATAGTTACAACAGCATTGTAGAGTGAACAGCACCAGTATAGCAGATAAGAGTTTACTATACTTACAGCAGACACATGGCTAACTGCAGGTCAGCAATGATGAACAGGCAAGTCCATAATTGATTACAGAAAAGCTTACACACTGTTATCGTCATTGATAATGACCAGTATAGCAAATAAGAGTTTGTAATGCTTACAGAAGATGAATGGTTAACTACAGGTCTGAGCCAGGAAGTAAATGCAGATAGATAGTAAGCAAGCAGAAGTCTGCAGAGGAGATCATTATCCAGTTATGTGAAGTGAATGATGAGTCAAACTCTTAAAGTACACATGATAACTGAAAGCTATGCTTACAGAATACTCAGAGAGAACATAGCTGTCTGAGTCATCGTTAAAATGTTTTGGTTGATGATGTCAAAGATGGTTGCCCTGTCTCTACAGTACCCTGGCACTGATTTGCATGAAGGAAACTGGCCCTAAGGGATGGACCCAAGTGTAGGTACTGGAGTCAGGACAGATGAGTAACACAGAGGTTGTGTAGATGACATAGTGAGCATCATCCATGTGAAAAAGAGACATGTGGTGTTAGCAGCCAGTAATGGGAGGAAGCGAGCATGGTCCGGAGACCCCCTTCGGCGCTCATTGTCATACTGTGTGGAACAATTTCAAAGCAACTTTTACAAGGTATACGTGGCTGTAGGGGGTGTTAGGAAGTAAAAAGAATGCATGACAACATGGCGGTGCTGGTTTATATAAAGAAACCTTGACTACATGTCCCTTTTACATTTTTTCAGGTACTAGAAAACTTATTTAAATAAAAAAGTCGGTGAGCTATAAGTTGTTCTTTGCCTTTTTCAGTTTTGGTCATTTTTTGGGTGATCTTATGTAGCAGATATGTTTTAGGCATTGTTGAGTCCTGCGATTGAGGAACTACACAGACTACATTTCTCACAGTGCCTTACTCTAAGGAATACCAACCAACGCATGTTCGTACAAGCAATCTCAGTAACTTCAGTGATGACGTATCATAGATTTACACGCCGGTTCTGCCCCAAGGGATCCTGAAAGTAGGATCCCTTGGCATCATGCAATCTGCATAATCTGCAGCATCATGTGACCTGGGGTCAGAACTCGGAATCGGCAAGCTTTTTGTAATTCTTGTATACGAGAAAGTTGTTTAGCTATTAAGTGGTTGCTAATGTGACTTAGAAAACTCGCCCATACACCTTACTGGAGAGTCAGTAGAACTTGCCGATAATGGCAGAATCGGTCAACGATTTAACGTGTCTTGACAGTAGAAGTCCAGTGAAAGAAGAATTGGGCATGATGAAATCCAACACTCCGTTTGTTACCACGGGAGAGAAGTCGCTAGCAGAGGGTTTGTGCATTGGCTTATTCGCCAGTCCCCATGGAAATGAACATGCATGGCTGAGCCAAGAAAGTATGTTTATGGAGCCGGGAAGAATAGCTATTCAGCCAATGGTGATGTAAAAAGTTCATGAACAGCTTCATTACATGAATATACAAGTGAGTGATGTTCTGTGACTCCTGGGGTGATATCTTTTTCCAGTGGGTTTGTAGTATACACCAGTACTTCCAGTATCAGACGCAGGGGTTTCCATCTTGAGTATGGGTCAGCCACACCAAGAGGAACCTACATTAATATATATTCTCTTGACCTATGGATTTTACATTAGCCACTATTTAGGCGCTCGCTCAAAACACATTTGTTCAGAGCGGCCTATCACGTTCACTAATCAAAGTTATGTTATGTTTGTGTGTAGCCCATTCACTATCCCCATCTATTCCCCAACCCCTGAAGATGGCTTGACCATGATTGTAAATACATCATTGTAAATACACACCTGTACTTTGTATCTCCCCCACCTCATTGTAGATTGTAAGCTCTCACGAGCAGGGTCGTCTTATTTTGCTTTAATTATTGTATTGTTAACGTTGTTACTTATGACTTTTGTGTTTGAAACTGTTAAACTGTAAAGCGCTGCGGAATATGTTGGCGCTATATAAATAAAGATTATTATTATATTATTACTATAGACTTACGCGTCCTGTTTTCTGCACCTCACTTGTCAGCTTTACTGCATAGCCAGGGGCGGGTTGAGCAGAGTCACTTCATTTAAAAACTGGGAAAGTTAATAACAGCTCTAGATGAGGCAGGATAGCAACGCTCTATACTATACACATAGATAAGTAACATAAATCACTAAATATATTATTCATATTTATATTAAAAAATTGCAGTTTTCTCATGTTGAGTTGCAGTATCACTTAGGTGTGCTCATGATTTCATCTTACTATTCTGAATGTGTGCTACTGCACAGCCAAATGCTTTAACTTAGACCAATTAGCCCACCTACCTATGCGTTAATTGGAACTGAAAGGTATTTTAATGGACTAGTATTCCCTTTTTCATTCACCATGCTTAGATCACTTGTTGCCTGAAACGCGTTGGTGGTATTGATTTTTGTATGGATTTTCTGTACCTTTTTAAACATTTTGAAAGTAAGCAATGTAGAAATTTTTATATACAGTTGTTGGGCCGGACTATTCTTTTATAGGAGCACCAAGAAAGTGGTGAGGTCCAAACCTTGAGTATCTATCAGTGGTGACCCGGCTAATTTCAGCTTCACAAACACTACACACATAGATATACCTGCTCCGTATACAGGTCTTCGGTAAATGATTCACACTCATGGCAGCTATCATGAAGCACGATCAGGAAGGAAATGCCTCTACTATGGACCCAGTGTAGCGGGACTTTGATTTCTCCAGAAATGTTCAACGCTTCCATTTGTTTTGCGATATCTTGGTTACTGTTTTGACAACTTGCGCTCCCATTAATTACACATAAGCTAATGGCGGACAGATTTACTCCTTATCTGTTGTCATGTTGACTGGTTATATCTGGGAATTTTTTTCAAGGATTATCTCATTCTGTTGTTTTCTCCAATGGTTGCTTTGTGTTTCGCAGAAGAGAGATTTGTGAAAGAGGGTTACTTATTGGCCAGACCTTGAGTTCAAGTGGCTCATTCATTAACGTCGCATTATTCACTGGCTAGAACATGAAGCGCACGACTGCCTTTTACGTAGACTATATAATAACCCTGGGTGCAGATTGTAGAATAGTATTTAGGAAACATTTTATGTTCACATGATGGAACAATATACAAACACAACAGTATGGTAACTTTATGGTGTAATTATCTTCATAGGTACAAAGTACGTTGGCAAACACCGAGTTTCCACCACCTAAGATGAACGTGTTCTAGAGGAGCCAGATTAGAAAAAAAATAAATTGGGACTCTCTCTTTGTACCAAATCTCACTACAAGACAATGGATTGAGGAGCAGCGTTATAATTTGCAGATAACCTCCCTTTGGTTGGACCCAACCTTGGAAAACAGAGATTGCCCATGCTAAAATGCAAAGTTTCACTCATTGACTAAGGGCTCCATTCAACGAACCCGCTGATTTCAGTAGGACTGGCCAACTATCTTAAGTATATTGGAGACTTTTGATGCTCCCTAATAGATAATATTAGAGGAAAGAAGTATTGGGCAAGATGAATTTCGAGACTGATACCTTTGTTCTCAAGGAAGACAATTGTAGCCCAAAGTCAGAGGAATCTTAATCTGCTTTAACCACTGAAAATATATGTATGACCGAAAAAACTTATAGGATTCTGTAGTTTTCCGGGCTTCGTACTAAATGTTCTTATGATTGTACAAAATATTGAGGGCATGATATGGCATTCACTCTAACCATTTGTTTATAAATGGTACAGATATTTCGAAGGGTAGTCATGTTGCCGATACAACGGGGTGGCTCAATACTAATTGAAATCTCTTGTAAGAGTCCGTTTTCATGGATTGACTAGTGACACGAAATAACCACCTGTCATTAAATATTTACTGATCAGTGGTCATTTAATAGCTCATTCACACAGGCAGACTGCGCTAAATGGTGCGCACACTGACCGATCGTTCGGGGTGAACCATTGTTCTTGGCATAGGACAACATGCTGCCGAGAACAATGATTTTTGAGCTTGCTTAAAAATAATTTTACCTGATAAACAAGTGTTTTCCATGATCATCGGGTGATTTTAGACTGCATGATTATCTCATGAAATGAGTGCTCCATGGCGTTCAACGCTCATTCACCATAATCTTTCAGTTTAAATGCACCTAAAGGCTCTAGTGTTGTCGTCTTGCACAGGCAGAAGAAATGTGTTAAAATTTACAGATATTTAAAATTTGCAGAAATAAGTTCACTAAATGCTCTATTAATAATTAAATATTTAGAATTGAGAGTCCTCAGTGGTTGATACCTTTCAATGGCTAACTGAAAAGATGGTAACAAATTGCAAGCTTTCGAGACTACACAGGTCTCTTCATCTATCCACTGGCTAACACGGTACCAAGATATATTTCTTTCCTCTATTAATAATCAGTCACATAGGAGTCAGTCTGATATCTGCTATCTCTTATCAACGCAAGATGACATCACAGAATGGATGACTGAATGGACTGAATGCATCCACTACAAAGGTCATTCTGTTAAACAACTGTTTGCTAAGTCTGATCAATGCAGGTTGAATCTCATTATACTACGTCCAATGTTTCCATAAAATTCACACAGTTTTCGTGACATGTTGCATGTTTTTTAATCCATTTGTGTTGATTTTGAAGCATTTTGGAGCAGCTTTCTCTATTTTATTTTATGGTGTATATCAAGGAGTAGAAAACACTGTAAGGATGGTTATCATGGCAGATCTAGAAGTTAAAAACTTTAAGCAATTTAAGGTGGGTTTACATAAACCCACCTTAAAGAAGACAAAGATATTGACTACTGCCAGTTACGACCGGGACACATTTGAGACGGACGGAGATGAACTGGAAGTTGTAAAAGACTCAACCTACTCGGATCGATGATCGCTCAAGATGCAGCAACGACACCAGAAGTCAATAGGAGAATCGCTCTGGGCAAATCAAGAATGAAGTCACTGGACAAGGTCTTCAAATCAAGGAACATTTCACTGGCGACGAAGACACGGCTCGCACATAGTCTGGTCTTTTCTGTAGTAACATACGGATGCGAAACCTGGACGATAGAGAAAGAAGACAGGAGAGGAATCGACGGCTTTGAAATATGGTGCTGGAAAACAATGCTATCAATACCATGGATGGCAAGAAGAGCAAACAAATCAATGACGGTACCCCATTTTGCAGAGTTAAATGACCACCGATTGGTGAATATTGACCCATCGGAGGTTGTTTAATTGACTTTTACACAAGGACTGAGACATCCGTAACAGACATTAAGTGCGTATATGTTTAAACTGCACGATGCGCAGCCAAGAACCATGATCTTAAGTGCAAACTAAAAGATCATTTCACTCGTAGAATTACAGTTTTGCTTGGCAGTCTGTTTAGACTGGAAAATTATCGGAAAACGTGCGTTCCTAAGAATGCTGGTCCATAATAATCTTGCAGTGTAAACGGACCTTTAATGGACCTTTAGTATCACAAAGAGACACATTATTGATCCACAAATAGTATGTGATTTCCACGACGCCAGGTGCAAGTTCCAGTCTCACCTGGACATCGGTGTGCTGTCTGTCTACAGTCATTAACCAGGCGTATCTGCAATTAACAAGTGTTAAATCAATTTGGAAAACAGATTTGGAGCGCAGCTCTTGGAGAAGGAATGAGTCATTGGGATCAATAAATCATAAAGATAATGCTAAGGTGTAGCACATACCTTTAGATCCCGAGATCCGGTACCCCTTCATCCATCACAGGGAGTTTCTACACATTTCCTGCTCTTGTCAAACTGATTGCAAAAAAGGGCTGGGAAGGAATTGGGATGGGGTCTACGTTATTTAAAGGCAATCATAAACATATACAGTACATTATATCCGTAGGATACGGGAAGAGCAGCATGCGCTGGTCCATCGACCGTATCTAATCAATTACTCACTATAATAAAAATTCTCTTTGGGAAGATATCTATACGGGGTGCAGAGCAAAAATTGCACCTGACCACTAGTGCCTAAAGGAGTCCATTTACTACCTAGAATGATAACCAGTATTATAAATGGCACATAGTAGCTGGGGGATCCTGTTACTGATTTTGCACAGAGGTCCAAGAGATTCATGTTGCAATACTTTATACTTCTTTTTATTTTATTATTAGAAGCACATCTACTGTCAGCTAGTTTGCAGATCATTTTGCCTGAAAAAGACTAAAAACAAGTCTATGTAGCATCCTCAAAGTTCCAAATTTCAACCTGTATCAACTGTGACAACATTTTGGCAAAATTTTAACTTCTTTGGTTAAGAGAGATGGTTCTCCTTTTGGCCAACTTAACGTCTTTGGGTCATAGTAAAACACTATAATATTACTTGAAAAGAGTCAAAATATTACAAGTGCTCTGTGACTTATGGAAAGTGACATCTTATATGTGCAGACGCATGGAGAACATATGAAATATCACACATACCTGATTATAATTACTGTACTTAATATTCGCGTCTCCATAAGTATGTGAGAAAACATCTCCATGCTGATAGACGACCCTGCAGGACTTATGAGAGTCAACCACTGATGTAATTATAAGCACATCAAGATTTCTTCTGCCCCGCGGCTGCTCCTTGTGTTACCTGCGTGACGCGGGCCGGAGCGCAGTGAGGAACCATACTCTGGTGTAACACGATACACAGTATAGCTTCATGCACCGTATGGGATATCATGCTGTGTACAGTCAGAAGAAAGAAACGCTCATCGGATATCAGTCAGTTCATTTGACTTGTATAATTTATTTTGGATTGTTAAAATCATAAGTTTTCGAGAAAAATAATTAAATGTAATTCATTTATGATCTGCGAGGATCAACCACTTCTATTCTGGCCTTTTAAATACATCCGGATTGTCCCGCAGTCTCATATCAGGATTTTTTTTTTGGGGGGGGGGGATGGATCCCAGCATATCGGAGAAGAGAAACCTTACCAAAGGATGTTTTAGGGATTGTTCACCTCTCCAATGTTGGGATCTGGTAAATAATAAAAGACGAGAGAGTGGATCACCCAAACGACAGTGTGCATGAACGGGATATGACTCCCAACAAGTCCCACAGAATATTTTTTTTATAAAACTTTCAATTAGATACAACACATTCCCATATAGAGCCCTATTATTATTCTTGTTAAAAACTCAACGTTTCACCCTTTTCTTCATCAGGGGGCATCATAAGTATGTCACACCCCCTGATGAAGAAAAGGACAAAACGCGCGTTGGGGTGGCAGGGAGGCACTTTATCAACAATCACTTGTAAGTATCCTATTATCCACATGCTGGTACATGTTTTTGCATGACAAGGTCTAAACCACGGTCATATAACTTTGCCTATAGTACTTATTAATGCCTGACATTATGTGCATTAACATGATAGCACTATACATGTAATCTCTATGCACTGTCAGACTCTGCCTGCATACAGCATGGTAGTAATTTACATAGAAGTAGTGTAGACTGCTGGTGTTATACATCACTGACACATTATAGTTTATTATTATATTATTATTATTTTTATTATTATAGTTTATTATATGCCATTAAGGACAAAGTACAGATATTGATAGAAATGTAATATAATCATATTTTATACTATTTATACCCAAGTGATTTTTTCATGCTATATACCTCTACATTTTCTTAGTAGAACTATGATTTATATGTATGCTGGTCATGTTTTCATATAATATTTAATAAAGAATAAATGTGGTTTAATATACTCTTTAGTGGATCAGCTGACAGCCATCTAAGGCTTTACGGTTGGAAAACGTTTTTCTCCAATGGTACCACTGTTGCCTGAAGTCTACTTTTTGTTGACTCAATGTTTAGTATTCTATAGTCAACGTAAGCCGTAGTCCTTTTCCCAGTCAACTAGAGCACTATCCACTCAAGTTCACAATTTCAACAGCCAATGGATCCTACTAGGCCGAAAGAGTCCTCTCGCTTAGCTTGATAGAGTCCATTGAGGTGAAATCAAGTAACATCCATCCATGTTGACCTTGCGGGACTAAGTCCACATTGTGGTGGCCTCCTGGTGTTGTGCTTCCCCAATAACCCTTGTCAATATTGGGTCTTTAAGGCCAAAAATATCTCAGGGTGTTAGAATAGCATGCACATTTTATTTTGGTGGAATCGTAGGTGATTTTCTGAACACCGAACAATTTCTCTGCCCATTATCTCTGGTCAGCAGAACACTTCAATGTGTCTGTCAGTGACCGGTTTTATTTCTTTCCAACAGAACAGGGAATGCGATCATATCATTATATTCAGGACAGAGGTGAAACTGCTGTGATCTCATTACGATTACAGCCTCTTTAATTATGGGACTGGATGTAGCGCTATAATTAACGACAACCCCTTATATTGTCTTCATTGACCTCTAACTTTTCTTCGCTTTCTTCGGGTAATTGTTGGACTTTCCCTTCTTTACATTTATGCCAAGAAACCCAAAGGAACAGGAACAAACAATGACATTCGATGCTTATTAGAAGTGTTTCAGGAAAAGGCAGAAATGAATAATGTGTCTGCGTTTTCGATGAGACCCTTCAAATGTGAGGCTTTGTATAAAGTCCCTTCTGGATATCATCATCATCATCGTTGTCCCCATCGGGGGGTCACAATCTTCATTCCCTATCAGTATGTCTTAGGAGTGTGGGAGGAAACTGGAGAACATGGAGGTGACCCCCGCAAACAAGGGGAGAATATGGAAACTCCTTGCAGATGTTGTCCTTGGTGAACTCAGGAGAACCCCGGCAGTACAAGGCAACAGTGATTCTTCCAATGCTCTCTTTCATTGACTACCAATTTTCCTCTACAAGTCTCTTTTTCCCTACCAGTATTCCTCCATGGCTCCCAATAATACCTAGTGGTATTCCTCTAGGCAAGGGCATTTCATCAGGCAAAGCACAATGTTGTCTGAACCTCATCATCTGTAGTGGAAGTCTATGCTACCTTATTTTAGTCCATGATGCATAAATTCACAAACTGAGTTGTACCTACCCAACCTCCGCTGCAGCCCCATCACTGTTGATCAGCTGCAGCACTGCAGCCAAGCAGTGAGCCTAGAAGGTCATGTGATCTACATCAGCTCAGCGATCGGCTGCAGCACTGACGATGTGCCATCACTGCTGCAGACAGTCAATAAAGACCAATCAGTGGTGGGAGGAAACGCTAGAATTGGGGAAAGTAGGTAAAGATCAGTTCGTTATTTTACACATAACCGAGACTATGGGCTAAAATAGGTAAAAGGGAGCAAATATTTTTCAATATCAATTTTTTCTTTTTTTTTGCCAACCCATTATTATATTAAAATAGGTACCAATTAATGCATTATGTAGCTTCAGCCAGAGAATGCAATGACCAGTATATAATCAATACAGTGAAAACTGCCTCATCTGCACCCCACCACCAACTGCTGGGTATCTCACAGGTAAAGAATTTCTCTTGTATCTGACTTTTTCTGAGTTTCTCTCTCCATATCTTTAACCACAGACCATATCAAAGTTGGATGACTGGTGAAAGAAAGAGCCTGTAAATACCAAACTTTGCAAAAGTTTTAATTAAACAAAATTTCAAATATAATTTTTAGCCCCAAAAACATGCATTTAAGCAACAACAAAAAAAAAAAAAAAAAGAAAAACTCTCCCCAATGGCGAATAACCCCTTTGGTCCCATAAAATGTGGGTGGCAAATACACCGCACACCAATAGTTAAATTTCTGCCATATGAGCCTATATGACAAGAACAATATTGACTAGGTTGAAAGAAAAAAACACATTGATGTCACCACTGACATGAAATATAAGTAACTTTTACCAAGACCACACACTACGGGAGCAGAACTTCGCCTAAGGACGACCACAGGAGAGCAAAAATCACTTCTGATCCTGAAATGTCTTCGTGAATGAAACCTTTAGATGATTGTTTTTCTTACACCCATTCACACATGCGCCCAGTAATAACAGCCTGTCACACGCCAATATCGTCACTGACTAATGTGCAAAATGGCCGAGGCTACAAAGATGACATTATGGTCTTTTTGCGTCTGTTACCCCTTCAGCTCCAGTTCTTTACATCGATTCACCTTTAACACATCTGTCACCCAGATTTGCGATCATGCAGCCGCGGGGACTCCAACATATTTTTCGAGCACGCCGAATCAGGGCTGTGGAGTCGGTAAGACTCCGACTCCTCAATTTCCATGACACCAACTCCACCAAAATGGGCTCCGACTCCAACTCCACGACTCCGACTCCACAGCCCTGCGCCGAAGGCACTCGATTAGCAAATGAGCATGCTCAGATAACACCTTGTCCAACCATGTTTGCTCATCACTACTGACAACCCTCTAGAAGTACATAATGATTTAAGGAAGATGTGGTCAGTATTTTATTGAAGGTCATACCCATCAACAGTCCAAAAAAGGGGCAATTTGATATAAACCCGACCCCTATTTAGGCGATTGGAAGCGGGATCGGGGACAGAGTGAAAATGTCCTAAATTTACTAACATCAATGTTAGTAGTTATGGAAGGGGACCCTTATAGTAGGATATTGTATTTGCTAATATGAGCCATTATTTTGCACTTGTAGGACTTGTTTCATCATTTGCGATTTTTTTAAAGTCACCTTTCTTTTTTTTTTGCCTTGTATTCATTGATGTTTTTTTCAGAACCTGTTTCATAAAATGTGTGCAAAATAAAAAGCGCCCTTTATTTTTTATCTTTAACCTTTTTGTGACTTTTTAGCACGGAAAGTGAGATGTATCGCTAGAATGATTCTAAATTTGCTGGGAACGTAATTATGTAGAAACACACCACGGTGGATTACATTTGCGCAATTGATGAATCAGCTGAAAACACCTGGAAACCCCAAACAATATCCACATTGGCGAACATAAAAATACAAACAAACCGGTGAATACATGTATAATAGAATTTAAAAAGGCACAAATTAAAAGAGGAATGAGGCACAAATAAAAAGACAGCTAAAACTAGACAAAAAAAAAAGCGAAGATCCAATAATAAATTGTCTTGTAGCATTTTATATTAATTTCTAATTTGTCCAGGAGTCCTCTTATGGTTTATCTTAGTGCCGGGTGAAGGTCACTTTAAGTGAGTTGGGACGCTGTTAACTTCTGGTTTCTATTGAAATCGCTCCCTCTTTTCTCTCCTGCTAATTACTGCTAACCATCAGGCAAGGTGCGGAGCCCGGTATCCATAAGGCCATTGTTGCCTTTGGCATATTGAACAGAGCAGCCCATTGTTTCATAAGTCTTGGCGTTCACCTGCGATCTTAATAAAAGTTTAATCAACGCCATGTAATTTGCATGTTATAAGATCCCGACATCAAGGAATACGGGCTGGGCCTGCTCAATGCAGAAGTGGATGCTAGAATCTTACTTAGTAAAGGTTTAGTGATATTTTTGTGTACGGTTTTGGATTGCCCCCTGATTTTAGGGGTGATATTCCCTTAATTTTTCAGTGCATATCTAATTTTTTTTTGTTTCACCACTTGTATAGGATATGTCCTCATTTGGAGATCACCAGAGATCCACCTGCTGGGAACTCGCCTGCTCTTCAGGACTGGTCTTCCATAGTTTTACGGCACCAGGTCTTCTGCTGGACACAGCCCGATTCCCAGTCAGCTGGTCCTCAGGATCAGCAGGGATCCCTACTGATATAATTTTGAAATTGGCTTCTGTTGAGAGTCCAACGGGATTTTTCTATATTGGCTGATCAAAGAGCCGATCCGGCTGTGAAATGCATTGTCATTTTGCAGATCAATAAACGACTTTGTTGCTTATCGACAAAGCAAGTGTGTCCGTACAACACCCGGTATCATTCGACATCTACCATCCACCTGGAAAGACACAGCTCAACCCACTGTTGTCCAACAGCAATGCCAAGGAAGCGGACCACATAAAAACCTCCTGCATGTGCGGCGCCCCAGGGTCCTGGTCGTTACAGTGGTATTGCTTTCCTCTCGGGGAGAGTGATGCTACGTTTGGAGGCAAAGAAGGATAACTGCATCCAGGAACCACAAACATGCAACACATTTCACACACCAGGCCACCAGGGGGAGCTCCTGACCCTTTTTATTAGGTCACTCCCCACATAAATATAACTGGTTGTCTGTAGGGAAAGTTAGAACGTTCCAGACCAGAGTCTGAGGAGGATAGAAGGCTACGGAGCTGTGCATGCCCTCAGAGCTGCAGCTCCCAAAAAGAGGCATTGAAAGGCAGAACTGTATTGCTGCGAGCGTGAAGGAGGTCGAAGCAAAGGAGAGGATACCAGAAGGGGACCAGCCCTTCTCAAGCTGTCTCCTTCTGGGGTGCAACATCCCTGTAGCCGGAACACCGAGGGAGTAAGGAACTCTACGCCTTATTTCAGAGACCGGCAGGACAGCTAATTGCAGGTTACCTGTGCGCACTTACACCCAGGAGGCACGGTGACAACTACAGAGCCAGGTTATCTAAGAGACCCTATAAACCGGCTCAAGTCACCAGTCATACGGGTATTGTCCTATCTTATATGGGGGACAGAGAGAGCGAAACATCACATCTGTGAGACCCTTATGTGAAGCCATAGGCAGTAAGGGACTACACCACCACAGCGCAAGGGAAGGCTACTGATTTCCACCTGGACAAGGGAACTCTGGACTTGCCTCCAAACCGGCCGGACTCTGCCTGCCCTGTGATCTGGTGCTCTGGACTGTGGATGCTGAAGTCTTCAGTAAAGGTAAAGAGACTGTAACCTTGTGTCCTCGTTCTTCACTGCGCCAATCACCATACCACCATCTACATACTGGGAAGCCCTGGGGGCATACTTCACCTTTGAAAAGGTACACCAACTAGCTGCCATAACATGACCCCAGCGGACCCCTTAAAGCAGCGTCGGTCCCCCTGACCGAATACCACAGGTGGCGTCATGAACATTCCACTTAAAGACCTTTCCCTTTTACACAGACGTCCCAGGGCCACGGGCTGGGTCAGCCACCGTGACATCCCCCTGTGAACCGAAGGACCCGGTACCGAGTACCCCACTGCCCTTGGGGGGCGATCCACATGCCCATATAGACAGCTTAGGAGGATTAATCCTACTGACAGATTCCCTTTAATGGCGCTATACAAGTGAGAAAAATAAATCATAGAATTCCGTAACCAAACACTATGGGGAAGAATTATAAATTGGAGTACGACATTTCTTACTGTCTCGTAATAAGATGCATTTTTTTCATTTTTCTTACCCGATTTTCTAACCTAGATCAAGGGTTGCGTTAAGTTCTATAAAAATCCGAACAGACAGAGCCACAAAGAGAAAAAAGGGAGTGAAGAGAGGGCTATAAAAACTGGGTGATGCCGTCTAAAAAAACCTTGCCGATCAACATCATGAACCTCTGTACAATATTGAGTTGCATTGACACACCCCTGATGCACTTCCAGGCTAATTTGCATGTGGCTATAGAGCTTGATTTCTCAGCGCTGATACATTGAATTACTACAAGACAGATATCATTTGTATTCTTGTACTAGGACTTACAGTGGCATATAAAACTTTGTAAAATTACTGTTATTGTGAACCGTTAAGAAAGTTGAAGATTAAATTATCTCTAAATAGCCTAAACTTAAAGATGACACATTTCCTTTATATTTTAGGCAATATACAGTACAGGCCAAAAGTTTGGACACACCTTCTCATTTAAAGATTTTTCTGTATTTTCATGACTTTGAAAATTGTACATTCACACTGAAGGCATCAAAACTATGAACTAACACATGTGGAATTATATACTTAACAAAAAAGTGTGAAACAACTGAAATTATGTCTTATATTCTAGGTTCTTCAAAGTAGCCACCTTTTGCTTTGATGACTGCTTTGCACACTCTTGGTATTCGCTTGATGAGCTTCAAGAGGTAGTCAACGGGAATGGTCTTCACTTCACAGGTGTGCCCTGTCAGGTTTAATAAGTGGGATTTCTTGCCTTATAAATGGGGTTGGGACCATCAGTTGTGTTGTGCAGAAGTCTGGTGGATACACAGCTGATAGTCCTACTGAATAGACTGTTAGAATTTGTATTATGGCAAGAAAAAAACAGCTAAGTAAAGAAAAACGAGTGTCCATCATTATTTTAAGAAATGAAGGTCAGTCAGTCCGAAAAATTGGGCAAACTTTGAAAGTGTCCCCAAGTGCAGTTGCAAAAACCATCAAGTGCTTCAAAGAAACTGGCTCACATGAGGACCGCCCCAGGAAAGGAAGACCAAGAGTCACCTCTGCTTCTGAGGATAAGTTTATCCGAGTCACCAGCCTCAGAAATCGCAGGTTAACAGCAGCTCAGATTAGAGACCAGGTCAATGCCACACAGAGTTCTAGCAGCAGACACATCTCTACAACAAATGCTAAGAGGAGACTTTGTGCAGCAGGCCTTCATGGTAAAATAGCTGCTAGGAAACCACTGCTAAGGACAGGCAACAAGCAGAAGAGACTTGTTTGGTCTAAAGAACACAAGGAATGGACATTAGACCAGTGGAAATCTCTGCTTTGGTCTGACGAGTCCAAATTTCAGATCTTTGGTTCCAACCACCGTGTCTTTGTGCGACGCAGAAAAGGTGAACGGATGGACTCTACATGCCTGGTTCCCACCGTGAAGCATGGAGGAGGAGGTGTGATGGTGTGGGGGTGCTTTGCTGGTGACACTGGGGATTTATTCAAAATTGAAGGCATACTAAACCAGCATGGCTACCACAGCATCTTGCAGCGGCATGCTATTACATCCGGTTTGCGTTTAGTTGGACCATCAATTATTTTTCAACAGGACAATGACCAGAAACACACCTCCAGGCTGTGTAAGGGCTATTTGACCAAGAAGGAGAGTGATGGGGTGCTAAGCCAGATGAGATGGTTTGGGGTGAGCTGGACCGCAGAGTGAAGGCAAAAGGCCTACAAGTGCTAAGCATCTCTGGGAACTCCTTCAAGATTGTTGGAAGACCATTCCCGGTGACTACATCTTGAAGCTCATCAAGAGAATGCCAAGAGTGTGCAAAGCAGTCATCAAAGCAAAAGGTGGCTACTTTGAAGAACCTAGAATATAAGACATAATTTCAGTTGTTTCACACTTTTTTGTTAAGTATATAAGTATATAATTCCACATGTGTTAATTCATAGTTTTGATGCCTTCAGTGTGAATGTACAATTTTCAAAGTCATGAAAATACAGAAAAATCTTTAAATGACAAGGTGTGTCCAAACTTTTGGTCTGTACTGTATATATATATATATATATATATATATATATATATATACATATATATATATATATACAATGTTTTCACCTTTTACATTTTAAAAATTAGCCAATGCAAAAGTTTGGGCACCCTGCATGGTTAGTATCTAGTAGCACCCCCTTTAACAAGTATCACAGCTTGTAAATGCTTTTTTTGTAGCCAGAAAAGAGTCTTTCAACTTGTTTGAGGGCTTTTCATCCATTCTTCCTTGGTAAATTCTTCCAGTTCTGTGAGATTCCTGAGTTGTCTTGCATGCACTGCTATTTTGAGGTCTAGCCACAAATTTTCAGTGATGTTTAGATCAGTGGACTGTGAGGGCCATTGTAAAACCTTCAGCTTGCGCCCTTTGAGGTTGTCTATTGTGGATTTTGATGTGTGCTTTGGATCATTATCCATTTGTAGAAGCCATCCTCAACTTCACCTTTTTACAGATGGTGTTACAGTATGTTCGCATCAATAATTTGTTGAAAGTTCATTGAATCTATTTTTCCTTCTACCCATAAAATGTTCCTCATCCCATTGGCTGCAACACAACCCCAAAGCATGGTTTATCTATCCCCATGATTAATGGTGGGCGACATGTTCTTTTCCTGAAATTCTGTGCCCTTTTTTCTCCTCACATACCTTTGATCATTGTGGCCAAAGAGTTCTATTTTGACCTCATTGGTCCACAGGACTTGTTTCCAAAATGCATCAGACTTGTTTAGATGGTCTTTTGCATACTTCTGACACTGAATTTTATGGTGAGGAAGCTGGAGAGCCTTTCTTCTGATGACTCTGCCACAAAGGCCATATTTGTGCATGTGTCTCTGAACAGTAGAACAATGTACCACAACTCCAGATTCTGCTAAATCTTTCTGAAGATCTTTTGCAGTAGAGCAGGGTTCTGAGATGATTATGGAGCAATCATGCTTGCAGTTCTCATTGAAATTTTCCTTGGTCTTCCAGACCTTATCTTGACCTCCACTATATACTAACTGAGGAAAGGTCAACTCGAAAACTTTGCTATCATCTTATAGCCTTCTCCTGCTTTGTGAGTCTCCACCTTTTTCAGAGTGCTGGGCAGCTGCTTAGAAGAACCCATGGCTGTTGATTTTTGTCACAAGGTTAGAGGAGGCTAAGGTGTCCAAACTTTTGCATCGGCCCATTTTCCTTTTTATAATTTTTAAAATGTAAAAAATTACGTTTTTTTTTTTTTTTTTTGCCTAAAATACAAAGGAAATGTGTCATCTATAACTTTAGGCCTTTTAAATATCATTTCATCTTCAACTTGCTTAACTGTTCACAATCACAGTAATTTTGACCAAGGGTGCACAAACTTTTAAATGTCACGGTATATAACCATACCACAATAGTACAATAGTGACATGTTCTTTTTCAATTAGAGAATTGATGTATGTTGTGTATTTGACCATCTGTCGATTACTTGACCTGACTTTTGTTTTTGCGGTCCTTGTTCCTGTCCGTAGTGTGGTGACGATTCGATAGAGGAGCCCAGTGTGACCCAGGGCTATAATCACGACTGTCCGCAGCAGCGCAGGTTATCGGCCGGGGAACTAGTATAAGCCAAACAAGCTATTATGGGACAAGAGGGTGAAACTGATATGTTAGATCTTTATACATGTTGTATTGGGGAAGTCTGCACCTGTGTGACCCCTGGGAGACAGATTGCAACAGGGGTTGATTGGAGACTTTCAGGGAGAATTGGATCCTGCCCTCATGCTGATTTTGGAGGGTGTGAAACTGCAATTTACACCAAGAGGCTATAAGTATCAAAGAATAGTCAGTGAGTGCATGCTGTGTGCGGCAGGAGTCTACGCCGGCAGGGCCTCTGCCTATGGAGAGCATGATCTCCTGAAGTGTCTCACTTTACCTCCACTAAATGGCAGGGGGTCCGCCTGTTGCTCCAGTATAACAAGTCCATAGACACATGCCTATAATTTATGTACATTCGATGACCATGTCCTGTCTCTGATTTTCTCATTTGATTTCTGAATGTTAAAAAATGTAGTGCTCATGCCCCACGCGGCGCCCATGACCGAGCTTGTACGGCGGCTCACAAAATCTTTATAATAATAATAATCTTTATTTTTATATAGCGCTAACATATTCCGCAGCGCTTTACAGGTTGCACACATTATGATCACTGTCCCCGATGGGGCTCACAATCTAAATTCCCTATCAGTATGTCTTTGGAATGTGGGAGGAAACCGGAGAACCCGGAGGAAACCCACGCAAACACGGAGAGAACATACAAACTCTTTGCAGATGTTGTCCTGAGTGGGATTAGAACCCAGGACTCCAGCGCTGCAAGGCTGCTGTGCTAACCACTGAGCCACCGTGCTGCCCACCACACTTTGATCTGTAAAGTCGCCACTGGACTAGTCTTGTTATATACAGCGGCTAAACAGCTTATTATGTCTTGAAAGTTGTGTGACAAACCCTGCGGGTTGTCAAATCTCTGACACTCGGTTAAGCCATAAATGTCTGATAGGTGCAGGTCCCACTTTTGGAACCCGCCTGTGTTGCGCTGCTAGAAATGGAGATGCGGTTACGCATGCGCACTGCTCTCTCCATTTAATTCAATGGGAGCTCCAAAAATTGCAGAGCTAGAAATAGAGCCCACATCTATTAGAAATAGCCTTTTAGGTCCTAAAAATAAAACTGGTTGTACAAGGGGTCTTCCACTACTTGCACAACCCCTTCTTAAATTAAACGGAGTCCCATTAAAAATAAAACCAATTTATAAGACTGGCACTGTTCCAGCGATGTCGGTGCCGTTCTGCCAGCGCTCGTCTGACATTATGTCACGTGAGCACTGAAACCAATTAGCGGCTGATCGTAGGCCGCAGCGCTTACACCTCCACTGCAGGGTGAGCAAAGGCGCCAATTAGCAGCCACTGACTAGCTGCAGAGCTCACGGGACATGACAAGTGTTAGCACCTACATCGCTGAAACAGCGCCGATCCAGGACATAAGCATAAGTTGTGCTTATTTTCAATGGAGCCCTGTTTCTATTATGAAGGGTTGCACAAGTAGTGGACAATTCCTTCAAGGCTTTCTGTCCGTGGCACCCATAGAAATTCTTACCTCCATTTGCTTCTGATTTCATAAAGTGATACACAGAAGATGCGGTTGCTCATTAGAAAATGAGTTTCCAAAAATTATCCCTGTCTAAAAATAATCATTAATATTTGGTGGAAACATATTGATTTTGCACTTAGGGTATGGAGCTAAGGAGGGGTATATTTTTAAAATATTTCCTGTGGACCAGTATCTGAGCCTTTGGAGTTTGGTAGCCATTAAATCCATGGCATCCATGACTACATATATTTTCCCTATAGTAAAAGTACAAGGATGGAAACTGATCTGTTCCTCATTTTTGAGCCCATTACACTTTCATCATGCGCTGCCCTTAAATGATACAAAAAAATGTAAATGGCCCCTGTACTGTTATCTATAGAAGGCTCGGTTACCGCCATGTATAGGATTTCACAATTATGTGCACTCGTTTTGTGAATCTTCCTTCTGTTGCTATCATCCTTTATCTGAAACGTCCATCACCAGGGACCTTGTTCCCTCTCGTCTCCTCCTTTAATTGCGTGTTGTTTCTCTGATAATACTGGGAGCATTGTATCTCCAGTGCTTTATGGGCTCTTTACCATTACCTCTTGAAGACCAATGTGACAGGTACCGCCATTAAGTTAACAAAAAATAGAAAACGAACAATATCTTGTATTCCTGTAATGTAGATGAAACCAAGTCTAGAAATAAGAAGAGATGGAAAATAATTCCGAAGTGGGGGATAATTTCCAGAGATTTATACTGGTATTCTTAGTTACAAAGGGGGGAAAAAGAGCAAATAGTCTTTTGCCCTGGGATGGTGTCATTAGAGGTTACAAATTGATTTTTCATATGTCTTTTCACAAGTAATAGCAGTAAAACAGTGACAATTTCACTTTTCTCATTTTTTTTCAGAAATTTTAAAAAATATATATTTTAAAGCTCTATAGTATTGAACTCCATTAAAGTGTGACACATGACACATATGAGCTTCCCAATGTGACAGTAGAGGTACTGAGCCACCCGTTACGGCATAATTGGCCAGCAGAAAAACTGGTGGCCTTTGCCTCGTTATGTCATGTTATGAATTGTGGCAAGAGATTCTTCTTGTTATGTAACCACCAAGTTCTGGTTTTCAACTCTTATGTGTTACCATCAAGCTCTGTGCCTCAAAGCTGACATGCAACCACCAAGCTTTGTACCTCTTCTCTGATGCTTAACCAGCAAGTTCTATACCTCAACTCCTATGTATAACTGCCAAGCCTTGTGCTGTAACGCTGAAGTATAACTGCCAAGATCTGTGCTGTAAGTCTGATGTGTAACCGCCAAGCTATGTGTCTCAACTTAGATATGTAATTACCAAGCTCTGTGCCTCAACTCTGATATGTAACCACCAGATTCTGTGCTTTATCTCTGATGTGTAGCCACAAAATTCTGTGCCTTAAAGGGAACCTGTCCCCCAAAAATCGAAGGTGAGCTAAGCCCACCGGCATCAGGGGCTTATCTACAGCATTCTGGAATGCTGTAGATAAGCCCCCGATGTAACCTGAAAGATGAAAAAAAGAGGTTAGATTATACTCACCTGGTCGGGCGGGCGGTCCGCAGGCACAGGCGCTGGGCCTCTCTGACCTTTCCCGGCGCCTGCGCACTGCAGTACTTTGCTCTGCCCTCAACAGGGGAGACAAAGTACGCCTGCGCCGGAGCCTCAGCGTGAAGACAAGAAGAGGATGTCATCGTAAGAAGATGGGAGGCCCCAAACCAGACCATGATGCCCATCGGATCGGGCCGCCCCTGGGTGAGTATAATCTAACCTCTTTTTCTCATCTTTCAGGATACATCGGGGCTTATCTATGGCATTACAGAATGCTCTAGATAAGCCCCTAATGATGGTGGGCTTAGGTCACCTTCGATTTTGGGGGTGAAAGGTTCCCTTTAACTCTAATGCCAAGCTCTATGTCTCAATTATATGTAGCTGACAAGTGTTGTGCTTTAACTAGTATAACTACCAAGCTATGGGCCTTAACTCTGATGTGTAACCACCAAGCTATATGCCTCAACTTCAATGTGTAACCACCAAGCTATATGCCTCAACTACAATGTGTAACCACCAAGCTATATGCCTCAACTACAATGTGTAACCACCAAGCTATATGCCTCAACTTCAATGTGTAACCACCAAGCTATATGCCTCAACTACAATGTGTAACCACCAAGCTATATGCCTCAACTACAATGTGTAACCAAAAAGCTCTGAGCCTGAACTCTGATGTGTAACCACCAAGCTCTGTGCCTTAATGCTGATTTCTAACCTCCAAATTCTGTCTCAATTCTGATGTTTAACCAGCAAGCTCTGGGCCTCAATTCTGATATTTAACCACATTGCTTCTACACTGTACTTGCCTCATGCTGATGAGATGTCTGTTCCACTTGAACCTTGCTGAATCTGTGTCCCCTAGGGCCATATGCCAAATGTTAGACATGTATTTGTGGAGATCAGTGGCTTCTATTCAGCCATCATGGTAAAATCCTTTAATGATACAATGCCCTATAAATGATGACAACATGGTTGTCTGCAGATACCCCTAGGACCCTATAAGATATGCTTACATACATTAAACCCAGTAATAATTTGTATGCAGTTCTCAGCACCTCTCATAATGACTGCAGGCAGAATTTAATAATTTACTATGTTGACTTGTCAGTGACATTATGGAATAGATCTCAATAAAAGGAGAAAAATGAATTTTCTCTGCTTGGATCTGTTCAAAATATTATAATGCTCAGGAGCTGATCTGACTTTTCCACGCATAATATACCTGAGCAAAATAAATATAATAAAATATTTATTAATATATGTCCACTTGTAGTCATTGAAGGTTTACTGAACCATTTAAAAAGTTGTAGCAAGTTGCAACTGTTTATTAGTTTTGTAGTGCTGATGCACAGCTATGTGTCACACAAGAGATGGGATGATCACATATTCAAGTCCCCTAAGAGGACTATTAAATACAGTGACAAAAAAAAGTTTTTAAAAATCTAAAAACACAAGTTTAAATCACCCCTCTTTTGCCCCATTAAAATGAAAAAAAAAAAAAAAATAAAATGTAATAAATAAAAAATACACATATTTGGTATCACTGCAGTTGTAAAAGTCCTATCTATCAAAATATAAAATAAATTAATCCAATCGGTAAACGGCGTAACAAAAAAAAAATCAAAACTCCAGAATTACATTTTTTTGGCATTCACAACATTGCAATAAAATGCAATAAGAGGCGATCAAAACAACGTTTCTATTCCAAAATAGTATCAGGACACAGAACATAAGCCCTCACACAGCCCCATATTCCAAAATATAAAAATGTTATGAATCTCAGAAAATGGCGACACAAGCCAATTTCTTTCTTCTTTTTTTTTTGTACTTGTACTTGCACTTGTACTGACCTGGATAATCATATTGCCAGGTCAGTTTTACCATATAATAAGCATGGTAAGTAAAAAAAAAAAAAAAAATAAAAAATAAAAATAATTGTGAATTTGCACTTTTTTTGCAATTTCAATGCAATTTTTTTTCCTGCTTTCCAGTGCATCACGTGAGAAAATGTATATTGTAATTCAAAAGCACAACTAGTCCCACAAAAAACAAGCCCTCATATGGCTATGTGGATGGAAAAATAAAAAAAAGTATGGCTCTTGGAAAAAGTAGAGGAAAAAAAGGGAAAATGGCTGCGGAGTGAAGGGGTTAAGAAGAGAAGAAGGAAGCATGACCCCTTCAATAAGCTTTAAAATGCACATTGCTCTTCAATTATGCAAAATAAAAGTGAATAAACAAAACGAAAAAAAACAAACAGTTTGTTCTTTTGAAAATTTAGAAGTGATATAATATCAGAAAACATCTCAATACTGAAAATCGCACCAGCATTATTATTACGCAAAAGGATAAGGACTGAAAAGAAGTAGCTTAAAAATGGCGCAAGAAATAAAAATGGTTAAAACTAAATTTTATTTAAAAAGAAAAAAAAAGGAGCAAAAGGGAGAATGCTGAATTGGGGTGTAAATGTCTCTACACAGCTCAGGGATAAATGCTTCTGTTCCTTCCCTTGAGTGATAGATGGGTGTTAAACCGCCAGCGATCAGAACTACTAAAACCATATCTACGACATGTCTTTTTTTTATGTTACCCTTTATGTCGAGATTTGTAACAATAATCAACTTTGTAAACTGCAAGCGTTGATCCTGTAAGCAGAAATGTAGCACATTACACAGCAAAAACAACAGAAACCCATTTACAGAAGCCGTAAATCTCGCTGTCAGTCACTAAACATAAACAATGTCCACCTGTAATTTGTGGGATCAGGACTGGAATTTACTGTCCTGGGGCTCCTTCCCTGTGACTGACCAGCACTTCCCTTGGCAGTAAATCTCCCACCAGCACCAGCAGGTAAAGATGCTCAAGTGGCTGAATTATAGGTTGTGTGAAAAAAACAATAAAGACTCAGACCTTTGTAGCAAGAAAATCATTTATCATGTAAACGAGTTGGTAATTACAGCAGAGCTCAGATTTCCAAACTGTCATAATAGTCCACTGTGCAAATGGACCCAACACTCTCATTAACTATTTCTCACCTCCATAGGCTGCAATTAGGGAAAAACCAACAGCGAGGAGCATAAAACAATTATTTAGCCACATAGGAACAAGGATCAGACATTGGTGTGACGGACAAGTTTTCTGCTACCAATAAAGTGCAATGCAAAATAATAAAATAATTGGTGACAAAATGTACAATTGGTAGAGAAAGGTTGAATTTGAAGGACCTAGGTCTTTTTTTCAACCTATATAACTACCGTATTTTCCCGACTATAAGACGCACTTTCCCCCCCCCCCAAAAAAAGGGGGGAAAATGGGGAGTGCGTCTTATAGTCGTAATGCAGGCTTACCGGCAGTGGTGTGGCGGCGGCAGAGGTGCGGCGGCGGCAGAGGTGCGGGGATGAGGAGGCCGTATGGCGTGAGCAGGCTCCCTTCCACAGGTTAGGTGATGCAGCAGCCCGGTAAGCAGCAGAGCCGGGTTAATTACCGGTTTATCGGTAGCGGCGGCCATCTTCCTGAGGCCAAGCATGCGCAGATGGAGTGCTCTGCTTCCCGGGGCTTCTGGAAAATGGCCGCGCGTGCGCAGATGGAGATCGCGGCGGCCATTTTCCTGAAGCCGAGTTTGCAGATTTAGATCTCCATCTGCGCACGCGCGGCCTCCCGCAGCCATTTTCCTGAAGCTCCGGGAAGCAGAGCACTCCATCTGCGCACGCACGGCCTCAGGAAGATGGCCGCCGCCACCGATAAACCGGTAATTAACCCAGCTCTGCTGCTTACCGGGCTGCTGCATCACCTAGCCTGTGGAAGGGAGCCTGTTCACGCCATACCGCTCATTATCCATGCATCTCTGCCGTCGCCACACCACTGCTGCAATCCCCCCATGAACACCAGACCGTGGCGTCGCCCACCTAAGCAGGAAGGGACCCTGCTCAGGTGCACGCCGTACCGCATCACTCCACCTCTGCTGACACCATGCCTCCTGTGACCCTGCTCTGCCACCGCCAGCCCTCAGGTAAGATACTGTAAATTCGGACAATAAGATGAACCCCCACCTTATAAAAAATCTTTTTTTCTGCAATTTTCACCCCAAATTTGGGGTGCGTCTTATGGTCCGGTGCAATATAAAGTGACTAGCACACTCCAGGGTGTTGTGATGCAAAAAAGTGGGGATTTATTACATACAGTAAATCACAAACGTTTCGGTCGATACTGGACCTTCATCAGTGTGCTAGGTATAATTGTATACTTGTATGGCCCCAAAAACAATAGAATACTCGGATTTGCATCAATCAGACATGCTGGAAAAAAAGGGCAACAAGCCGGGAGGAAACAGAACCAGGCTGGTCAACTGACGGTGAGTCAGAAAAATAGGTGGCGCTGAGGCTTAAAAGAGCTGTCAGTACGCCGGAACACTAGGGATAAATGCGGTATCCACCGCTAATAGAGTGTATTTCCTCCCGGCTTGTTGCCCTTTTTTTCCAGCATGTCTGATTGATGCAAATCCGAGTATTCTATTGTTTTTGGGGCCATACAAGTATACAATTATACCTAGCACACTGATGAAGGTCCAGTATCGACCAAAACGTTTGTGATTTACTGTATGTAATAAATCCCCACTTTTTTGCATCACAACACCCTGGAGTGTGCTAGTCACTTTATATTGTATACGTTCAGGTTTGGGCACCTATGACTGTGCACCTCCCCTATTTAGGCTGTGCTTAGCATCTTCTATATCACATTATGGTCCGGTGCGTCTTATAGTCTGAAAAATACGGTATGTAAAATGTAACTAAATCACAATAATAATAATAGTAATAAGAATGAAAACAGTACAACTGTGGTTATTAATGTACGTATCATAAATGACATTATGTGCAGTGCCATTATTGTGAATATACATAAGAAGAGGCTGCTCACACTGCTGTCCACCCTGTCTATCTGATCTAATCTTGGAGGTACCAAGGGTGCTGAGGTAAGAAGAGGCTGCTCACACTGCTGTCCACCCTGTCTATCTGATCTAATACTGGATATATCAGGGGTGCTGAGGTAAGAAGAGGCTGCTCACACTGCTGTCCACCCTGTCTATCTGATGTAATACTGGATATATCAAGGGTGCTGAGGTAAGAAGAGGCTGCTCACATTGCTGTCCTCCCTGTCTATCTGATCTAATACTGGATATATCACAGGTACTGAGGTAAGAAGAGGCTGCTCATACTGCTGTCCACCCTGTCTATCTGATCTAATACTGGATATATCAGGGGTGCTGAGGTAAGAAGAGGCTGCTCACACTGCTGTCCACCCTGTCTATCTGATCTAATACTGGATATATCAGGGGTGCTGAGGTAAGAAGAGGCTGCTCACACTGCTGTCCACCCTGTCTATCTGATCTAATACTGGATATATCAGTGGTGCTGAGGTAAGAAGAGGCTGCTCACACTGCTGTCCACCCTGTCTATCTGATCTAATACTGGAGAAATCAGGGGTGCTGAGATAAGAAGAGGCTGCTCACACTGCTGTCCACCCTGTCTATCTGATCTAATCTTGGAGGTACCAAGGGTGCTGAGGTAAGAAGAGGCTGCTCACACTGCTGTCTGCCCTATCTATCTGATCTAATACTGGAGATACCAGGGGTGTTGAGGTAAGAAGAGGCTGCTCACACTGCTGTCCACCCTGTCTATCTGATCTAATCTTGGAGGTACCAAGGGTGCTGAGGTAAGAAGAGGCTGCTCACACTGCTGTCCACCCTGTCTATCTGATCTAATACTGGATATATCAGGGGTGCTGAGGTAAGAAGAGGCTGCTCACACTGCTGTCCACCCTGTCTATCTGATGTAATACTGGATATATCAAGGGTGCTGAGGTAAGAAGAGGCTGCTCACATTGCTGTCCTCCCTGTCTATCTGATCTAATACTGGATATATCACAGGTACTGAGGTAAGAAGAGGCTGCTCATACTGCTGTCCACCCTGTCTATCTGATCTAATACTGGATATATCAGGGGTGCTGAGGTAAGAAGAGGCTGCTCACACTGCTGTCCACCCTGTCTATCTGATCTAATACTGGATATATCAGGGGTGCTGAGGTAAGAAGAGGCTGCTCACACTGCTGTCCACCCTGTCTATCTGATCTAATACTGGATATATCAGTGGTGCTGAGGTAAGAAGAGGCTGCTCACACTGCTGTCCACCCTGACTATCTGATCTAATACTGAATATATCAGGGGTGCTGAGGTAAGAAGAGGCTGCTCACACTGCTGTCCACCCTGTCTATCTGATCTAATACTGAATATATCAGGGGTGCTGAGGTAAGAAGAGGCTGCTCACACTGCTGTCCACCCTGTCTATCTGATTTAATACTGGATATATCAGAAGTGCTGAGGTAATAAGAGGCTGCTCACACTGCTGTCCACCCTGTCTATCAGATCTAATACTGGAGATACCAGGAGTGTTGAGGTAAGAAGATGCTGCACACACTGCTGTCCACCCTGTCTATCTGATCTAATACTGGAGATACCAGGGGTGCTGAGGTAAGAAGAGGCTGCTCACACTGCTGTTCACCCTGTATATTTGATCTAGTACTGGAGATACCAGGAGTGTTGAGGTAAGAAGAATCTGCTCACACTGCTGTTCACCCTGTATATCTGATATAATACTGGAGATACCACGGGATACATTATTAAATGTAATTCAGACATCTTCTTTTCCTAGCCGTAGCCATGAATACATTGCTTAACTTGCATTCCTGTCCTTTCACACACAAAAATGCAGAAAAGCAGCATGGTCATTCCCCACAGGAAGTTCTAGCTTCTTTAGGTGCACATACCCAGCAAGCATGTCTTGGAACTGTCCAGATACCCATGCTCCCTAACTACCTATCCGCTCCTTTTGAGTGGGATTTTACTCTTTATTATCATTCTTCCAGCTGTATAGGTTCTGGAAATCCCTTACTTCCTTGCATACATTGCTTCCATTCATTTGTCTCTGCCACTAGATATGGATTACACTTGTCAACAGAGATACTGAGGTCATTTGCAGATTGTCCATTGATTCACTTTTAAGATATCATATTACTGCACACAGTAGCACTAAGCAGCCCTCTTCTATGGCTTTCAGGTGAGGTTTGGCTTGGATTTTGACTAATGGTAATGCCAACCCTACATTCAGGAAACATTTCTATCATTCATTCAGAGCTACTGTGACTACAGACTTTGCAAGTCCAACCCTGCTCAGATTTTGAGATAAGGGTTAGATTTAAGACCACTGCAGCCAATATCTCAATGCAGCCTATGTGTAGACAAATAACTAAGGAGCAGTCTTGTCTCGGCAGGTCAAGGACCATCTACTACAATTCTCTCAGACAAGGTACATGTTCCTTGACAATGACTTATGAATTCTCTTCTACTCGAAAGAAAGAGTGTAACCGGAATAACATGGACTTCACTTACTTAGGGAAAGTTACTGTGATACAATAAAAAAATAAATCTCAGCAAAGGATTTCTTTCAAAGATGTTAATTTGCTGCTCACAGACTGCCGGGAGCAGATAAATCAGAATGTCGGTAATCGCTCAGAGACTAAAGGCCATCATAAATATTAAAGCTGACTGAACATGATGATTTTGGCATTATCGGCCAAAGATTTAATGTTCATAAGGGGTCCTGACTTTCCCCAACAGAAGTTAGAGGAGTGATAATGCTGTTATACTGACAACTGCTGATCCTTTTGTTTGCAGGAGGAGTTTTGCAGTAGCTCTCTAAAGTGTATTGGAAAGACTGGAGAGATACCTAATGACTGAATGATCGTTTGGCCAACAGGTATCTAGCTTTAAGGCCCCCATACATATTACATTAAAGTTGCCTACACCCATCAATCTAGGTGGTACCAGATGACCATTTGATGTGTATGGGGGCACCCCGATTCTCTCATCACAGATCATGTCGGTGGAGAGAAGGATTGTGGGGTTTCAATTTAAATGCAATTTAAATCCTTTTGATTTAAAGTAAGGTAAGGTGTTGTAGGTGCAGAGGATTCCTCCTCTCTCCCTACTAACAACACATGAACTGAGGGTTCATGTGTGTGGGGGAGGCCGTAGGGACAGCTATCAGCTGAGGTGTCTGCCAGGGGCATTTTCTGATATCTCAGCATTTTGGACCCTTTTAGGTGTGACAAGGAGGAATAATAATAATAATAATCTTTATTTTTATATAGCGCTAACATATTCCGCAGCGCTTTACAGTTTTGCACACATTATCATCACTGTCCCCGATGGGGCTCACAATCTAGAATCCCTATCAGTATGTCTTTGGAATGTGGGAGGAAACCGGAGTGCCCGGAGGAAACCCACGCAAACACGGAGAGAACATACAAACTCTTTGCAGATGTTGTCCTGGATGGGATTAGAACCCAGGACCCCAGCGCTGCAAGGCTGCTGTGCTAACCACTGCGCCACCGTGCCGCCCAGGAAGAGCGGTATTACCCCATATCTGAGGTTTAGAGCTTTAGGTCAGATAGTGCTAATTTAATTCGTAGTACTTTGGTCTATTGGCCAAGTTCAGGAGTATAGCTGGATAAGAATACAGTAATTAACCAGAGCCAGCATGGGTTGTAGCAAATAAGTCATGCCTGACTAATCTAATTTCCTTCTATAATGAAATCACTGACTGGGTGGATCAGGGAAATGCGGTAGATATAGTATATCACAACTTCAGCAAAGTATTTGATAAAGTATCCCATACCATCCGCATTGAAAAAATGACCAAGTATGGGATTGACAAGGCTACATTTTGGTAGATTCATAACTGGCTCAGTGATCGCACTCAAAGAGTGGTAATAAATGGTTGCACATCCAATTAGAAGAGTGTTTCAGGTGGGGTATCACAAGGTTCTGTCCTGGCCCCAGTGTTGTTCAACATGGGGCAATTTTTTACGCTAACTTCCTGATGTTTCTGGAAATCCATAACTACGTTAGCAGCAATGATCAGACTCTGATGCTATTTTTTCTAATAAAGTATCTAACGAGCGTGTGCAAAGGTGATTGTTAAAGGGACACTGTCACCTGAATTTGGAGGGAACAATCTTCAGCCGTGGAGGCGGGGTTTTTGGGTTTTTGATTCACCCTTTCCTTACCCGCTGGCTGCATGCTGGCTGCAATATTGGATTGAAGTTCATTCTCTGTCCTACGTAGTACATGCCTGCACAAGGCTGTGATATGATCATGGATCCTAAGTTATCAGCTGTGTAGGAAAGTGTTGCCTGCCTTTTTAATGCTGTCTTTGATGATAAGGAAGCTGCTGAAAACTCTGCCAAAAAGGACAGGAAGTTAGAATTTCAAGTAGCTCCAGTGGGAAAATTGGAAGATTACTAATTTTATGTTTTAATCAACATTGTGATCTTAAAAAAAAAATAGTTGCCTTTTTTTAAACAGTTGTAAAACCAAAATGTGATTTAAACAGTAGGTAATTTTCCGATGATAGCTTCCCTTTAGGGGAATTCCATTGTAATGTCTAGAATTAATTCATTAGGAAATGTGGCCAGTCCGCACTATATTCCTGCGAGTCGTGGAACCTGCGTCTCCGGTTTCTATGTTAGTTGGATCTCCATCTTGATGTTCATTAAAGTTAATTGTATACAAAATCTGTATCCATTTTGCCTGCCTTGCCTGAAGCTGAGGATTAGACAAAAGGATAAACCTGGAGATACATACGATTATATGAGATTTAAGAGAGTAATTACACCAGAGCCTTTGGTTAGTAAAGAAAAGAATAATGACTTGAAGTTTACATTTTAGACAGAAATACATATTCAGAGACCAGAGTTTACTTTGCTAATGTGTGTAATACCCTCTGGTCATCCATAATGCTCGAGTCTTTGCCTTGTATTCTAAATGAAACAATGTGTGTGATCTGTGGTTACTGATGACAATGTCTCCTGATCCAGGGGAAATGTAGCAGGCGGATAAGTGTTTGTTGAGATCTGAGTGTAAAAACTTTTGAAACTTTTCATTCTTTAAAAAAACGAAACAGGGTAGGA
This sequence comes from Ranitomeya imitator, assembly GCF_032444005.1. Classification (NCBI taxonomy): domain Eukaryota; kingdom Metazoa; phylum Chordata; class Amphibia; order Anura; family Dendrobatidae; genus Ranitomeya; species Ranitomeya imitator. The sequence goes on from NC_091288.1 coordinate 25,930,625, forward strand.
AGTATTTATATAGTAAGTATTCATGGCAAATCCACAGGACCCACCAGATCTTCACTTGTGAGGAGTATTGGGGGCTTTTCCCTTAATGATAGATTATAGGATGGTCCTGGGTGGTAATGTGGTGTCTGGATCCCAAACAAATGTATCCTGGAGACAGTTCAACAAAACTGAACCCCCAAAGAGGCAACAAGCTTGGTGGTTACAGTCTCTTAAAAGGCAATGTGCTTGGTAGTTATAGTCTCTTAAAATGCAATGAGCTTGGTGGTTACAGTCTCTTAAAAGGCACTGTGCTTGGTGGTTACAAATATTCTCAAATGAGGGAACACCCTGAAAATAGGGAAAGATAGTTGACGTATGTAGCCATCAACTGCAGGCTACACGTGCGACACTTTATATGACTTGCTGGCAGTCTCCTCAGGCACAGTCACTACTGTTACAGCAAAGAACTCTCATTCCCAAAGTTTGGTCACCACTTCTGTTGCCAGCAATGCAGTTTAACAGCACGTCTGCCACTTTTGCATATCATAACAGTTATTACGTATCGACTATGTGTGGTATTCAATGTATGAAAAACTTCGGTTCACAAGAATAGCCCTTAGTGCTCCCCTAGAGGTGGATGTCCTCACCCTTCATGAATAAAGTCAGTACTTGCCATCATCTTGGGCAGACTTTATGACAGCCCTATAATCTGGATTCTACTTATATAAAAAGCCAGTACTACTCACCCCCACTTTTTGCTAGCTGTGATGCAGATACTTTCTGTTGGGCTGCACAGCTCTCTTTCTAACTGCCAGACTGTCGGTCGGTGTGTGTCTGACCTCTTATGCCGGGAAACGGGAGATTCTTACAGACTCATTTCCAAGTAAGTGAGGATATATTCTTATGATTATTCCATGCTCTCCCCTGACCCAGTTGTGTCACTAGCAAAAATACAATTACAATGTTTTATAATGCATTGGCAAATGTAGCAGTTGTCTTAAAGGAATTTATTATAAAAACAACTCATTTTAAAATCCATATTTTTTATATCGTGGAGGGCAGTCCCCCATTCAGGACGACCTTTGTGGTCATTCATATAATTATATGAGTAGCTTGCATGTAATACAGCATTTCCAAAAGCTCAGGCCACTGCAGGAAAAGAGTTTATTTGAATGTATGCAGATATAAAAACGTTTATCTTTTTACAAAGAAAAGTAAAAAATAACACATCTAGTTAATTTGCCTGTTTTTAGAGAGGTGCACATAATACAGCTCATTTTAATGGTCCTTTAAGTGTTTTTTTCTGGGAGTCAAAGGTTGATGGCTGTTGATAGGCAATGATCTACAAGGTCCAACTCTTAAGTCATGACCTTTCCTAAGATCTTATCGTGAATCTTTTAGTTGTATTTTACATCCCTCATAAGTTACAGCCTGCACTATGATCCATATTCACAAATCTGCAGCCTTCAGAACTGAAATCTATATTGATTTATTGTCTGCTTAGCGGTTCCTCTGATGATTTGGATTAAGGAAAGAGAAGTCTTTCCATCAGATATTGTAGAAACTGATTCTTTATAGTAGCTCAACAAAGCTTTTAGAAGTGTCTCTTAATTAGCTTGTTAGTTGTTTACAATTCCAGCAAGCAGAATTATGAATGCAGCTACTGGTAAAAATAGATACCAATAAAAGTAAAATTAATTCAGACATCAGTAGATTAAGTGTTTTTGAATATCCATATTAAATCAGGAGCCCCATATAATGCTCCATACAGTTTATGATGGGCCCCATAAAATGCTCCATATTAAAATATGCCTCATATAATCCTGCATAAAGGTTAATAATGGCCCCATAAGATGCTCCATAGACACATTTGCCCAATATAATGCTGCACAAATGTTGATTATAGCCCCATAAGATGCTCCATAAAGATATTTGCCCCACATAATGCTGCACAAACGTTGATTATGGCCCCATACAGACACTTGCCCCATATAGTGCTGCACAAACGTTGATTATGGCCCTATACAGACACTTGCCCCATAATAGTGCTGCACAAACGTTATGGCCCCAGAAGATGCTCCATATAGACACTTGCCCCATTTGCTGTTGCTGCGATAAAAAAAAAAAATCGCATACTCACCTCTCCGTCGCTCAGGCCCCCGGCACTTTCAATATTCACCTGCTCCTTGTTCCGGCGCCGCTCCGTCTTCAGCGTCTTCTGCACTGACGTTCAGGCAGAGGGCGCGCACTAACCACGACATCGCACCCTCTGACCTGAGAGTCACTGCAGAAGACGCTGAAGACGGAGCGGCGCCGCAACGAGGAGCAGGTGAATATCCCGTTATACTCACCTGGCGCGGTGCAGTCCCTGGTTCCCCGGCGCTGCAGCTTCTTCCTGTACTGTATCTTCCTGTATATATACTAGATGGTGGCCCGATTCTAACGCATCGGGTATTCTAGAATATGCATGTCCACGTAGTATATTGCACAGCCCACGCAGTATATTGCCCAGCCACGTAGTATATTGCCCAGTCACGTAGTATATTGCCCAGCCACGTAGTATATTGCCCAGTCACATAGTATATTGCCCAGCCACGTAGTATATTGCACATCCACATAGTATATTGCCCAACCACGTAGTATATTGCCCAGTCACGTAGTATATTGCCCAGCCACGTAGTATATTGCCCAGTCACGTAGTATATTGCACATCCACGTAGTATATTGCCCAACCACGTAGTATATTGTCCAGCCACGTAGTATATTTCCCAGTGACGTAGTATATTGCCCAGTCACATAGTATATTGTCCAGTCACGTAGTATATTGCCCAGCCACGTAGTACATTGTCCAGTCACGTAGTATATTGTCCAGTGACGTAGTATATTGCCCAGCCACGTAGTATATTGTCCAGCCACGTAGTATATTGCCCAGTGACGTAGTATATTGCCCAGCCACGTAGTATATTGCCCAGTGACGTAGTATATTGCCCAGCCACGTAGTATATTGCACAGCCCACGCAGTATATTGCCCAGCCACGTAGTATATTGCCCAGTCACGTAGTATATTGCACATCCACATAGTATATTGCCCAACCACGTAGTATATTGTCCAGCGACGTAGTATATTTCCCAGTGACGTAGTATATTGCCCAGTCACATAGTATATTGCCCAGTCACGTAGTATATTGCCCAGTCATGTAGTATATTGCCCAGTCACGTAGTATATTGTCCAGCGACGTAGTATATTGCCCAGCCACGTAGTATATTGTCCAGTCACGTAGTATATTGCCCAGCCACGTAGTACATTGTCCAGTCACGTAGTATATTGTCCAGTGACGTAGTATATTGCCCAGCCACGTAGTATATTGCCCAGTGACGTAGTATATTGCCCAACCACGTAGTATATTGCCCAGCGACGTAGTATATTTCCCAGTGACGTAGTATATTGCCCAGCCACGTAGTATATTGTCCAGTCACGTAGTATATTGTCCAGTGACGTAGTATATTGCCCAGCCACGTAGTACATTGTCCAGTCACGTAGTATATTGTCCAGTGACGTAGTATATTGCCCAGTCACGTAGTATATTGCCCAGTCACGTAGTATATTGCCCAGCCACGTAGTATATTGCCCAGTCATGTAGTATATTGCACAGCCACGCAGTATATTGCCCAGTCACGTAGTATATTGCCCAGCCACGTAGTATGTTGCTCAGTCACGTAGTATATTGCCCAGTCACATAGTATATTGCCCAGTCATGTAGTATATTGCACAGCGACGTAGTATACAGCACAGACACGTAGTATATTGCCCAGTCACGTAGTATATTGCCCAGCCACGTAGTATATTGCCCAACCACGTAGTATATTGCCCAGTCACGTAGTATATTGCCCAGTCACGTGGTATATTGCCCAGCCACGTAGTATACAGCACAGACACGTAGTATATTGCCCAGTCACGTAGTATATTGCCCAGTCACGTAGTATATTGCCCAGCCACGTAGTATATTGCCCAGTCATGTAGTATATTGCACAGCGACGTAGTATACAGCACAGACACGTAGTATATTGCGCAGTCACGTAGTATATTGCCCAGCCACGTAGTATATTGCCCAGTCATGTAGTATATTGCACAGCGACGTAGTATACAGCACAGACACGTAGTATATTGCCCAGTCACGTAGTATATTGCCCAGTCACGTAGTATATTGCCCAGCCACGTAGTATATTGCCCAGTCATGTAGTATATTGCACAGCGACGTAGTATACAGCACAGACACGTAGTATATTGCGCAGTCACGTAGTATATTGGCCAGTCACGTAGTATATTGCCCAGCTACGTAGTATATTGCCCAGCCACGTATGTCACAGGTTAAAAAATAAAAAAGAAACATATACTCACCCTCTGAAGGCCCCTTGTAGTCCTGTCTCCTGTGTGCGGTGAACGCGGCAGCTTCCGGTCCCAGGGTTAGTATGAGCGCAGGACCTGTGATGACGTTGCGGTCACATGACCGTGACATCATGGAAGGTCCTTCTCGCATACCATCTTTGGAACCGGAACCTGCCGCTTGCACTGCCGAGGACAGCACGCACGTCGGAGGGTGAGAATAACCTTTTTATTATTATTATTATTATTTTTAACATTAGATCTTTTTACTATTGATGCAGCATACGCAGCATCAATAGTAAAATGTTGGTCACACAGGGTTAATAGCTACGTAACCGGAGTGTGTTACACCGTGCTCCGGTAACGCTGGCATTAACCCTGTGTGAGGGCTGACTGGATGACTGGAGAGGAGTATGGAGCGGGCACTGACTGCGGGGAGGAAGGAGCGGCCATATTGCCGCCGGACTGTGGCCACCGCTGATTGGTCGTGGCAATGGTCGTGGGCGTTTTGCCACGACTAATCAGCGACTTGGATTCCATGACAGACAGAGGCCGCGACCAATGAATATCTGTGACAGAAAGAAAGACAGACAGACGGAAGTGACCCTTAGACAATTATATAGTAGATATATATATATATATATATACATATATATATATATATATATATATATATATATATATATATATACAGTATATTGCAAAAAAGTGAACATGTGCCTTTAACACCTTACATTGTAACACTTTTTTCCATTTTTCATTGAGACTTTTTATCTCCATGTGACTTTAGTAAATTCCTGGCTGTCAGGGTGCACATAGGGCTATCTCAAGTGAGAATTAACCATGTAATCTCTCTGGAGATAAAAACTACTTGCAAACTGTAGGTAAATAAGGGTGTCAGTGATTACACAACCAGTGAGAGATTACACAACTCAAATCTGTCCAGAATAATACTTTTACACATTTTTCAGATATAAAGGGAGTGTCTTATCAGACCTCTTGTTTAAACCAGGGATTTTGTTTTACATGTATATTTTTTTTTAAATTTTGCCATTTTTTTTTCATTTCCAAATATACAAAAAACAAAACAAATTACCGTAGTAATCTTTCAATTTTCACATTGGCCACTGGGGCTGATAATTTCTATATTTTCAGGAAGAGTTTACAGCAGTTTCCTTATCATCAGAGGCAGGATTATAATGACTGGTAACACTTCTATACCCAGCTGATAACACAGGATCCATCAATCCGAATAGTCGATGTCACAGCTCCCCTACTCCCCCTTCCTTCACAATGACCTTTGCACCCACTCATTAGATGCTTCAATACAAAAGATAGGGGAGGAGTCTGTTCATTGCTGCTAATGTACATGTGATTTCCTGAAACAACAGGAAGTTATTGTCTTAAAAATCTCCCAGTGGCCGGTGTGAGAATTGCAATATGTCTACTTTTTATTTTTAATAAAGATTGTAATATGTGTGAAAAAAATTCCAATATGAGGTACAGGGATATTTTCAAACTTCTTGTTAGTCATTCTATTGAAGAACACTTTTCCCCAGTTTTTCCCTAGGCTGAAATGACTGATAGTAGGAAGCAATAAACTGTAGGAAGTTGCAGCGAATTTTACACATGACTTTCCTGCAATTTAAAAATCCTGTAGGAGAACGCAATAAAAGTCATTTTAGGTTAGGGTTGGCTATTACATGATAATCTGTGTGCGGAGATATTCACTAAATTCCGATAATGTATGTCAGTGGTGTCAGGACACAATCTATTGCAGCAGACAAGTCAGAGCAGGAAGGTGAAAGACTCGGCCTCATCAAAGGAGAAATTCAAGGTATGCTAGATCGGTATCTCAGGCCATGGATCCAGCATCATATTGGCTTTGCTCTAATGTCAATTCTGCTTTATGTGGATGAATATGGAAAAATATCTGGAACAGAAGCAAAAGTGACCATATGCCCTGGTTATATAGTAAAGGGTAACATTGAGCAAAAATATTCACAGCCCCCTGACCCAATGGCTATGATGGTAGTTCAAGGCCACAAGATCACAACTATGAAATCCTCCTACTACATCCCGGGAGCCTCTTCTACTTTTACCTCCTGCTACCTTCAAACATCCCCAGCTCCTTCAGATTAGTGACGCCAATTGGTAACACAGGCATGCTGTTGCAGTGGCCTTACAGTGCTCTGGTTGGTAGTCCCTGGCCACCAGACAAGAATAATGCTACCCCCTACTATCCACATTATCTCTTCAGTTTAGAACTCAGACAAAACAAAATAATGTATAAGCGGCAAACTACGGTAATCAGAAAAGGCGTCAGGAAGATTGCAGTAAGTTTGCATTGCTCTTGTGGGCAGCCATGGACTACCATTGTGGCCAATGGACCAGGATCCTTCAACACAACAGTTCACTCATTCCTGGAGACTCACCGAAAAGAAAAGAGACTCATCTCTCCCATTTGGATGGAGTAGTATACATTTGCTACTATGTTCAAAGACTATGGGACTGATGGAAAGTGATCCTGAGGGTCTCGGCGCTGGGACTTCCATTAATCATACATTTATAACCTTTCCACACTTGTTTTTAAACTGCCTCCTCTCTTCCCCGATCCTCTGTACTGGTCTTCTGCTCTTCCCCGATCCTCTGTACTGGTCTTCTGTTCTTCCCCGATCCTTTGCACTGGTCTTCTGTTCTTCCCCGATCCTTTGCACTGGTCTTCGGTTCTTCCCCGATCATCTGTACTGGTCTTCTGCTCTTCCCCGATCCTCTGCACTGGTCTTCTGTTCTTCCCCGATCCTCTGTACTGGTCTTCTGTTCTTCCCCAATCCTTTGCACTGCTCTTCTGCTCTTCCCCGATCCTCTGTACTGGTCTTCTGCTCTTTCTCGATCCTCTGCATTGGTCTTCTGTTCCTCTCCGATCCTCTGCACTAGTCTTCTGTTCTTCCCCAATCTTCTGCATTGGTCTTCTGCTATTCTCCGATCCTCTGCACTGGTCTTCTATTCTTTCTCGATCCTCTACACTGGTCTTCTGATCTTCCCTGATCCTCCGCACTTGTCTTCTGTTCTTCCATCTCTACAGTCCGTTGTTGAAGCTTACTCTGACTCCAATGGTGGGGAAATGGGAGATTGCCTCCCGGGTGGCTGGACAAAACTTTTTAGGTGTGTGCCATGAACTTCAGGCTGGTCCCATTGCCCTGAGCATGGAGGTTGATGAGTATGAGACAGTCCCCAGAATGGTCGGGTGGGAGTTCGACTTGGGCAACATGTTCCACCAGCTGGTTCCGCTGCTCAGATCTGGAGAATTGGGGACACCTTCCTGGTTCGCAGTGTAGCAGATCCAGCAAGGCGGCATGCCCTCCCTCTTGGTCCCGCTGCTTTGAATGTGGAAGTGAAGAGCAGAAGGTGGATTTAGAGTGGTCAGACATGAGCCCTGATATGTGACTGTCCGGATTCACTGTCGTATGTCTACAGGGTCTAAATACAAAAATTCTGTTTACCTGCAGCCACCACAAGAGGGTGCTCACTGCATACAGATTTCTACAGCTCCCAATACTTTCAATACTAATTTAGCTATGGAAATTGTATAATTTCTTCCTCATTAGCATACTATAGCTACAGGCAACCACCAGAAATTCACATACTGGAGAGTAAAAATCACTTTTGGCAGAAGAGGTAAAATGTGATTGCAAGCTTTTCTGCAAAGATTAATTCAGAGAGCCAGATGCTCGGCGACAGATTGTTAAACAAAACCAATTTGCTGTGAAATATTATCTGATCCATCAATGTTAGTGTCAGCTCCTTATCTGTGTGGTCTCCTCACGCTTTAGGAAGGTGTGTGGAATTTTACAAAACCCTTTAAAAATTTCACATAAATCTCCCCACACATCAGACCAGATGGATGAAAAGATAAGATTCATCAGAGGATGGAAACTCATCTGCAGGCGACATTTACCGTCTTTTCGTAATGATAAAAAAATCGGAAGAAACATTGTAACATCAGCTAAACGACCTGAATTAAATATCACATCCGCAAATTAGGCGTCCACCTGCCTCCTGCCATGTCTGATTGATAATTAGATGAAATTTGCTTCCTATCCCATTCATTATACCATTAAAGTTCTTAAAGGGATTGTACAGAGTTAGAAAAAAACACGTCTATGTCCTTAGAAAAACAGCGCCATTACTGTCCACAGGTTGTAAGTGGTATTGCACCTCAGCTCCAATCTCGTCAATGAACCTGAATTGCAATTACCAGATAATGCCAGAAAGCAGCCATGTTTTTTCTGATCCTGTGTAACGTTACTTAAATATTAAAATGATTAATTTTCTGTTGTGATAAGATTAGCCCACTTTATCTATGAAGGTTTCAGATAATGAGCTTACAGGTCTGTGAGAAAGTCAAACTATATCAGCTCATCAGCTTGCAAAATAGAGGCTTTCTCTTAGCAACAGCACCACTCTCCTCGGTTGGCCATGTTTGGTATTGCAGTTCAGCCAGATTTCTACATAGGGTGACTGTACTTTAACGTCTTTCAGACGTGCACATTTTTGTCTCTGCTGTTTTTTCCTCGCCTTCGTCCAAAAGCCAAAACTTTTTTTATTTTTCCATAGGCATAACCACACTTGTTTTCTACAGGACAAGTTGTAGTTCTGAACAACATCATATATTTTAAGATTTAATGTACTGGAAAATAGAAATAAAAAGTCCCAAGTGGGGTAAAATGGTGAAGAAAATACAATTCCGATCATTGTTTCTTTTTAGCTTTTACAGCATTTTTTTGTGCGGTAAGAAAGAGATGGCAACAATGATTACTGGGGTCAGTACGAAGACGGTGATAACGCACCTATATAGTTTTTGTTTTAGATTTTAATGGTTAAAAAACTTCAGAATTTTGTAAAAACAAACTCAAAATTTTTGACTTTTTTTATTTTTCCATTGATGGAGTTTTGTGATTTTTTTGTTTCTCTAGGGGGTTGTTTTTTTTTACATAGAAATATTTGATCATTTAGTATTCTCCATTGTCACCATGTGGAGAACAAGGTGATTTAAGCTTTTTTCAAAAAATTTTTAGATTTTCAAAAACTTGGTAGCATCATTTTTCAATACATTTTTACCCCCCCCCCCCTCCCGGAGGGGACTTGAATATACAACCGTCTGATAGCCTGTACAAGGGACAAACATATCATTGGTGAAATCTGTGCACCTGCACAGGGGCCCAAGAGGTAAGGGGCCAATATCACGTCCAAAGCCGGGGGGGATTTGTGCATTACGATGAGGTATTGTACTATATACTTCAATACTTTCAATACTTTAGTAAAAATTGCCACAAGCTGGTGGTAAAAAGTCCACCACTGGGTACAAAGATAGCAGCGATGGGGGGCAAGGGGATGACATGGCAACCCACTGGCATGCTACAATCGCGTTGTTAAGGCAAGGGGAATGATGGGGACTCCACCAGAGAGTGACATCGGCATTTAAGTGGTTAAACAGAAGCCACAGGAGCAAGCCTTGATTGCTGTCTTTAGAAGCAGATGCTGGCTGTATAAGGCTACGTTCACATTTGCGTTGTGTGGTGCTGCGTCTGCGACGCAACGCACAACGCAAACAAGAACGCATGCAAAACGCATCATTTTGTGACGCATGCGTCCTTTTTTGGCATGATTTTGAACGCAAAAAAAATGCAACTTGCTGCGTCCTCTGCGCCCCGACGCTTGCGCCAAAAAAGACGCATGCGTCACAAAACGCAAGACAACGCATGTCCATGCGCCCCCATGTTAAATATAGGGGCGCATGACGCATGCGTCACCGTGGCTGCGCCCAACGCAGCCCCGCAAAACGCTAATGTGAACGTAGCCTAACACAGTCGGCTCATGTCTTGCATGGCATGGGCTTAGCTCATGAGAATGGGGTCCTGAGCCCCTATTCCTTGGAAAGAATGGAGCAGCGGTTGCTCCTGCTTCTTTTTATTCATAGTCTATGGGTTTGATGGAAGTCCGTCTGTTCTGTGGACATGAGTGAAGGGTTTGAGCGGATGCGACACCGTTCTTCTCTATTCCATCCTTACTGCACACAGTGCTAAATGTTTATCACAGTAACATACATAGTAACATAGTTAGTAAGGCCGAAAAAAGACATTTGTCCATCCAGTTCAGCCTATATTCCATCATAATAAATCCCCAGATCTACGTCCTTCTACAGAACCTAATAATTGTATGATACAATATTGTTCTGCTCCAGGAAGACATCCAGGCCTCTCTTGAACCCCTCGACTGAGTTCGCCATCACCACCTCCTCAGGCAAGCAATTCCAGATTCTCACTGCCCTAACAGTAAAGAATCCTCTTCTATGTTGGTGGAAAAACCTTCTCTCCTCCAGACGCAAAGAATGCCCCCTTGTGCCCGTCACCTTCCTTGGTATAAACAGATCCTCGGAGAGATATTTGTATTGTCCCCTTATATACAGTAAAACTCCTTTAAGATGTAATACCAGACACTTCACTCGGAGTGATACTTTCAGGTTACCATCAATGGCATCTTCAGTTCTGCAGAGACCCAGCACTAATATTGCAGGGACCTTAGAAGCCATCATTGGATTGCTACCGTTCCATGGTAAAACTGAGAATGTCGGCAGGAAGAACATCTAAGATGTTCCCAGGACGGCAGGTGATGGAGAAGTGTTAGGAGTCAGGACGTTGGCCCTACCCCAGGCATAAAAGCAAACTTTCATTCATTGCCTGGAGATTTACTTTGAAGGACACATATAAGAATTCAAGGTCATCATCAGAACAAGTGCGGGACACAGATGGCAGAGGGACGAGACAACTCCTGCCAATCTGCGGAGAGCGATATTGCTGGAGGGACGCTGACTGAGTGACTGTTGCCTACAGGAAAATACGGATTTTCTCACTGCAGGAGTAGAGCTTTCTACTGAAGATGGAGACAAAAGACAAGACCAGACAGATAGTTTCCAGCTCTAGGGAGTCTTTAATTTCTTCAAAATTAAAAACCTGGAGGAGATCATAATCACAAAGCAACTTGATGCTTTAACTTGGGAGCACATGGCTGATTTCTTGTAAGTTGGAGGCAAGCAAGGAGTTAATTCAATGATTTGCTCTATAATGCACCATTTCCTACTGCACATGAATCATACAATCATAGAATGTTAGGGTTAGAAGTGACCTCCAGGGTCATTGTGTCCAACCCCCTGCTCAATGCAGGATTCACTAAGCCATCTCAGACAGATGTCTGTCCAGCCTCTGTCTGAAGACTTCCATTGAAGGAGAACTCACCACCTCTCGTATAGAATCACCACCTCTCGTATAGAATCACCACCTCTTGTATATGACTTAGATATTGATTCCTTAGGTCATCAATATCAGATCGGTGAGGTCCAACAACTGACACCCCCAATGATCAACTGTTTGCAGTTCCCATTATCCTAGATGCCTAGAGATAAAACTGCACAGCGCCATACGCTGTGTAGTGGCAGATCTCCGGTATTACAGCTCAACTTCTAGTAGAGTGAATGTTATCCGAGCTGCAGTACCCAAGAATGGCCACTGGGCTGCTCCATTTCTTTACAATGTGTAAATCCAGCTGCAGCGGAAGCTGCAAACAGATGATCAGTGGGGGTGTTGGGTGCTGGGTGCTGCTCCTGCACCGATCTAACATTGATGACCTATCCTCAGGATAGTCCATCCATGCCTAGGTGCTGGACAACCCCTCCACACATGGAGGGTGCTGGCTGTGTTCTACGGCCGGCATCACCATCTAAGGCCTGTCCCACACGTCCAGATAATTCCGGTACCTGAAAAATCGGTACCGGAATTATCCGTGTCCGTGTGTCTGTGTGCTCACGTGGCACATCAGTGTGGCACACATGCGGCATCCGTGTGCTGCCTGAGGACCACACGGACCGTGCAGGAGAGACAGCGCTACACTAAGCGCTGTCCCCCCTGCGTGGTGCTGAAGCCGGCATTCATCTCTTCTCCCCCGCAGGAGAGAAGAGATGAAAGATCAAGTTTTTGTTATTTTTTGTTAAAAATAAAGTTTGCTGGTGAGCTCCGCCTCCCATCCCCCGTGCGCCGCCCGGCCCCTTGCATAGAAATACTCACCTCGCTCCCGCGATGTCTCCTCTCTCCTCTCAGCGCTGGCAGCTCTTCCTGTATGAGCGGTCACGTGGTGCCGCTTATTACTGTGATGAATATGCGGCTCCACCCCTATGGGAGGTGGAGCCGCATATTCATCACTGTAATGTGTGGCACCACGTGAGCGCTCATACAGGAAGAGCTGCGATGCTGAGAGGATGGAAGCACCGAGGGAGCTGGGTAAGTATTTTAATGCCAGCGGGCGGGCGCACAGGAGGAGGGAGGGGGTTGATTACCGGGAACTTTATTTAAAAAAAAAAAAAAAAAACGCTGCTGGAGAGAAGAAATGAATGGGGCTTCAGCACCACAAGCTGGGGGGACAGCGCTTACAGTAGCGCTGTCTCCTGCATGGCACACGGACTGCACACGGACAGCATCTGTGTGCGGTACGTGTTTTACACGGACCCATTGACTTTAATGGGTCCGTGTGATCCGTGCGTTCCCACAAACACTGACATGTCTCCGTGTTTTTCAAACGGACACACGGTCCGTGAAAACACGCTGACATGTGCAGAGACACATTGATTTCAATGTGTCTATGTGAGTCAGTGTCTCCGGTACGTGAGGAAACTGTCACCTCACGTACCGGAGCCACTGACATGTGAAACCGGCCTAACAGCAGCAACCAGAACTCCTGTCAACCCTTTAAATGCCACTGTCAATTTCTGACAGCAGCTATTAAGGTGCACAGTCCAGATGCCGTGCCATTTTGGACATGCATTGGCTGTTGCTTGGCACAATCGTGGGGGGCTGATGTCTTGCTGAAGGCCCCCATTACTGCCATGTTGGTACTCCTGTGAATCCCCGCCATAGGCATCATTTTCCCTATGTACTGCAATATTGTGGTTGCAGGTTCACCTGCCCTAAGGAGACTATATATTTAAACAAATAAATGTTTTTAAAAAATGTAAAAATTGAAAGATCTCACATTGGTCCATTGATGCAAAAGTAAAAAGTTACAGGTCTCAGAAAATGGCAACAAAACAAACTTTTTTTCAGCGGTTAAAGAAAAAGAAAACTTTATAAATGTAATCGTACTTACCTGGAAAACTACGTTACTGAGTCATTTGCACTGAACAATAAACCAAAAAATCAATGATGGATGTGTGTGTTTTTTCACCATTCCACCTCACTTGGATTTTTTTTCCAGTTTTTCAGCACATTGTATGGTAACGTGAATAGGGTTAATTAAAACTACATCTCTTCCTGCCAAAAAAAACTGACCCGTCTTATGGCTACACCGATGCAAAAAAAAAGTTATGACTCTTGGAAAAGGGAAAGAAAAAGACAGAAGTGTGAAAAAAAAAGAAAACTGGCTGCGGAATGAAGGAGATAAGGGTACATTTCCGCATATTAACTAGAATATTTAAAGCATTTTGTGCAAGTTTTTGGTGGAAGCTGATCTGATATGGCAGTGTTTACAAGTAGCATGTTCACTGCAGACATCAGGACCCGGAGAGGGCAAAGATTGCAAAGTGATATCGGCTGAGGCATTGCAAAGTGTGACCGATATCAGCAGCTTGAGCTGACAAGCTGCTGCTATCATTCATTTACTAAAGCTGGACCTAATGATCAGAAATTGTGCAGCGCCCCCACTGCTAAGAGCGTGCACAGACACTGTGCGCTGCCCGCAGTGCCAAGCGCTATTTTATAGTCAGTGGTATCTACTGTCAGCTGAGGAGTCTCTGTCCGTCGCTGATATTCTGTCTCTAAAGGCTCATACCCATTTGCGAGAAAAACAACTGTCCGTAATCTGGACCGAAAAAATTGGATGCAAACAATGCAATTTTTAATCATACTATCTGTTTTACATCTGTATGACATCCGTATGCAATGCATTTTTTTTTCTCTGCAACTATTTTTTAACAATCATTTACAGGACCATTTACAGTGTTCTATGCCACAGAATGGTAAGGTATCTGTAAAAAATGAATGGAATATGGATAGTCCGTATTCCGTGCGTTTTTTTTTTTTCGCACCCATTGACTTGCATTGGCGAGTCTCATCCAAGACTCGCAGCATGCTGCGATTTTTTTCTCAGTTCGATTTCGGCTGAGAAAAAAAATCGCAAATGAGATGTCACCTATTGAATAACATTGGTCCGAGTGCAATCCGATTTTTTTATCAGATTGTACTAGTCCGTTTTGCTCCCAAGTGAGTATGAGCCATAAAGAAGGAAATACGACTAGATGGGATTCCTGCTGTTCTTCAGCGCAATGTTGTGTCAAGAAGGCAGAGCGCTAAGATCTATGTGTCTATGGTCAGAGGTCCCAAGAGATGACAGGATGATCCCCGAGGCTGAAATATAGGGAGGGTGCAGACATGAACTCACCACTCCAGATATAAGAGAACGAAGTCTTGGGAACCTGCACATTAGACACAAAAAAGATGTTCGGTATGATATAGTAATAACTGGAGTCAGGGATAGTCAGCTGTAACAGGGACCTGTAGACTACTGTGCTCCCAGTTACGTCTTTGTTAGCCCCTGATGTTATGCAGTTGTTTTTCTCGCAGATTCATATGGTCCTAAATCCTGCTACTTATTGGTTTGGTCCTTAGAACATTTTGCATGAAATTTCCAGAAACAGATCCACACGGTACATTGTTTGTGCCTGATATTATTATTATTATTTATTATTATAGCACCATTTATAGATAGAGCCCAAATAAGAAAAACAGTCACTTGCCATAAATATGTCATTTTTTTCAGGGTTAAAAGCTGCTGTTCTCCCAAGTCCGGCATTGTTTTTCTTTCGTTCCTGAGCCTCTCTGTTCGTGAGATATGACCTTCTCTTCAATGTATATAAATCTAGTCTTTTTTTTAGCCAAAAAGGCGTGGTCCTCTTGTAGACGCCCACGCAGAAGAGTTGAGGACCATGCCCACTTGGCTAAAAAGAATAAATTTACAGACAGGGAAGAGGAGGCAATATCTCAGGAACAGAAAGGCACAGGGACAAAAGAAAAACAACGCTAGATTCAGGAGAACGGCGGCATTTACACCAAGTAATATATTACATATTTGTTTAGAGTAACAAGTCCTCCTTAAAGGAGACTTATAATATAATTTTTGAAATAATAAAATGAGATGTAGTGATGATGGTGACCACTACAGTGGTCTCCACTGGGATATTGAGTCACAGCATCCCATTTGTTGGTCTTCTGACCATTGTGGCCTGTGATTGGCTGCAGCAGTCAGATGACATCATGTTTTTTGGTCACCTGACCAGTGGGGACTGTGATAGGCTGCAGCATTCTGGTTACTGGAGCAGGACTTCATTCAATGTGCTTCAGATAATGACCAGTTCCTGTTACCTGATAACTGCACCCAATTACAAGCCTCACTGATCAGGTGACCAAAAAATGTGATGTCACCTGACTGCTGCAGCCAATCACAGGTGGTGAGAATCTTGTCGGTTATTATGATGTCACAACACCTAATAAGCCCAAGAGGTAGCCAGAATACTCAGCTGAGGATGCCAGATGCAGAAGTGAACACCGGCTGAACAAAGACTCAGATGCCTTGGTCTGGTGTCTGGTCCTCTGTGGCCACCAGGCATCCTTGACTCCTCTTGCGCTTCATTATTTACGTGAGCAAAAAAAATCACAGAATTGTTCCACAAATTTGCGGGAATGGCGTCATCATTGTGGCAAGAATCATGCAAGACGGTGCAACCGGCTCACCAATCAGAAGAGGCACCATTCATAATGGAACGTAGGAGGACGCTCACAGGCTCTAATCAGGCGGCCAATGACTACCAAAGCGACCACGGACCAGGGTCCTCTGAATCTCCACCTTAAACACACAGCAGCATATACACTACATTACTCTCCTGAATATCAGCCCGACAGCCGGTCCTCCCATGACATGTCCCACAGATCTCCGATTCGACTACTAGTAGAGGAACATTGGAAAACATTAATGTGTATAGAGTTCTCTTATTTACAAGGAATTGGTGGAACTTAAAGACTTTTTATACTCCTGGCCCGTCGCACCTGTCTTGGGTCATTTGGTAGGCGTCTGAGCTTGTGGTGGCCATCTGCTACACTTGAACCAGAATTGCTGCTATGGCCTCTTGTGTTTGTAAAAGGAAAATGTTATTTCTGCAGCAAGTTTCTCAGTGTTTCATTGTAGGATTGAGAAGGCGACAGGTTCTGTGCACTCTATGGACAAAAGTATTGGGCACCTACACCTTCTTACATCTACAGGAGCTTTTCTGACCTCCCACTCTACGTCCATAGACATTAACATGGAGTCGGACCTTTTGCAGATATAACGGCTTCCTCTTTTCTGAGAAGGATTGCCAGAAAAAAAACATTTTGGTTGCGTCTATGGGAATTTTTGACTCTTCCAGAAGAGAATTTGTGGGGTCAGACACCGAGGTTGGTGTGGAGGTCGAGCTCACAATCTCAGCTCCAGTTCATTGCAAAGGTGTTGGATGGAGTTGAGGTCCGGGCTCTGTGTGGGCGGTCATGTTCTTCCCACCAAACTCTCCCCTCCATGTCTGTATGGACCTTGTGCACTGGACACAGTCATGGGGAACAGAAAAGGGTCTTCTCCAAACTGTTCCCATAAAACTGGAATCTACAATTGTCCAAAATGTCTTGTGCTGAAGTATTTAGATTTCCCGTCACTGGAACTAAGGGCCTATACCGACCTCTGGTAACAACTCAAGAGCATTATCCTCCTCCACCATCTGCCATCCAAACCCAGACTCCTCTATCAGATGCCATGGAGAAGTGTGATCCGTCACTGCACAGAACATGTTTCCAATCCACCGGAGTCCAGTGGTAGCAGCTTTACACCACTCCATCCGACGCTCGGCATTGCGCTTGGTGATGTAAGGCTGCATGCAGTTGCTCGGCCTTGGAAACCCATACTATGAAGTTTCC
Source organism: Ranitomeya imitator (assembly GCF_032444005.1). Taxonomy (NCBI): domain Eukaryota; kingdom Metazoa; phylum Chordata; class Amphibia; order Anura; family Dendrobatidae; genus Ranitomeya; species Ranitomeya imitator. The sequence goes on from NC_091288.1 coordinate 25,948,031, forward strand.
AGAAACTGACAAATTGTAACTTTGACATCCTTTTACAGGACCGCACTTGTATCAGTGAGCTCCTTACCAACAGCTATACTTTAAAAAATGGTAGATTGCATGGCGGTGGTGCCCGATATTAATGGGCCTGAATGTAAAACCCGAATTCAATGATTAAAAGGTTTCAATACTTTAGTCCATGTAGCGTAGCTGTCGGCAGTGCAGAGGTAACAGAAGGATCTTGTTGTCTGATGGTAGCCAAAAGCCTGCTGTGTAGGAAGACCCCAGCCTAATAAGTGGCACATGGAATGTCGGGGGGCCTATGTGAACCTGACTCAGTCTTTGAATGAAGCACTCAGTTCAACAACTAGTTTGCAGACAGCGATGGCTCATCTCCAACTATTCCGTCAAGGGTGTGCCGATTACCCCGCAGGACTGTGATCCAATGGCAGTTTTGAGCCACTGCAATCGTTAACATCCAGGTTGGTAGAAAGATGGAAGCACAGGTAGGAAGCATGGTCGTCAGGCGGTTTTTTTTAATCTAAGGGCCCTTTTTATACGGTATATCTGCCCTTATTTAGGAATTAGTAGGGGTCCCTTGGGTCCAACTCTCAGCGATCAGTACGTTGACAACCATACTACAAACTTGGTAAAAACCCTTTGAATATGAATGAGGACATATAGAGCAGAATATACAAGGTGGCAGTCCTAGATTTGTGTCACCAGAGTGCCGGGGTGTAACTAGGGGGCCAACAAGCTAGTAGGACAGCAAACCAGTACAGGGGTAGAGGAACTTAGTTACGCCCCAGAGGGGGTATGTAGATTTTATCATGTAAAGTAAGGTGCAAAGGGAAATTATCCAAACCTCAGAATGTGGCCGAACACTTTTCAAGAGAAGGGTGGATAATGAGAAGCATAATTGACCTTTAATGACATTAATGTCTGGCTTTAATCTATTGTCTGGTATGGCTGCACACATTTCCCATATGCTGAGAGAAAAAAATACCCAAAGGCGGTTTTCTCATTTTCTCATATCGTCGCATTCATTAGACATCGTCCGGGTCCTGGGATGACATTCACACCCAGCTCCAAGAATTATTTTGGCAGCTAATCCCTCCGTTGGGCCGACTCCTTTCTGATTTTCTGCCTGACTGTGCTGAGAGCCGATTGCCCCTATTTAAAGTCCTCATTAGCTTCCTCATTACTTGTCACTCCGGTAAATAAACCAATGGACTCCACCAGCAGTTAATAATTAGGCAACAAGTCTCCCTTTCATGTCCATCGTGTTTTCTCTTTGATAGGGAGCAGCTTGTGGAAAAATTTCAAAACTCTTTATACTCTTAAATCTGCTGGTAAATCCCCCGCCCGGGGCCCGAGTCTCTTTGTGATTTGTGTTGATCCAGTTGGGCCTGGGCTCAACAAACTTTGCCAGTAATTATCGAAAAACACAAGCCTTCTCTATAACGGCGATGTCTCTTGTTTCCTGGGCATCTGTTCTGTTGTATTTTTGCTGCAAATCCAATTTTTTGGTGGTGGCTATCAGGTCCAGCATTCTTCTACAGGAAAGTGGTGAATTTACGATATTATTCCAGGTGTAGGTTTCATAATTTTGTACAATAAGTATCTATAGAGTCATGTGACTTCGCCTTGTAATTATAGTCTATGGAGCTGATGAAGATAGCCGAGTGCCGAGTCCTGATTTCATCGTCACTCCCATAGTGAGAGACCTGGCAATCACTTTGAGCAGCACTGGGAATAGCCGGCCAGGGGCAGTGGCGAACTAGTCTGGTGTCCTGCTATGGTCCGCTTCCGGATATTCTAACTATATTTTCTATGAAACGCCAGAGCATTTCAGATATAAATATACCTGGCTGCATTGTTGCCCGTGGTTTGGGCAGTATGAATCGAGTGACAGGTTCCCTTTAAATGCCTTATTATAAGGGCTCATTCAGACGTCAGTGATTGTTCTCGTGCACCAAAACTGGACCAATTTTCATTATTTTAGTATGAGTTTTTCCGAGCTTCATCTTCTATCAAACGTGAAAATCGTAGGGCACACTGATGGTACACTAATGGCACATGGATGGCACACGGATGGTACACGGATGGCACATAAAGAGCACACAGATGGCATAAAAATGACACCCAAATGGCAAATGGATGGCACATGAATGCACATGAATGGTACACAACACAATTTGCACACAAATGGGACCTGGATGGCATTTAAGTACTGTCCTATTTTTTTCATGGATCCATAGACTTGCTTTGACGAGTTTGATCCATGGATCGGATTAAAATCGGAGATGTCTCCGTGTTTTGGTGTCGACCACTCAGTTCACAAAAATTCATAGACATGTGTACGAGTTCTATCCAAGAAAAACATAGATGGAACTTGAACGTTAAAACCAGATGTCTGGATGAGCCCTATGAAAGGTTCCACAACGATACGTTAATAACAGGATGAGTCGCTGCTAAGATCCCCAAATATCTGATGTGAAATGTTGAAGAGCCTGGCATCACGGGAAGAATTTCTCAGTAGCGACACCACAGGGAAATAAAGCATTACACAAAACAAATGAAAAGATTTGTGTTGTACAAGATACGGTAGGTCCTTGAGAGTAAGAGACCCTTTATAGCTGCTCAATGACCTGGCCAACAGAGGAAGGGTCAGGATAACTTTATGAAAAGTGTTACATGGAGGTACATGGAGCACCATGGTCCTCTTGTCTTGGGAAGCCTAAGGGTCCAAGTTCATCCATAGAGTCAGATATGTGAATGTGAAAAATGTAGGTGAAATTCCTTTTCTTTGAGGAATACCCTCATCCCCCTTGTGCTATGATCAGATAGGACCTAAAACCTGTATAAATGATGTGATACATTAGTAGACCATGGCAGGACGTTGTCTGTGTAGGTGGTCATCAAATGATGGATCTCAAACTCATCTCTCGGCCTATGTGTTATCTTGCAGACATGAAGTTACCAGACACCTGGAAAGAAACAAAAAGTTGGAAGCTAGACTGCAAGGACAAGACTTGTCATCAGTCTATTAATCAGCTCCGGGACCGTGGCACCCCAGCACAGCACTCATTTACTGACTCCCTATATTCCTCTTTCTTGCTAATTCTTGATACAAGTATCTCTTCAACATGTCAACACTTCCAAATGTCACTTTTCTTTCAGTCCCCGTGCCCTTCCCCTTTAACGATGATTGTTATTATTGTCGTCAACAAAAAGTGACAATAGCTTCACATAGGAGGAATAATGGAGACAGGTGCTGCCACGGATCACTGTCCACAAGTGGATACACCTGCACAGGGTGCGAGACTTGCTCCAAGGGTAGAGCAAGATCCAAGACGGAGCTCGAATTCTACTTCTCACTATGTAAGAAGTAATATCTAGGGGAAGAAACAGCAATGTGAATGAGTCGCATTGTACAATCATGAAACTGCACATCTGATACTTAAACGTAATCTAAAAAACATTGAAATGAAAGGGAGGCATAAAGGGGGTTTCCTGTTCTATATGTATAACATTTAGAAATGTAAAGGGAATGTGTCAAGACTATTTTTCTACTGAAACTAGTGGTACGGCTGTATAGAACCTAGCGCAATGATAAAAATGATACCTGTTGTGTAGTAATCCCATGTGCCAGGGCTGAGAAATTAAGCTTTGAAACCACATGCAAATTAGCCAAGAAGTGCATTTGGGGCGTGTTGAAGCCCTCAGAGTGCGTAGACATGCCCCCTTGTAATGCACTTCCTGGCAAATTTGCATGTGGCTTCAAAGCTTAATTTCTCAGCACTAGCACATTTTTCTTACTACACAACAGGTATCATTTTTATTGTTGTACTAGGACCTATTCAGCCGTACGAGAAGCTTCAGTAGTAATTAATTTGGTCAGGTTCTATTTTATCATTGTATAATGAAAAGATCTCTTGCTTTCTAATATACTTTGTTATTCACGTTCTTCAAAATCTCTGTGTTATGCACCAGTCTTGGCTCCAGGGCCGGACTCCACTCCCTTCCACTATGGCCGGTGTCCTTTGCTGTGCTCCTAGTCGTGTTTCACAAGTTGCCCTGCGTACCTCAGTGACATCATCACCTTGTAAGTATGATTCTGATTGTGTGTCTGAGGATTGACAGTTAATATGTGTTTTGGAGTTTGCCACAATCACAAGTTACTTCAACTGTAATTATCTCTGCAAGCTTCAATGCTTTCTACAGCCTACATCCTGGTTCAGACCTGCTGATCAGCCTATCGTGTGCTGTAAGCATTACAAACTCCTCTCTAGAGAGTGTTCATATTACTGTCGCAACTGTCACGACCAGCTCTACCCTCGCCTACTGTATCCTCACCAATCCCTTGTAGATTGTGAGCCCTCACGGGCAGGGTCCTCTCTCCTACTGTACCAGTCGTGACTTGTATTGTTTAAGATTATTGTACTTGTTTTTTATTATGTATACCCCTCCTCACATGTAAAGCGCCATGGAATAAATGGCGCTATAATAATAAATAATAATAATAAATAACAATAACAACACAGAATGTATCGCCTCCATAAACAAGTTTGCCGCTTCGTCTCTGCTGACAGCGACTATCCATTGTTTGCTTATTAACCCTTCGTCTGCTGAAAGCATGTTGAACTTACCTCTGGACTATTTGACATTGCAAACGCTGCGGATAATTCTGGATTGTTTGTACATATTCAGTTCCTGCGCTTGTCTACAACCCTGGATTTGTGTCTTCTAGTGTGTCCTGCTCCATTTTTCTGCCTGCTGTCTTGGTCCTCACAGTTCAATCCTGTCCGTTGTGCCATCACTATCGGTCCGTGTGTTCACAATGACCTCTAGGTTAGTGAGTCCACTTCACCGGGTGAGACTGGGAGAGATCAAGAAAAGAAACATAAGATACATGAGGCAAATTTAACCAAACCTGATGGAGCAGGGCCTGATTCTAACATTTAATGCTCCATGCCTTTTGTCACACCCCAGGTTTCAACATAGGTAATATGCATTGCTTTGGGTCCACCACCGATACATGAGTATCACTTCATTTACAGCCTACGGGAGAGTAGGCAACGCATGAACACTACCACTCCCGAAGAAGTAAATTAACCCACTACTGCTATACTCACGCTGGAGCAGCAGGACCCCTGCTCCTAGAATTGTTGGAGGTCCAATTGGTCAAACCTCTACCGGGGATTGGTGATAAAGGCTGTTCATGGGACAATCTTTTTAAGTCATGCTTGCCAACATTCTAGGAGATCACTGAAGAGAAGATTACTCAGATTTCTGGGAATGTAGCCAAATCTAAGCTTAGTACTCGCTTTTCCATGTTCCTACTATCTTCTTCACTGCCCAACTCCATCTAAAAAAAACCATGATAGCGTCTGTCCTGGTGCCTGGGATGAAGGGGTTACAAGCTCTAAAAGGCTACAAAAGTTGGCCCAACAGTTTGAAGGTATAGTCCCACAGCCCAACATGAACAGGGGCCTCCTGGCTCTCCCCTGACAGACTATATTGGTGGAGTGAAGGTTCCGGCCATTGGAATTTCAACAGCCGATCCTTTGTCTGGCAGGGAGATAAGTCGCTGTTACATGATTCTGGTAGCGGCTCTCTCATTAAGAATGGAGGAGCGCTTGGCCAAGCCGAGCTTTCCTGTGTATGGGGACTCGAGAGAGGGAACTATCAGCCAAAACAATTGTTTGACCGGCAGCTATCTAATGTGTATGGTGGCCTTAATAACGAGAAGGGGTGAGTGTTTGCAGAATCTGATATTACATCTGCATGTACTCATGGGTCTGTATTTACTTAAAGGGATTGTCTGGGACTTTAAAATGAATGCCCTGTCCTTAGGCTAGGTCATCAATGTCTGATTGATGGGGGTACGTGGCACCCCCACCAATCAGCTGTTCTCGCTGTCAACAGTGGCCGGAACTGCTCAGTTCGCGGCCGGGCACTGCACATCCGCCCCCTATTCAAATAAATACATGGGGGGATGTGTAGTACCTAGCCGAGACCACTATTCCAGGGATAGAGCTGTGCAGCTCGGTAACTGAGCAGTTCCAGCCGCCGACAGCAGGAACAGCTGATTAGCGGGGTACCGAGTGTCGCACCTCCGGGGATCAGACATTGATGAGATATCCTAAGGACAGGCCATCAATGTTAAAGTAGTGGACAACCTCTTTAAGTAAAAATACCTTTGCAGTTTGACATTTTTAAGGATCCTTTTTTCAAGTGTTGGCAAATTTGGGGGTCTAATGATATGAGGGTCTGTGATTCTGGTGTTTCTGGTAAAAGCCTTACAACAACTACTTGATCAGACATGTATGAAATTCCCACCTGTTTGTCTCAAGGATATGACCTATAGGTGTATTGAACCGGCCATATCCTTTATAGCCTATGAATACTCAGGGATTATCTTTTTTTTTTTCTGGACCCAACAGCCGTCACCCGAGTCTCTAATTTCCTCCCCTGTCCATAGAAACATCTATGGAATCTGAGCTTCCTCACACTGACACACTTGTTTCAGGCACCGAGGCCGTTCCCTTCTTCCCTAATGGGGCGAGAGTATTTTCCCTGTGGGCAAATGATACTTAAGTGAGTAACCAAGCAGTCCAGTTTTTTTCTTCATGTCCTTGTATCCTGATTTCCCAGATTATGCAAAGAATCTTTTGCCTTGGCGCCTTTACTTAATCAGTAAGCTTTCACTTTGCTCTTTGTTTTGGGTCTTTCATGAGAAATCTTAACTTATAAAAAGTTTATCTCCTTGCAGATAGAATGATTACTAATAAAAGGACATTAGCCAGTTAAGGAATATGGTCTTATCATGGTTGTAAACATGAGAAGATAAGATTAGCACCTTGTACGGCCAGAGGACACTGACCCCGGTCACAGCAATCAAGAAGTAAAAAAAATTACAAGTAGGGACCAAAAAGAGCCCCATGGCGAAACCAACCCTACGACCACATCATGCACCTGATCAGAAAAAAAAGCCCTATGGTGAAACCAACCCTAAGACCATATAATGTACCTGATCAGAAAAAGCTCTATTGCGAAACCAACCCTAAGACCACATCATGTACCTGATCAGAAAGAGCCCCATGGCGAAACCAACCCTAAGACCACATCATGTACCTGATCAGAAAAAGCTCTATTGCGAAACCAACCCTAAGACCACATCATGTACCTGATCAGAAAAAGCTCTATTGCGAAACCAACCCTAAGACCACATCATGTACCTGATCAGAAAGAGGCCTATGGGAAACCAACCCTAAGACCACATCATGTACCTGATCAGAAAAAGCTCTATTGCGAAACCAACCCTATGACCACATCATGTACCTGATCAGAAAAAGCTCTATTGTGACATCAGAACAGACACATGCCCCCCATTTGTACCCTCTTAAATGCTGCTGTCATGCTGCTAGACTCTGGTGCCAGCTGTACAACACAGCCAGCTCCTGAGCAGGTCCGGAGCCCTCTCTGTATAGTAAGTGATCACATCCTCCGGACAGGTACAGCAGATTACGCCAATGGAAATTTGGGTGGAATCGGAGGGCCATACACAGATGTCCCCGGTCTCTATTCATAGGGGGTCTGGTCTGGGTTGTGTAGTTGTTTATAGAGGGTCTGGGCTTTGTATTACTTTAGGGGTGTAATCATGGGTCTGTATTTGTTTTACGGTGGTCTGTATTTGTTTAGGTTTTTTTTTCTAGGGTCTGTATATTTTTTTAGGGGCTCTAGTGGTTTGGGGGTTTTGGTCTGGAGTCTGTATTATTTTAGGAAGCTTTCTTCTGTATTAGCTTTGTGATTTACTCTAAGGGGTCTAGTCTGGATCTGTCATTTTAGGGGGTCTGCTTTGGATTCAGTATTTGTACAGAGGGCATGGGCTTTGCACTACTTTAGGGGGTCTACTTCTGGGTTTGTATTTGTTTATAGGGTCTGTATTTCTTTTCGATGGTGTGTATATTTTGGGTTTCGTCGGGGGTATCGTGCAGTTTTTGGGATCTGTATTATTTTAGGGGATTTGCTTCTGTAGTAAGTTTGGGGTTACTCTAGATTCTATAATTGTTTAAGGGGCCTGGATTTTAGAGGGTCTGGTATGGATTCAGTATTTGTACAGGGGGTGTGGGCTTTGTGTTACTTTAGGGGGTCTGTATTTTTCTTTGGTCTGTATATTTTGGGTTTTGGGGGTCTGTGGTGGTTTTGGCGTACCAGTTTGCTGCTTGTATTTTGGGCTATCATTAAGGGGGTCATATGCGCTGCTTTTTGACCCAGATTGGGGGTTTCCCTTATAAATGGGCAGACGTCACTTAATGCATCGCTTTTAGGATTCTTTCTGATGCTACTTGGCTACACGACAAGTATGTAATAAAGGGATTACAGCTCGTGTCCCGGTAGCCGTGTTACGACATCGCCGTCATGTCTGTCACCCAGCGGAGGAGCGGGCACCGTGTGCTGCAGAGCTGCACCCAGGCACATCTGTGTAGCTACTCAGGCTCCGCTTTCATCCCTCGGTTGCAACAACAAACTATTTTTTTTAACTTTGTTCATTAATTCTGACACAATGGTTTTCGGATGACAGATTTTCTGTTGTACTTGGCAGAATCCAGCTGCTCTCGCAGGGTGTGACCCAAGTGCTGGTACAAGCCGCACAAGACTTTCTTGCAGAATATCTATAGACAGCAAGTCCCCGACCTGGAATTTCTGGAGTAACAGATGCCAAATTACGAGGATTGTTTTATCATTATGTATTGATGAACATGATTAGTTTGTATCGGCAGCTTTCCTCCATGGAATTCATACAATAAAATTCCGTAAATCTCGAATTGGATGCTGAGTACAGAACTTTGCCCAGATCGGCCCTGGATCTCCTGACCCAAACTCTACGACCTCATAGGCATGTATGAAGCTGCTGAACTGGGATCAGGAGACCCTCAACCGGTCAGTACGTAGCGGTCCGTACTCAGGCCGTGAATGTGAAATCCCTTTGATTAAGGCCGTGTTCAGATGAGAAAACTATGTGTGCTGTCCCAGTGCAAAACAGGTCGTATACGGACAGCGCAAGCACATTAACAATTTTACACATGCATGTAAAAAATTGTAGCGTATTTCGGATTAGATTTTTACAGCTACATTGCAATTCTTATCATATGAAACTGTATTTGGATCTGCACATTTTTTTTACAGTATATGTTGATGTATAAAAATGGATGCCGAAGGGATGTACAAAACGGACAGACGGATGTACAAAACGGATTTAAAGTGTCTGTTTTTTTCATTTCATTTTTCATGCACTCACCTGAACCCGGCCTTAGATCTCGTCTCCAAAGTGATGTTACATATTGTGATAGTGAAAGGACGCAGTGCGGTATCACAAGTACAAAGTCATCCTGCCTGGGTCCTACCGTGTCTCATGGACCCCGTAGACTTTAATCTGATCTGAAAAACAGATGATACTAGGAGCTGCTCTGATTCTCACGGACCGGAGGCACAGACCTGATACTGATGGTTGTGTGGATCAATGAAACTCTATGAGTCAAATAAAAAATGGACATCGCTGGGACTTGTCACACGGACGTGAGGATGTAGCCTTAGAGTACATTCACACATCCGCGTCCAAGTGCATTCACACATCCGCGTCCAAGTGCATTCACACATCTGTGAAAATCATGGATCAGAGAAAAAACTCAGAGCATGTCCAATACTGACCCGACAGAGCATGTCCAATACTGACCCGACAGAGCATGTCCAATACTGACCCGACAGAGCATGTCCAATACTGACCCAACAGAGCATGTCCAATACTGACCCGACAGAGCATGTCCAATACTGACCCGACAGAGCATGTCCAATACTGACCCGACAGAGCATGTCCAATACTGACCCGACAGAGCATGTCCAATACTGACCCGACAGAGCATCTCCAATACTGACCCAACAGAGCATCTCCAATACTGACCCAACAGAGCATGTTCAATACTGACCCGACAGAGCATGTCCTGTACTGACCCAACAGAGCATGCCCAATACTGACCCGACAGAGCATGTCCAATACTGACCTGACAGAGCATGTCCAACACTGACCCGACAGAGCATGCCCAATACTGACCCGACAGAGCATGTACAATACTGACCAGACAGAGCATGTCCAATACTGACCCGACAGAGCATGTCCAATACTGACCCGACAGAGCATCTCCAATACTGACCCAACAGAGCATCTCCAATACTGACCCAACAGAGCATGTTCAATACTGACCCGACAGAGCATGTCCTGTACTGACCCGACAGAGCTTGCCCAATACTGACCCGACAGAGCATGTCCAATACTGACCTGACAGAGCATGTCCAACACTGACCCGACAGAGCATGCCCAATACTGACCCGACAGAGCATGTCCAATACTGACCCGACAGATCATGTCCAATACTGACCCGACAGAGCATGTCCAATACTGACCTGACAGAGCATGTCCAACACTGACCCGACAGAGCATGCCCAATACTGACCCGACAGAGCATGTCCAATACTGACCCGACAGAGCATGTCCAATACTGACCCGACAGAGCATGTCCAATACTGACCCGACAGAGCATGTCCAATACTGACCCGACAGAGCATGTCCAATACTGACCCGACAGAGCATGTCCAATACTGACCCAACAGAGCATGTCCAATACTGACCCGACAGAGCATGTCCAATACTGACCCGACACAGCATGTCCAATACTGACCTGACGGAGCATGTCCAACACTGACCCGACAGAGCATGTCCAATACTGACCCGACAGAGCATGTCCAATACTGACCCGACAGAGCATGTCCAATACTGACCCGACAGAGCATGTCCAATACTGACCTGACAGAGCATGTCCAACACTGACCCGACAGAGCATGTCCAATACTGACCCGACAGAGCATGTCCAATACTGACCCGACAGAGCATGTCCAATACTGACCCGACAGAGCATGTCCAATACTGACCCGACAGAGCATGTCCAATACTGACCCGACAGAGCATCTCCAATACTGACCCAACAGAGCATCTCCAATACTGACCCAACAGAGCATGTCCAATACTGACCCGACAGAGCATGTCCTGTACTGACCCGACAGAGCATGCCCAATACTGACCCGACAGAGCATGTCCAATACTGACCTGACAGAGCATGTCCAACACTGACCCGACAGAGCATGCCCAATACTGACCCGACAGAGCATGTCCAATACTGACCCGACAGAGCATGTCCAACACTGACCCGACAGAGCATGCCCAATACTGACCCGACAGAGCATGTCCAATACTGACCCGACAGAGCATGTCCAATACTGACCCGACAGAGCATGTCCAATACTGACCCGACAGAGCATGTCCAATACTGACCCAACAGAGCATGTCCAATACTGACCCGACAGAGCATGTCCAATACTGACCCGACAGAGCATGTCCAATACTGACCCGACAGAGCATGTCCAATACTGACCCGACAGAGCATGTCCAATACTGACCCGACAGATCATGTCCTGTACTGACCTGACAGAGGATAGATAGATAGATAGATAGATAGATAGATAGATAGATAGATAGATAGATAGATAGATAGATAGATAGATAGATAGATAGATAGACAGAAAAGAAAAAAGGAAACAGCACTCTAATAAATTATGGAAAAAGTGGACTTTATTAGCCCATATGGTGTGACAACGTTTTGGCTGTGACCAGCCTTTTCTTTTTTTTTGTATTATTTATACAAATGGATATTTGTTTAGAGGGCCCTGCACCCTGAATTCATCTATATGGTGCTGTTCTATTTTTTTCTTCTAGATAGATAGATAGATAGATAGATAATAGATAGATAGATAGATAATAGATAGATAATAGAAAGATAACAGATAGATAATAGAGAGATGATAGATAGATAGATAGATAGATAGATAGATAGATAGATACTAGAGAGATGATAGATAGATAATTGATAGATAATAGATAGATAGATAGATAGATAGATAGATAATAGATAGATGATAGATAGATAGATAGATAGATAGATAGATAGATAGATAGATAGATAGATAGATAGATAGATAGATAATAAATAGATAGATAATAGATAGATAATAAATAGATAGATAGATAGATAGATAGATAGATAGATAGATTGATATATAGATATATAGATAGATAGATAATAGATAGATAGATGATAGATAGATAATAGATAGATAGATAGATAATAGATAGATATATAATAGATAGATAGATAATAGATAGATAGATAATAGATAGATAGGTAGATAGATAATAGATAGATAGATAATAGATAGATAGATAGATAGATAATAGATAGATAGATAATAGATAGATAGATAGATAGATAGATAATAGATAGATAGATAATAGATAGATAGATAGATAGATAGATAGATAGGTAGATAGATAATAGATAGATAGATAATAGATAGATAGATAGATAGATAGATAGATAATAGATAGATAGATAATAGATAGATAGATAATAGATAGATAGATAGATAGATATTAGATAGATAGATAGATAGATAATAGATAGATAGATAATAGATAGATAGATAGATAGATAGATAGATAGATAGATAGATAGATAGATAGATATTAGATAGATAGATAGATAGATAATAGATAACAGATAGATAGATAATAGATAGATAGATAGACAGACATAAGGATGGATAGATAGACAGAAGGATGGATAGATAGATGATAGATAGATAGATAGATAATAGATAGATAGGTAGATAGATAATAGATAATAGATAGATAGATAGATAGATAGATATTAGATAGATAGATAGATAGATAGATAATAGATAACAGATAGATAGATAATAGATAGATAGATAGACAGACATAAGGATGGATAGATAGATGATAGATAGATAGATAGATAGATAATAGATAACAGATAGATAGATAATAGATAGATAGACAGACATAAGGATGGATAGATAGATAGATAGATAGATAGATAGATAGATAGATAGATAGATAGATAGATAGATAGATAGATAGATATTAGATAGATAGATAGATAGATAGATAATAGATAACAGATAGATAGATAATAGATAGATAGACAGACATAAGGATGGATAGATAGACAGAAGGATGGATAGATAGATGATAGATAGATAGATAATAGATAGATAGATAGATAGATAGATAGATAGATAGATAGATAGATAGATAGATAGATATTAGATAGATAGATAGATAATAGATAGATAATAGATAGATAGATAGATAGATAGATAGATAGATAGATATTAGATAGATAGATAGATAGATAGATAATAGATAACAGATAGATAGATAATAGATAGATAGATAGACAGACATAAGGATGGATAGATAGACAGAAGGATGGATAGATAGATGATAGATAGATAGATAGATAATAGATAGATAGGTAGATAGATAATAGATAATAGATAGATAGATAGATAGATATTAGATAGATAGATAGATAGATAGATAGATAATAGATAACAGATAGATAGATAATAGATAGATAGATAGACAGACATAAGGATGGATAGATAGATGATAGATAGATAGATAGATAGATAATAGATAACAGATAGATAGATAATAGATAGATAGACAGACATAAGGATGGATAGATAGATAGATAGATAGATAGATAGATAGATAGATAGATATTAGATAGATAGATAGATAGATAGATAGATAATAGATAACAGATAGATAGATAATAGATAGATAGACAGACATAAGGATGGATAGATAGACAGAAGGATGGATAGATAGATGATAGATAGATAGATAATAGATAGATAGATAGATAGATAGATAGATAGATAGATAGATAGATAGATATTAGATAGATAGATAGATAATAGATAGATAATAGATAGATAGATAGATAGATAGATAGATAATAGATAGATAGATATTAGATAGATAATAGATAGATAGATATTAGATAGATAGATAATAGATAACAGATAGATAGATAATAGATAGATAGACAGACATAAGGATGGATAGATAGACAGAAGGATGGATAGATAGATGATAGATAGATAGATAATAGATAGATAGATAATAGATAGATAGATAGACAGACATAAGGATGGATAGATAGACAGAAGGATGGATAGATAGATGATAGATAGATAGATAGATAATAGATAACAGATAGTGTCCGGGCTATGGAGGACACATACAGCCGCACAGAGGTGACGGCAGTCGGTGATGTCTGTGCTGTTGCTGCCGGTGAACATGACTGTGGCCGCGGCCTCCCCCGGTCACACAGGAGTTGTCTCTGGGCCAATGGCGCCGCCATGTTCCCTCGGTGCCTCCCATGGGCGGTGCGGCCGCTGTACCGCAGTCAGGGCTCCCGGTCCGCACAGCGCCCACCGCACAGCTCGGGGGATCGTTCGTGCCGGACACTGGATCGTGCCGGGGCCGCCGCCTATGGAGTAACGAGGTGGGTGAGGGCTGGAGCAGGACGGGCGGCCGCCGCCTCCTCTCCTGACTGAGGAGAAACTTGTCTCCTTGGTGTTTAGCTGTTGGTGTGGGGCTGTGGGCACAGGACTTTCCCGGGGGCACAGTGCCCTCCTGTCCCGGCACTGCACCCTGCAGCTTGTATATACCGCCACTATGGCAGCACTTTTTTCCAGACTTGTGCCCACAGGTAGGCCCGGGGTGTACTGACTTTTCGGACTACATTTATTGCTCGTCCTGATATTTCAGGAGCCTCTGATGACGCAGGATTGTTCACCACTAATGAGATGCTTCCCTTTGATCCAGGACATTTATTGGACATTAATGTTTATTCATCATCCGTGCATTTATTGCAGCATTTAACTGGAGCGGACTCAGTGATGATCCTGCCAGACTGGTACCGCGCGGATCTGTGCCGCCATCATAAGGATTTCCCATTCATGGCGTTCATACATCGGGTCACCAGGCCCTGGCGGCATTGCCAGCCTTGTGGGCAGAGGGTGGGACGGTGTGCGGGCGCCACAGGTCAATGTCCTGAAAGAATAACGCATGAAGAAGGGGTTTTAGGGTCTTAGGTCGCCGATAGTTAATACGGCTTCACCTCAATGTCAGACTGCTGTTCATAAAGTTATTATTTTATGTTTTACCCATTTCTTTGCCTCAATGCCAGGCTGCTGTTTGTAAAGTTATTAATTGCAGTTTGGGTCCTTTACTTTTTATCATCACCCCTATATTCTACTATATGGGCCCTTTACTTCTTATCATCACCCCTATATTCTAATATGTGAGCCCTTTATTTCTTATTAGCACCCCTATAATCTACTATATGGGCCCTTTACTTCTTATCATCACCCCTATATTCTAATATATGGGCCCTTTACTTCTTATCATCACCCCTATATTCTAATATGTGAGCCCTTTATTTCTTATTAGCACCCCTATAATCTACTATATGGGCCCTTTACTTCTTATCATCACCCCTATATTCTAATATATGGGCCCTTTACTTCTTATCAGCACCCCTATATTCTAGTATATGAGCCCTTTATTTCTTATTAGCACCCCTATAATCTACTATATGGGCCCTTTACTTCTTATCATCACCCCTATATTCTAACATGTGAGCCCTTTATTTCTTATTAGCACCCCTATAATCTAGTATATGAGCCCTTTACTTCTTATCATCACCCCTATATTCTAGTATATGGGCCCTTTACTTCTTATCATCACCCCTATATTCTAGTATATGGGCCCTTTACTTCTTATCATAACCCCTGTATTCTAGTATATGAGCCCTTTATTTCTTATTAGCACCCCTATATTCTAATATATGAGCCCTTTATTTCTTATTAGCACCCCTATATTCTAATATATGAGCCCTTTATTTCTTATCATAACCCCTGTATTCTAGTATATGAGCCCTTTATTTCTTATTAGCACCCCTATATTCTAGTATATGAGCCCTTTATTTCTTATCATTACCCCTGTATTCTAGTATATGGGCCCTTTTTTTCTTATCATTACCCCTGTATTCTAGTATATGGGCCCTTTTTTTCTTATCATTACTCCTGTATTCTAGTATATGGGCCCTTTACTTCTTATCAGCACCCCTTAAATTCTAGTATATGGGCCCTTTACTTCTTATCAGCACCCCTATATTCTAGTATATGAGCCCTTTACTTCTTATTAGCACCCCTATATTCTAATATATGGGCCCCTTACTTATTAGCACCCCTATATTCTAGTATATGAGCCCTTTACTTCTTATCAGCACCCCTATATTCTAGTATATGAGCCCTTTACTTCTTATCAGCACCCCTATATTCTAGTATATGAGCCCTTTACTTCCTATTAGCACCCCTATATTCTAATATATGGGCCCCTTACTTATTAGCACCCCTATATTCTAGTATATGAGCCCTTTACTTCTTATTAGCACCCCTATATTCTAATATATGGGCCCCTTACTTATTAGCACCCCTATATTCTAATATATGGGCCCTTTACTTCTTATTAGCACCCCTATATTCTAATGTACGGGGTTCCATGAATTGTAATGAGCGTGGCCCTATATTCTAGTATAGGGGTCCCGCTTATTTTATTGTGTAAATTCACTCTTATGTTCTTATTATCAAACCCCTTGAAGCTTTTTTTTTTTTTACAGAGAGCCCCTTTGTGTTTTAATACAGAGGGCCCCATCTAATGCATAGGGCCAATTGTATTCTAATGTTCAGGGTCCCTAGTATTGCAATAAATTCTTATGCTAAAGTAGAAAGTCCCCAATATCCTAAATATTGAGCCCTTTTGTACCCCAGTATAGAAGACCCCGTTGTGTTCCCGTTTCCCCGGCCCCTTGTGCCCCTGGTATTGTAGCCCAGCCGTGATCATCTTATAACAACACTTACAAAGTGTTTATACGACTCGACTACAGAGTGATATATTCCGGCCTGGGGGGAGGCCCAAAGATTCACGCTCCTGTACGTAGACCTGGGATAAGCTGTGATACTTGTGGAATTTGGAATTTACATTTTGTTGTTCTGTTTTGGTTCTATCTATTGTAATGATACCTTGTATAAAGGCAAAACTGAAAACTATATAACTAAATAAATGTTTTGTTTGAGATTTTTGTACCTAAGTTACACACAGACTAATAATTATGCACAAAGCCTATGAGTTATCTGACGTTTTTATGGAGATTTTGGCTTTTAGATATTTGTTTGATGGCTGTATGATGGGAAGATTCTCCAAGGCTACTAATGTGTATAATCTGAAAAAAAACTATCTGATTGTGGACAATATTAGTGAGGACTGTTTTTAGTACATCTGGTGGCTATTTTGAGGCAATAGAACATTTTTCATCTGACTTTTTTTTCTTAGTACCATAGAGATAATACACTGTGACAATAACACAGTGACAATGAGATACGGCACATCGGTGATGTCTTCCGATTTAGAACTTGACCAGAGTAAAGTCATCCAACTTGCTTAGTCTAATGTTTATCGGGACCTTCCGACACGTATCATGTTGGGTGTCGGGAAAGATCTGACCAGTCGGATTTCCAATGGCCTTTCCTTTTGTTCTCCAGGAGGTAAGTCGGAAAGTGGCTCTTTCATAGAGCGCTCTTACATATGGGGCAGTTGGGAGAGATAGCTTATAGCTGAGCGATTGGGCAACAGCTATCTATTATGTATGGGAGACTTTTGCCATAGGTATCAGTACAGACCTTGAACAAATGGGGTGTAAATGGAACATTTCCTGCTTGTTCTCAATAGATAGAATCCAGCTGTTTTCGCAAACATTTTTGAAAGAATTGATGCAAATTTTTTCATGACCATTGGACTACTCACCAAAAGACCAAATGATCCTCCAGGTGGCCTGATTCTGTTATGGCTCACCTGGTGATGTGGATTCGTTAAGCAGTAGGTCTGGATGAACAGCTCGAACTGGAGGCGTTGGTGGAGTGAGATACAGCAGAACACGGCACATGGAACAGTGGAATATAGTGCATGATACAGTGCCTTGCCAAAGTATTCGGCTCCCTGGAACTTTTCAACCTTTTGCCACATATCATGCTTCAAACATAAAGATACCAAATGTAAATTTTTGGTGAAGAATCAACGATAAGTGGAACACAATTGTGAAGCTGAACAAAATTTATTGGTTATTTTAAATTTTTGTGGAAATTAAAAAACTGAAAAGTGGGGCGTGCAATATTATTCGGCCCCTTTAACTTACCGTAATACTTTGTTGCGCCACCTTTTGCTGCGATTACAGCTGCAAGTCGCTTGGGGTCTGTCTCTATCAGTTTTGTACATCGAGAGACTGAAATTCTCGCCCGTTCTTCTTGGCAAACAGCTCGAGCTCAGTGAGGTTGGATGGAGATCGATTGTGAACAGCAGTTTTCAGCTCTTTCCACAGATTCTCGATTGGATTGCGGTCTGGACTCTGACTTGGCCATTCTAACACCTGGATACGTTTATTTGTGAACCATTCCATTGTAGATTTTGCTTTATGTTTGGGACCATTGTCTTGTTGGTAGACAAATCTCCGTCCCAGTCTCAGGTCTTTTGCAGACTCCAACAGGTTTTCTTCAAGAACGGTCCTGCATTTGGCTCCATCCATTTTCTCATCAATTTTAACCATATTATCTGTCCCTGCTGAAGAAAAGCAGGCCCAAACCATGATGCTGCCACCACCATGTTTGACAGTGGGGATGGTGTGTTCAGGGTGATGAGCTTTGTTGCCTTTACGCCAAACATATCATTTGGCATTGTTGCCAAAAAGTTCGATTTAGGTTTAATCTGACCAGAGCACCTATTCCACATGTTTGGTGTCTCCCAGGTGGCTTGTTGCAAACTTTAAACAACACTTTTTGTGGATATCTTTGAGAAATGGCTTTGTTCTTGCCACTCTTCCATAAAGGTCAGATTTCTGCAGTGTACGACTGATTGTTGTCCTATGGACAGACTGTCCCACCTCAGCTGTAGATCTCTGCAGTTCATCCAGAGTGATCATGGGCCTCTTGTCTGCATCTCTGATCAGTCTTCTCCTTGTTTGAGATGAAAGTTTAGAGGGACGGCCGGGTCTTGGTAGATTTGCAGTGGTATGATACTCCTTCCATTTCAATATGATCGCTTGCACAGTGCTCCTTGGGATGTTCTAAGATTTGGAAATCATTTTGTATCCAAATCCGGCTTTAAACTTATCCACAACAGTATCACGGACCTGCCTGTTGTGTTCCTTGGTCTTCATGATGCTCTCTGTGCTTCACACAGAACCCTGAGACTATCACAGAGCAGGTGCATTTATACGGAGACTTGATTACACACAGGTGGATTATATTTATCATCATTTGCCATTTAGGACAACATTGGATCATTCAGAGATCCACAATGAACTTCTGGAGTGAGTTTGCTGCACTGAAAGTAAAGGGGCCGAATAATATTGCACGCCCCACTTTTCAGTTTTTGAATTTTCACAAAAATTTGAAATAACCAGTAAATTTCTTTCAACTTCACAATTGTGTTCCACTTCCTGTTGATTCTTCACCAAAAATTTACATTTGATAAATTTATGTTTGAATCATAATATGTGGGAAAAGGTTGAAAAGTTCCAGGGAGCCAAATACTTTCGCAAGTCACTGTAAGTTGAAGAGCGTGGAATAGTAGATCTGGATGAAGCAGCAGAGCCATGTAGGTAGTCAGGCACCTTGGTACAGCATTGTAGGGTGTGTGGACAGACACCTTGAAGCAGCAGAGCCATGTAGGTAGTCAGGCACCTTGGTACAGCAGAGTAGGGAGAGCAGACAGGCACAGAGGTGAGTTAGCAGACTGGCATCATGGTATAGCGGAGAGAATTTGACAGGAGGCACACTTAATCCAAACATGTAGTTAGTATATGTTGAACTACATGAATACTCTGGGAGTTTGTAGCTGCCTAAGCCGGTCCTAAAAGGCGTTAAGTGGCATCAGAAGTGTGTGCTGGGTTACCAGGAGAGCAGAGAGAGACGCCAGAGAAGGAGAATGCGAGGATTGGCATTGGAGCCCGGACCGGTGCATAACCGCGGCCACTAATACTACAAGACATCGAAGGTCCAACAGAAGAACCACTAGGTTCACAAAGTGTATCTTACACAGCCCCATCGTGTAGCATGCGTGCGAGGTTCTTCTGTCGTGACTAGAACTCAGAGAACAATGCAGATAGCTGTCACATGTGTTTGATGTGAGCGGAGACTTCCCTAAATATTTCCCATCTCGCTGCGATAAGTTATGTGAAGCGCGCGGTCAGATCTCACCCTGACACTTGTGATCTACGTATCCAGCCTGACAACACATCAGCGAGGATACAGCCTGCCCACGGGACAGGTGACAACGCACATTTCATTCCCTCCAGGCAGGATTCCTGGCCTAGATTACTGCAAGTTTGCAAAAATATTGTTCAACTTTATCCCCTTGATGAACGAGGCTAGAAAACAAATCGGCAACTTGCAATGGACCTTACACGGCCATGGCATATTTATTTGTGTTTTTTGCAAAAAAATTATTTTAATTTCATAGGTTTTTTTTTTTTTAGTTAGAAAGGCTAAATCATTCATGGTGTTATTATTTTATAGGAATTCTAAAATATTCATACACAGATGTATGAGCCACAGAGATATTCATGGTCATATACTGCAAAGAGAGTGTAAATGGCCCACGGGCTGCGGTGGGAAACCACAGTACAGACGGATGTTAGGTCTGCTCTAGTGTGGCGATGCCCGTGTCTGCTACTCGGCGATTTCTAACTGGTGTGAAGACAATTCTGACCATTTTTCAGATAGAAAGAAAAAAGAGGTTTTCACTACTAGGACAACTTCTTCTGGAACTAAATGGTTGGCCCCGATAAAATAAAAAAGCCTATGCTCACCTCCTGAGCCAGCGCCGTTCCCGCGGTGTCGGCACTCCGGCTCCCGGGGCTCTTGTCCGGCTGTTGTGACACATGGTGCCCGGCGCCCAATCAGCGCTGGCGTCACTGTCTCCACCTTCGTACGGATTGAACATGAAGAGGAAGTCAGAGGTCAGCCGCAGCCCGGACGTCCGATTCATGTTCAATCCATAGGAAGGCGGAGACAGTGACGCCAAAGCTGATTGGGCGCCGGGCACCATGTGTCACAACACCGCATGGGAGCTCCAGGACCGCGAGTGCTGACACCACTGGAACGAGAGGGGAGTATAGGCTTTTCTGTTTCATTGGACCAAACATTTAGTTCATGAAGGAGTTGTCCTAGATAATAGCTAGATAACAGATAGATACATTAATAGATAATAGATAGATAATAGAGAGATAATAGATAGATAAATAGATGACAGATAGATAGATGACAGATAATAGATATGAGATATATAATAGAAAGATAATAGAAAGACAATAGATTGAATAGATAGATAATAGATAGACAGATAATAGATGGATAGATAATAGATAGATAATAGATAGATGATAGATAGATAGATAGATAATAGATAGATATAGATAATAGATAGATAGATAGATAGATAGATAGATAGATAGATAATAGATAGATATAGATAATAGATAGATAAATAGATAGATAATAGAGATAGATAGATAATAGAGATAGATAGATAATAGATAGATAGATAATAGATAGATAGATAGATAGATAGATAGATAATAGAGATAGATAGATAATAGAGATAGATAGATAATAGAGATAGATAGATAATAGATAGATAGATAATAGATAGATAGATGACAGATAAAGATAATAGATAGATGGATAGATAGATAGATAGATGAAGATAGATAAATAGAGATAGATAGATAGATAATAGATAGATAATAGATAGTTGATAGATAGATAATAAATAGAGATAGATAGATAATAGATAGATAGATAATAGATAGATAATAGATAGTTGATAGATAGATAATAGAGAGAGATAGATAGATAGATAAATAGAGATAGATAGATAGATAATATATAGATAGATAATAGATAGATAGATAATAGATAGATAGATAGATAGATAGATAGATAGAGATAGATAACTAGAGATAGATAACTAGAGATAGATAGAGATAGATAGATAAATAGAGATAGATAGATAGATAATATATAGATAGATAATAGATAGATAGATAGATAGATAATAGATAGATAGATAGATAATATATAGATAGATAGATAGATAGATAGATAATAGATAGATAATAGATAGATAATAAATAGAGATAGATAATAGATAGATAATAAATAGAGATAGATAGATAGATAGATTGATAATAAATAGAGATAGATAGATAGATAGATAGATAGATAGATAGATAATAAATAGAGATAGATAGATAGATAATAAATAGAGATAGATAGATAGATAATAGATGTTAGATAGATAGATAGATAATATATAGATAGATAATATATAGATAGATAGATAATAGATGTTAGATAGATAATAGCCTCCGTATCTCCTTCTTCCTGTTGCGGAGTATTGTGGCTCAGTATCAGGCGGGGGATAGGATATCATAGAATATGGATGTTTATTTTGGGAGACAACACCTGCTGCTGGGCGAGCAGATGAGAGTGCGGTGCTTATAGGATGATGGCGCACCCCTCCCTCCATGTAACTGAGTAGATGGCTCTGCTGAATGAGGCTTTAGAGGACTGTGTGGAGACATTTTGGACGAGGTCCAGTATTAAACTTACTGAAAACACTTGGACTTGGAAATTCAGAATAAGTTGGAATTTCTCAACAAACTCCACTCACTAGCTGAATCTGAGGAAAACTGCGCCGACCATGGAATCAGGTAATGTGACCGATTTTGTATTTTAAATCTCTTTAGTCATAGTGATTATTTCTATTTCGGAGTTGTCTGAAAGCTTGGGACACATGCAATGTGATACTGTATATAAGAGACGTGACAGTCTAAGAATCTAATAAATGAACTACCGTAATCATTTCCCACAAAACACAAATGATACAACAAGTTGCACTAAATACTGATGTGGAAATTAATAAATCTCAGTTTTTCTTCCGTGCCCTCATACACAGGGTGTGTTGGTGAAAAGCACATATCCCATTCAATGCAAATGAGACATTTGGGAAGAACTGTGATACTTTGACGTTTATATATTTTATTTATTATTTTTTTACCCACAGCTGTTGTTAGCTCGTTATCATGGTGAGCACATAAACAAGTTGGTTTCATACGTTCCTTTTCGATTCTGTTGTTGTTGATGCTTTTTTTTTTCAAGCCAATGTCAAGAGGGGGCTGGTAAAGGCAGGAGAAGTATGTAGAAAACATTCTACTTTTCCCTCCAATATTTTAAATTCATTCCTTTTTTTATCTAAAAAATTGCACTAAAGGTGTGAAGGGTTAATAGCTAATTAGGCCTTAAATTACTAGGCACTATTCTGGAAATTTGCATTTTTGTTAACTTTTCTATAGCAATAAACAAAAACACCAAAACTTCAAAGTCAACAAAGGTTTTTTTGTTGTTGTTGTTTCTTTTAATTAGAACTTGTCAAAACCAAAGTAATTACTTTTCAAACTGTAGTAACTTCTATAGTGTTTTGTGTGCATGTGTTACTGTTGTGGTATCTTGTAAACTGATATTTTTTCTTTATAAAACTTTTGGGCAGCCTTTTAAAAAGCTGAGACCGATTTCTCGCTTCTTTTGTGTCTTTTTCTGGAGAAGAAGTAGTTCTAATAGTGACTTTTCTTATTTATACCTTATTCATTATTTAATTTGTGCCTTTTTTCAAGTTTAGTGGATTACTTAATTTATTGATTGATTCGATTTACTTGTTTACTCATCTGCTCTTTTCAATTTCATTATGCGGAGGGTTTTGGTTATCCAGATGTTTTAGGTTATTTCATAGTTTGCAAGATTTCAAAGTGTCGCAAAATTTTACTCCAGTACCTTATTGGAGCACAAAATCTAATTTTATTTTTTTGCACAGTTGAGGCATTGTAATTCTTATTGATAGGAGAGTGCGACTCTTTTAACGGCGCAAAAGAGGGAAACAAAATAAGTGGCTCTAAATTTGTGACTATTCGTCAAACACTTTTCACTCATTTTGATGGATAGGGTGCAAAATCCATTAGGGCAAAAGGAAAGCCAAGAGGGAAAAAAATAACTTGAAACAAAAACAAATGAGTTTAGACCTTAAGGCTTTGTTCACACTTTGCGTCAATGGGTGAAAAATGCCCAAAAAACGCTTAAAAAGGTGACTGCTGAATTTAGCAAAAACGCAGCTCTTTAACAAAACAGTCAGAAAAAAAGTGTGTGTGCATGAGACTTCTGAAATCTCATAGACTTTACTGGTATTGTGAAAATTTGCATAAAATAAAAAAAAAACACTGCAAAAACACAACGTGTGAACACAGCCTAATTGTTCTGTAAAGTTTGTGGTTTTCTGCCTTTTTTTACCACTGTTAAGTAAGGTTTTGCTTCTACTTTGTGTTCTTAAAATCGTTTACTGCCCACCATTAGTTACTATTTGGCTTCTATTCTTTTTTTATATTTTTTTTGCCAACCATTATTTGTTTTCGTTTTTTTTACATACCGGTAGCTTTTTTTTTTTTTTTTTTAAAGAAAGCTAAAAACTTTTTTGACCACCATTAGTTAATGCTTATTTTTGTTAATCCTATTCCCCATTAATATTTTGCTTCCATTTAGCTTTTTTATCTTTATTTGTCTACCATTAATATTTTGCTTCTATTTAGCTTTTTTTCCATTTTTAATTGACTACTACTAATTCATATTTTGCTTCTATTTAGTTTTTTCGGTTAGCTTTTTTTTACTATTATTAATTACGGTAATAGTTTGCTTTTATTTAGATTTTTTTCATTTTTATTTGACTATTATACATTAAAATTTTGCTTCTATTTAGCTTTTTTTTTCATTTTTGACAACTATTAATTAATTTTTTGCTTCTATTTAGCTTTTTTTAATTACGATTTCTTTTTAGAAAGATTGGGAAACAATGAAGTCAGTGTTTGTATGTCCCGGTCCATCCTACTTATAATAAGCTCATTATACAGTCAGACCACAAGCAGCCCATCACTTATTGCCATTTTAGTAAATCATAGGGCCTCGTCTAGCAGATTACAGAGGAGGCCACTCAAGTAAACATTTAATTTCTGTAAGGCCGGTTTCACACGTCAGTGTCTCCGGTACGTGAGGTGACAGTTTCCTCACGTACCGGAGACACTGACTCACGTAGACACATTGAAATCAATGTGTCACTGCACATTTCAGCGTGTTTTCACGGACCGTGTGTCCGTGTGCAAAACACGGAGATATGTCAGTGTTCGTGGGAGCGCACGGATTACACGGACCCATTAAAGTCAATGGGTCCGTGTAAAACACGTACCGCACACGGACGCTGTCCGTGTGCAGTCCGTGTGCCGTGCAGGAGACAGCGCTACAGTAAGCACTGTCCCCCCCACGTGGTGCTGAAGCCGCCATTCATATCTTCTTTCCAGCCGCGTTCGCTGGCTAGAAGATATGAAAAATCCTTTTTTTTTGTTTTTTTCCATGTTTAAAATAAAGATCCCTGTCCCCAGAACCTGTGCGCCCCGCAGCTGTTACTAAAATACTCACCCGGCTCCCTCGCAGCGTCCTGTCCTCGCCGCACCTTCTCCTGTATGAGCGGTCACGTGGGGCCGCCCATTACAGTCATGAATATGCGGCTCCACCTCCCATAGGGATCACACATGCGAGAAACATGTCCGTGTCTCGCATGTGAAATCCAAGCTCTGGCGCCGGCACTCCAGAGCGGAGCATGCGGCCGCATAGCAACACATGGAGCCGCACGCTCCGCTCTGGAGTGCCGGCGCCGGAGCTTGGATTTCACATGCGAGACACGGACGTGTTTCTCGCATGTGTGATCCCGGCCTTACGGTATAACCGTGCAGGTGGAGAGTGGCGCTAAGTGTGTTGATGGGTGGAATTCCTAATTACTTGCCGTGGCCAACGAAAAAAAATATGGCCTTCGTATAGTCTATGAAATATATTTTCTATGCATTAGTGTAGTGCAGATATGATTTGTGTTCTTTTTTTCCCCCAAAAAAATTAACAAAAATTCCATAAAATTCCAGGAGACCGAGGGTGAAAGGGCAATTGGAAATGAACGATACGGCTCTTAGATATTATGGGGGCCTGAGGGTGTTGGACGAGGTGTGAAGATCGGGTATTTTCTGGAATGTGGCTCAAGGACTTGCGTGTGTTCTGTGTAATGTAATGT
This sequence comes from Ranitomeya imitator, assembly GCF_032444005.1. NCBI lineage: Eukaryota > Metazoa > Chordata > Amphibia > Anura > Dendrobatidae > Ranitomeya > Ranitomeya imitator. Next base: position 25,974,282 of record NC_091288.1, read on the forward strand.
CAATGGTGGCTCAATGGCCGGAAAATATGCTTGTTTTGCTTTTTCGACTGGGCCAAAGAAAGAAAATTCTGTGTGGTCTGAACTCCTTGTCTGAAAAACCATCTCTTTAAAGACACGCACAAGTCGGGACGATGTGTCTTCATTGGACCAACGTCCTTCCTGCTTTCATCTAAATGACCTACGGGTTGACCTGTGTGGCCCTGGAGATCTCAATCATTCACATTTTGTGACATTTTTGTATGTTTCGTCAACCAAATTTTACATAAATTCCTTTTGCCAAACTTTAAAGATCAGAAGAGATTTTTTAATTGGTGTAGAATTCATTCATTCATTATTTTTGTTGCTTTTTTATAGTATATGATATTTTTATATGAAATATGAAATTAGTTAGATTTCATTTTATGTTGCTTAGATCTTTAATGTACATATACATATATATACCGTATATATATATATATATAAAAATATATATATATTAGTATTATATGTGTGCAGAATATATTTATTTATTTTACTCACTGATATAGCGCAATTAATTCCTCAGCTCTTTACAGACATTATCATCACTGTCCCAATTGGAACTCACAATCTAGATTCCCTATCGGCATGAGTTTGGAGTGTGGGAGGAAACCGGAGAACCCGGAGGAAACCCACACAAACACGAGGAGGGCATGCAAACTCCTTGCAGATGTTTTCGTTGGTGGGATTTGAACCCAAGACCCCATCGCTGCAAAGCATCAGTGCTAACAACTGAGACACCATACAGTGCTAGCCACTGAGCCACCATGCAGTGCTAACCACTGAGCCACCGTACAGTGCCAACCACTGAGCCACCATGCAGTGCCAACCACTGAGCCACCATACAGTGCTAACCACAGAGCCACCATACAGTGCTAACCACAGCCACCACCCATTGCCAACCACTGAGCCACCATACAGTGCCAACCACTGAGCCACCATACAGTGCTAACCACTGAGCCACCATACAGTGCTAACCACAGAGCCACCATACAGTGCTAACCACAAAGCCACCATGCAGTGCTAACCACTGAGCACCATACAGTGCTAACCACAGAGCCACCATACAGTGCTAACCACAGCCACCACACATTGCCAACCACTGAGCCACCATACAGTGCCAACCACTGAGCCACCATACAGTGCTAACCACTGAGCCACCATTCAGTGCTAACCACTGAGCCACCATACAGTGCTAACCACAGAGCCACCATACAGTGCTAACCACAAAGCCACCATGCAGTGCTAACCACTGAGCACCATACAGTGCTAACCACTGAGCCACCATACAATGCCAACCACTGAGCCACCATACAGTGCCAACGACTGAACCACCATACAGTGCTAACCACAGAGCCACCATACAGTGCCAACCACTGAGCCACCATACAGTGAAAAACCACTGAGCCACCATACAGTGCTAACCACTGAGCCACCATACAGTGCCAACCACTGAGCCACCATACAGTGCCAACCACTGAGCCACCATACAGTGCCAAGCACTGAGCCACCATACAGTGCCAACCACTGAGCACCATACAGTGCCAACCACTGAGCCACCATACAGTGCTAACCACTGAGCCACCATACAGTGCTAACCATGCAGTGCTAACCACTGAGCACCATACAGTGCCAACCACTGAGCCACCATACAGTGCTAACCACAGAGCCACCATACAGCACCAACCACTGAGCCACCATACAGTGCCAACCACTGAGCCACCATACAGTGCTAACCACAGAGCCACCATACAGCACCAACCACTGAGCCACCATACAGTGCCAACCACTGAGCCACCATACAGTGCCAACCACTGAGCCACCATACAGTGCTAACCACAGAGCCACCATACAGTGCTAACCACAAAGCCACCATACAGTGCCAACCACTGAGCCACCATACAGTGCTAACCACTGAGCCACCATACAGTGCTAACCACAAAGCCACCATACAGTGCCAACCACTGAGCCACCATACAGTGCCAACCACTGAGCCACCATACAGTGCTAACCACTGAGCCACCATACAGTGCTAACCACAGAGCCACCATACAGTGCCAAGCACTGAGCCACCATACAGTGCCAACCACTGAGCCACCATACAGTGCCAACCACTGAGCCACCATACAGTGCCAACCACTGAGCCACCATACAGTGCTAACCACTGAGCCACCATACAGTGCCAACCACTGAGCCACCATACAGTGCCAACCACTGAGCCACCATACAGTGAAAAGCACTGAGCCACCATACAGTGCCAACCACTGAGCACCATACAGTGCCAACCACTGAGCCACCATACAGTGCTAACCACTGAGCCACCATACAGTGCTAACCATGCAGTGCTAACCACTGAGCACCATACAGTGCCAACCACTGAGCCACCATACAGTGCTAACCACAGAGCCACCATACAGCACCAACCACTGAGCCACCATACAGTGCCAACCACTGAGCCACCATACAGTGCCAACCACTGAGCCACCATACAGTGCTAACCACAGAGCCACCATACAGTGCCAACCACTGAGCCACCATACAGTGCCAACCACTGAGCCACCACACAATGCTAACCACTGAGCCACCATACAGTGCTAACCACAAAGCCACCATACAGTGCCAACCACTGAGCCACCATACAGTGCCAACCACTGAGCCACCATACAGTGCTAACCACTGAGCCACCATACAGTGCTAACCACTGAGCCACCATACAGTGCCAAGCACTGAGCCACCATACAGTGCCAACCACTGAGCCACCATACAGTGCCAACCACTGAGCCACCATACAGTGCCAACCACTGAGCAACCATACAGTGCTAACCACTGAGCCACCATACAGTGCTAACCACTGAGCCACCATACAGCACCAACCACTGAGCCACCATACAGTGCCAACCACTGAGCCACCATACAGTGCCAACCACTGAGCCACCATACAGTGCTAACCACAGAGCCACCATACAGTGCTAACCACAAAGCCACCATACAGTGCCAACCACTGAGCCACCATACAGTGCCAACCACTGAGCCACCATACAGTGCTAACCACTGAGCCACCATACAGTGCTAACCACAAAGCCACCATACAGTGCCAACCACTGAGCCACCATACAGTGCCAACCACTGAGCCACCATACAGTGCTAACCACTGAGCCACCATACAGTGCTAACCAGTGAGCCACCATACAGTGCCAAATACTGAGCCACCATACAGTGCTAACCACTGAGCCACCATACAGTGTCAACCACTGAGCCATGTGCTGCTTAACAGTACAGTTTATAAAAAACTATTTTGAAAGTCATATCAATGTAATAATCACATGAATGGTTACATGATAACATGTCTTAAAATATTACAATTATATGCATTATATATAGGGTAAAATTATGTTAATTTTCAGAAATACGGGGTAAAAAAGTTCAAGAATAAATTCATAATCACATTAAAGAACCAAAAGATAAAAAAAGCATAAACATATTCAAGTATGATATTAAAAAAAAATCTATCTATCTAGGGGTCTGACAAGGAGTAAGCGTGCCACGCGGCTGTTAGCAGAGACCACCGAATATTTGGGTAATATGCATCTTACCAATTTGTTTAGAATTATGTGGTTTTATGTATCGTGTGTAAGCAACAGTAGTAACCGGATAGACTGCTAGATCACATTGATTTTAGAGGTTTTGTTGATGGTGATACACTTGAGCAGTATATGAACTGCAATTTGCTGTATAATAGCTCAGCTCACTTTATGTATAGAGGATTTCAGCGCTCTTTGAGTGAATAGCATTTTAGCTATAGCACTAAGCTTACTCAATAGTTACTGATAGCAGCTTATATCTCCATACTTGTTTAAGTGCAATTCCGGTGTTTTCCACATGTGCATGACTCTATAAGCTTACCCATAAATTCATTGATCTAGTTGTTAGGGATCTGCTTAAACAATATTTGTTCAAGACGCGTATCTGTCAGTTACTTTGTCTATTGTGGTTCAGAGGTATTGTTTTAAGTATTTTTTTTATGTGTAATGTGTTTTTCAATAAAGTTATGATTTTTTAACAAAAAATGTAAAAGACACTTTTTGACTCAGCGTACGGTTTAATAACCGATCTGGTTGGTCAGTATGTTGATCTATCTATCTATCTATCTATCTATCTATCTATCTATCTATCTATCTATCTATCTATCTATCTATCTATCTATCTATATTGTAGTGAAGGTTTAAATGTATCTTTAGTAATAATACTTTTTCTAGGGAGTTCTAAAGGGGTAAAAAAAATAGATAAAAGTAGAATTTTTTTTTTTTATGTTTTCTATTTTTGTGCTTTTTGTTTTCTATTTTTATATAACATTCTTTCTTTGGTTAATACCACAAAGATTAAAGAGGTGTTTTATGTCACACCTAATTTAAAGAAAGGATTTGCAGCTCTTTGTGTAGCGTCTGGCAGGTGAGGCGCTGAACAATGGGATCTAGTGGTGATTACAGAAGTTTATCTAATCACACGTTTAGCTTTGTGTAGAAAGTCATTTAGATATGTGCATGGGAAACGGCAATGGATTTATTTTTCATGGTAGCGCTGTTGATGTCATTCTTAGGTTTCTTTCCTTTAAGAAAAAGTCAGTATTTTTAGTTATTTTATGTTTTTTTTTTTAATATTTTTTTATTGATTGGTAAGGTATAAGAACAGTGTTCCATCCTTATCCTACCTTTATCTCTTACTTAATGGACACTTAACACTTTGATCAATTCTTCCTCACTAGGATAATAGCCATTAATTAAAAGTTCTAAGGGCCAGTAATTAGAGATCAGTCATTAGGCGTGGTCAAGGTTTTCTTTTATGTGCAAAAACATTAATTAGGACCTAAACGCAGTAAAATACAAAGATTATTGAAATGGCTTCTGGTCAATGGGGCAAATTTTCATCTGTTTGGACTTTTTTTCTCGAGCCTCTTGACTACATTTTGAAAGTTATTCAGTATTTTTTAAAGGAAAGACTGAAGTCTATGGGGTGACGTTTCTCCTTGTGGAGAGTGACAAGCCAAACCTGGTATGTCAGAGTGTTTTGTATTATAAATTAATGCATAAAATCTTTTCTTGGAAGTTATCTGGATTTTTGATGCCAGTAGTTGATATTTTCATCCTTTCATCGCATCGTACTCTATGGGGCAGCTCAGGTCTGCAATAGTTTTCTCATGCCGAATCGGCATGCAAGATCAATCGCAGCATGCTGCAATTGGCAGCGAGACTCAGCTCACTTGTACCCATATAAGTCTATGAGTGCGAGTAACAGAATGCACAGCACTCAGATGTCACCCAAGTGAGGTGCGTTATGCGCCGCCGCAGGCAGAAGAGGAGATGGAGAAATGAATTTGCAGGATCTGTTTTTTGCCCAAAATGACAGATTGCAAAAAACGGAAGTGTGAAAGAGGCCTTAGGGGCAGTCTACATCTGAGTGTCCACATCCAGTAGGCACACATGCTCGAAAATGATGCATGGTAGAGGACACATTCATTTTGCCGGCACCATTATAGTCTGTGGCCCCCGCAGGCGCATACGTCAGAATCCCATTTGGCGGGGGGTTTCAGGCGTAAACCTTAATGGGGTCACTGAACGGGTTCCAGAAAACAATGTGAAAACAGTCTTAGGCCGGTTTCACACGTCCAGATAATTTCGGTACCGGAAAAAATCGGTACCGGAATTATCCGTGTCCGTGTGGCCCTACGTTTCTGTGGCACATCAGTGTGGCACACATGCGGCACACGTGTGCCGCCCATGTGTCCACTGGGTACCACACGCACCGTGCTGGGTACCACACGTACCAGCATCTGGTGCTGAAGCCCCGATTCATATCTTCCCTGCAGCAGTGTTTGCTGCAGAGAAGATATGAATAATAGTGTTTAAAATAAAGATCTATGTGCCCCCCGCCCTCCCACCCCCTGTGCGCCACCCCCCCCCCGCTGTTCTGAAAATACTCACCCCGCTCGCTCCCTCGCCGGCGCTGCTTCCTGTTCTGGCCGCATCTTCTCCTGTATGCGGTCACGTGGGGCCGCTCATTTACAGTAATGAATATGCGGCTCCACCCCTATGGGAGGTGGAGCCGCATATTCATTACTGTAAATGAGCACAGGTGGTTTCACATAGATCTTTATTTTAAACACAATTATTCATATCTTCTCTGCAGCAAACGCTGCTGCAGGGAAGATATGAATCGCGGCTTCAGCACCAGCACCAGTGGGGGGGACAGCGCTTAATGTAGCGCTGTCTCCTGCACGGCCCACGGACTGCACACAGACAACGTCCGTGTGCGGTACGTGTTTTACACGGACCCATTGACTTTAATGGGTCCGTGTAATACGTGCGCTCCCACGAACACTGACATGTCTCCGTGTTTGGCACACGGAGACACGGTCCGCAAAAAATCAATGACATCTGAACAGATGCATTGATTTTTATGTGTCTACGTGTGTCAGTGTCTCCGGTACATGAGGAAACTGTCACCTCACGTACCGGAGACACTGACGTGTGAAACAGGCCTTAGGGTAGGGTCACCCGGTCCTTTTCCTCCACATCCAGGAAAAACAATCAGATTATTCGGATCTGACTTTGATCAGAATGGTATCAGTTTTTCTCAGACGTATAGAGAAAGAAAATCGGTTTCTCCACCTTCTCCATTTGCAGTCTGTGCATTGCCACTTGGATCAAAATTGGACATCTCTCCGTTTGTTTCCGTGGACCACATGGTACGAGGAAAAAAAATCAGACATGTGCTCATCTCCATAGAATGTTATAGGCCAGTGCTATCTGTGAAAACCACGGATAGCACTCCTCTGAGAAAATCAATTATGTGCATGAAACCGAAAACTGGAGATTTATATCGGTACAATAGTACAATATGGCCTCTGAACGATATGTTATGGCTTCAGTTAACTCTAAGCTTTTACAGATTCATGAGATGATGGCCATAGAAATTTTGGCCAATATGAGGGATAAAAATGGTTTGTACTATTACTGTGCGTATAAATATTAGTAGACAGTGTAACGGACGTGTTGATGGAATCACTGTGCTGTGATCCGAGGAGAGCCTGGAAGGGTGTGACTAGGTGCCTCACCAAGTCCAACCTTGGATGCACGGCGGCTGGTGATACCACAATCCAAGGAGGGACGAGATGGAACCAGCTGCTACACCAGGACTGACCTCGGTTAGATAGCAGCTGACCCCCAAGGGTCAGGAGGCAGAAATGGCCAGGAAGTGTGTAATGGGTAGGACAGTAGATGCAGGCAGGCATTGAAGTAACACAGGAGCCATGGATACGGAGTGGTCCTGCTCATGGACAGATAGGCACTGGCAGGTGCAGGATGGTCCAGCTGGTATACAGATGAGCACTGGCAGGTGCGGACTGTACCGGCTGATAGGTGGAACGAAAGAAACAAAGTCCTCTAACACCAATAAACTTAAGTATAAAGAAATTTTATTCAAATACAAATTTTTTTTAAAAATAAAAAAAGTAGGAAATACCAGTAACCCATACATGTGATGGAGAAAACGCAAACGCTGGACGTTAAGTAATAAAATTATGCCTTAAATAAGGCAATGTGTGTGTATATATATATATATATATATATATATATATATATATATATATATATATATATATATATATATATATATATACAGTGGGGCAAAAAAGTATTTAGTCAGTCAGCAATAGTGCAAGTTCCACCACTTAAAAAGATGAGAGGCGTCTGTAATTTACATCATAGGTAGACCTCAACTATGGGAGACAAACTGAGAAAAAAAAAATCCAGAAAATCACATTGTCTGTTTTTTAGCAATTTATTTGCATATTATGGTGGAAAATAAGTATTTGGTCAGAAACAAACAATCAAGATTTCTGGCTCTCACAGACCTGTAACTTCTGCTTTAAGAGTCTCCTCTTTCCTCCACTCATTGCCTGTAGTAATGGCACCTGTTTAAACTTGTTATCAGTATAAAAAGACACCTGTGCACACCCTCAAACAGTCTGACTCCAAACTCCACTATGGTGAAGACCAAAGAGCTGTCAAAGGACACCAGAAACAAAATTGTAGCCCTGCACCAGGCTGGGAAGACTGAATCTGCAATAGCCAACCAGCTTGGAGTGAAGAAATCAACAGTGGGAGCAATAATTAGAAAATGGAAGACATACAAGACCACTGATAATCTCCCTCGATCTGGGGCTCCACGCAAAATCCCACCCCGTGGGGTCAGAATGATCACAAGAACGGTGAGCAAAAATCCCAGAACCACGCGGGGGGACCTAGTGAATGAACTGCAGAGAGCTGGGACCAATGTAACAAGGCCTACCATAAGTAACACACTACGCCACCATGGACTCAGATCCTGCAGTGCCAGACGTGTCCCACTGCTTAAGCCAGTACATGTCCGGGCCCGTCTGAAGATTGCTAGAGAGCATTTGGATGATCCAGAGGAGTTTTGGGAGAATGTCCTATGGTCTGATGAAACCAAACTGGAACTGTTTGGTAGAAACACAACTTGTCGTGTTTGGAGGAAAAAGAATACTGAGTTGCATCCATCAAACAACATACCTACTGTAAAGTATGGTGGTGGAAACATCATGCTTTGGGGCTGTTTCTCTGCAAAGGGGCCAGGACGACTGATCCGGGTACATGAAAGAATGAATGGGGCCATGTATCGTGAGATTTTGAGTGCAAATCTCCTTCCATCAGCAAGGGCATTGAAGATGAAACGTGGCTGGGTCTTTCAACATGACAATAATCCAAAACACACCGCCAGGGCAACGAAGGAGTGGCTTCGTAAGAAGCATTTCAAGGTCCTGGAGTGGCCTAGCCAGTCTCCAGATCTCAACCCTATAGAAAACCTTTGGAGGGAGTTGAAAGTCCGTGTTGCCAAGCGAAAAGCCAAAAACATCACTGCTCTAGAGGAGATCTGCATGGAGGAATGGGCCAACATACCAACAACTGTGTGTGGCAACCTTGTGAAGACTTACAGAAAACGTTTGACCTCTGTCATTGCCAACAAAGGATATATTACAAAGTATTGAGATGAAATTTTGTTTCTGACCAAATACTTATTTTCCACCATAATATGCAAATAAATTGTTAAAAAAACAGACAATGTGATTTTCTGGATTTTTTTTTCTCAGTTTGTCTCCCATACTTGAGGTCTACCTATGATGTAAATTACAGACGCCTCTCATCTTTTTAAGTGGTGGAACTTGCACTATTGCTGACTGACTAAATACTTTTTTGCCCCACTGTATATATATATATAGTATGCCATATATAGGAAACAACAGACCAATATCAATCACAATATAAACAAAACTAAATACAAAACATAAAGTGCATAGTGCAAAGATAATTAAGTTAATTCATGTGGCTATAATATATCCAAAGGCCTAAAGCAATACACATTAAGTAAATACCATTATGACTACAATATCAGGCTAAGTGACCAAAAAATACTAATGTGCACACCATAACTTTAAGGTACCCAAATATAGGAATGAAAGTATCAGTATAAAATGTCCAAAGTTGTTATAATTACCATATATGAGTGCAGGTCCAGCGTACCCCTTGACGCATGTTTCGATCTTATATCTTCCTCAGAAGGGGTGCATAGTACCGGCTGATATGCAGAAGAGCACTTCCAGGTGCGGGCTAGAATGCAGATAGACAAGCAGGTACGGATAGACAGGTACTGAATTAGAATACTGACTAGTGCTACTGGGGACCTAACAACTAGAAAGCGTGCTATGGGCTAACTAATCATGTTACTCAGGCACCTCTATGCTGGAGAAGGCGCCTTAAATAGTAGGTGTCCCTCAGCTATTGGCTGGGGACTCTTTAGGACGAAGCACGTTCCCTGTAAGAAAGAGGGTCCTAAACACAGTGCCCGGGCATCGGGGCACCCAGAGGGGTATCATCAGAGAAGGAGGGAGTGACTGGCTGGTGCCGCAGCAGTGAGTCAGCCGGAATCTGCCGCGGAGGAAAGGCAGCAGGCAGAGACGCCGGTGCTACAGAAAGCCAGATGAATCATACAATTTTGACAGGATCGGATAACTATCTAATGTGTTTGGGAGAATTCTGACTCTTCCTCGATGACTAAAGTTGGGGAACGATGATTTGGGCATGTTGAATTTCTACATAACAATCATTCGTTCCGACAGGTGATGTCAAACGTGCATGTAGTAGTCAGAAGTAATGGTTTTTTAACATGTTCACATAAATCGGCTTCACAAGCGTTCCTTGGAGTGTCCTTTCTCAATCACTATCCATTTACTCATTGGTGGATGATCAGAATATTTACGTCCAAAAATCATTATTGGTCAGTAGCACATGCCCTCTTGTAAAATATTAATATGTAGACCTTATGAAGATTGAACAGTCCTTAATCTGGGATCAGAAGAGACAGATTAACTCTTCTGGGGCGGACTGGATCATGTATTGTGATTGCACAGTCTAATAGCGTTATAGTTCTGCCAAGTGTCCAACCGGTCCTCATAAATGCAAAGTCGTAATTTTGAGGGTGTGTATATTAATGGAAACTAGGTATTAAAATCTTACATATATATTTTTTAATGATGGAAAACTATAAATAGTCTTAAGGAGACAATTAGTGTTAGAAATAATGAAAGTAAATCCACATGTAGCGGCAACAAAAAGTCAGTAAAAAAAATCAAAGACATCCCGCACTGGGTAGTTAAGACATCAGTTTATGTTTATACATGCCGTCATAATCATGTCAAAGTTGTTGTTTTTTTTTTATTCGTCTTCATTATCTAAGTCTGGTCTTGTAAGTGACACCACCCATCTGTTGGCTGTGACCCTGCCCAGCTCAGACCTGACTGACAGCCCTCGACCCCCTGACGTCTAAACAATAACAGCTTTGATATACTGATAAAGTTTTGGAAACACCCGTCATTGTTAGGCGAACACTCGCTGCCTCTCCCAGAAATGTGCATAATTAGCATCAGAAAGCTGAATTTACCTGTCAGATTGCTGTTTTGGATGAAGTTTCGTGCAATGGACTGTTCAGCGAAGGCTCCATGCACATTAGAGGAAGGATGACTGGACCCGCAGAACCTCTCATGTGTTTGTGGACCTCCTGATTTTCCACCAGCACATGTTGTCAGGGAATACAAGTATCGGGCAATTGGAATTTTGAGGGTCGATCCTTTTGTTTTTAGGGGAGATAAGTCCCTGTCATAGGTGTCTTAGCCATGCCGAGTGCTCATGGGTATGGAAAAGTCAGGTAGATGGGTGTCTACAGAACAAATGATACATACATGCTAGCCACCTTAGGGAGAGACCCAAGTTGGGCTAAATGTAGCGGGACGAAAGAGACCGAAAAGCCCTCTACTCAAAGGAAATACATAGTGGATGCTTTCCTGAAACGGAAAGTACTTGCAAGCAGCATAATACAAAGAATAGCAGGTTTACCCAGAATCCTTTGCAGTAGGCGGAGCTATGCAAATCATCTCTTTCCACCCCTGTCTAATCCACAGCGCTTGGAACCGCCAAGCGTGCAATGCTGCGGATTAGTTTCTAAATTTACACAGCCAACCAATTCCTACCTGTGGACACGTATTTCGGGCTTTAGGCCCTCATCAGCACAGGGCTGGAATTGGTTGGCTGTATGGAGTGGGGCTCGGTGAGCAAGCGATACATACATGCTAGCCACCTTAGGGAGAGACCCAAGTTGGGCTAAATGTAGCGGGACGAAAGAGACCGAAAAGCCCTCTACTCAAAGGAAATACATAGTGGATGCTTTCCTGAAACGGAAAGTACTTGCAAGCAGCATAATACAAAGAATAGCAGGTTTACCCAGAATCCTTTGCAGTAGGCGGAGCTATGCAAATCATCTCTTTCCACCCCTGTCTAATCCACAGCGCTTGGAACCGCCAAGCGTGCAATGCTGCGGATTAGTTTCTAAATTTACACAGCCAACCAATTCCTACCTGTGGACACGTATTTCGGGCTTTAGGCCCTCATCAGCACAGGGCTGGAATTGGTTGGCTGTATGGAGTTTGTATTATGCTGCTTGCAAGTACTTTCCGTTTCAGGAAAGCATCCACTATGTATTTCCTTTGAGTAGAGGGCTTTTCGGTCTCTTTCGTCCCGCTACATTTAGCCCAACTTGGGTCTCTCCCTAAGGTGGCTAGCATGTATGTATCGCTTGCTCACCGAGCCCCACTCCATACAGCCAACCAATTCCAGCCCTGTGCTGATGAGGGCCTAAAGCCCGAAATACGTGTCCACAGGTAGGAATTGGTTGGCTGTGTAAATTTAGAAACTAATCCGCAGCATTGCACGCTTGGCGGTTCCAAGCGCTGTGGATTAGACAGGGGTGGAAAGAGATGATTTGCATAGCTCCGCCTACTGCAAAGGATTCTGGGTAAACCTGCTATTCTTTGTATTATGCTGCTTGCAAGTACTTTCCGTTTCAGGAAAGCATCCACTATGTATTTCCTTTGAGTAGAGGGCTTTTCGGTCTCTTTCGTCCCGCTACATTTAGCCCAACTTGGGTCTCTCCCTAAGGTGGCTAGCATGTATGTATCGCTTGCTCACCGAGCCCCACTCCATACAGCCAACCAATTCCAGCCCTGTGCTGATGAGGGCCTAAAGCCCGAAATACGTGTCCACAGGTAGGAATTGGTTGGCTGTGTAAATTTAGAAACTAATCCGCAGCATTGCACGCTTGGCGGTTCCAAGCGCTGTGGATTAGACAGGGGTGGAAAGAGATGATTTGCATAGCTCCGCCTACTGCAAAGGATTCTGGGTAAACCTGCTATTCTTTGTATTATGCTGCTTGCAAGTACTTTCCGTTTCAGGAAAGCATCCACTATACAGAACAAATGTTCATCCAGCCATCATTGTGATCTTTGAACCCTCAGGCCAGCCATAAACATTAGATGACTGTCGGGCGAAAGATCGTTCAGCCGACAGACATCTTAGTTGACTCTCCCGCACACAGGAGGACCCGTTCAGCCAAATACTCCTGTGTTCTCTATGAGTAAGACGCCGACTGACAGGTCGACCTGTAACTTATGGAGAAATTGATCGATATCACTCCCAACCATCATTTGGTCTGTGCTCCCTTACACGTTAGACCATTGGCTGAATGCATCTATATCGATGGGTTTGGCAAATATAAGTCTAATGTATATGGTCTGCTTAAAGATTCTTAAACTGGAATTCTTAGGTTAAGCCACCACTTAATGTTCATTTGTGGGGGCAGAACAATTGGACCACCACCGATCCTGAGAATGAATGGGCCATGGAGTGGCTTCATAGTTTTCCCCTACAGTGCCACTCACAACCATCTGGCTGTCTCCCTTCAATGCAGCGGGAACCAGTGCAAGAAAAACAGTGAAGATGAAGCAGCACTGTAGGCCCTATGTTTTTATCATTAGTGGGGGTTTCCCAGAGGTTAGGCCCCTAGTAATGATGGCAGTAACTAAATAGAAATACCCTTTAGGCTCCCCATACATATACAAAAGCTTCCAGCTGAATGCTCATTCTGCCAATAGCAAGTCCTCCCAATTCCTTGAACCAAGAGTGTATTCTTTGTCTTGTTAACACGAAGAGAGGATAAAAGACCCCAAAACACTTAGGACTAAAGTCAACTGAATCTGACGATTTCACCTGGAGCGGTTAACCGTCTGATGTTTATGGGGACCTCCTGATTCTCCTCAACAGATGATGTCAGGGAAGAGAAGGATCCAGCATGTTGCATTTCCAATTTTGATCCCCGAGAGATGAGCCACTGTCAGAGGAGCGCGGCAGCCGCTCTCTCATAGAGAACACAGACGCGCGGCTGAGAGTTCTTGTGTATTGGGCAGAGAGTTAGCTTTTGACTGTCTAATGTGTATGGGGGAGTTAAGACACTGCCGGATGAACTCTCTATAGTCTGTTTCCTTCTGTGAGTTTCTTAAAGGGGTTTTCTGGTTTTAAAAAATGTGTCCAAAGGCGCAGTTTGTTTTAAAAAAAAGCCTGTCCTTTTCTAACCCTTTCTGGGTCCAGCATGAAGTCTCTGCCATTGCTCCCAGAATCTGCTTTTACATTGACACCATGAACTGCTCAGAAACACTGATATCTGTGATTGACTGCAGCACTGTCGACATGATGTCAGCACTGCAAACAGCAGCAGACATCAGGAGCAGCAGTGGAGCATCAGTGCTGAACTTGGTGAGGGTGAGTAAAGCACGTGTGTGTTTTTTCTTTTAAATTAAGCCTAGGTACATGGGTTTTCTGAACATGCTAAATCTTTTAATGGATAATATAAAAAGATCACTATTTGCACTCCAATCCTGCCGTACAATTCCCCCCCCCCATTTTAAGTACTATATAACAGTTTGAATCAGTGTCCCATAATAATGACAACAATATGCTCATAATAATTAGAAAGTTTGCCTAAAACAGTGACATACGGTCTTAGCAGAGCTAACGACAGTGCCCCATAAAAATGCCATTCATAATGCCGCCATTACAGTACCCCACATACAGTAGCTGAACCAACTCCACAGTATAAAAAGAAATATTGTACAATTTTAGATATTTTTCTTTTTCTTACGAGCCACCAATATTTTTTATTATATATGTATTCTCGGTATCATTAAAGGGACCAATCTGTGTTTTTTTTTTTTTACTATTAAAGAAGCCATCAATTATGGCTCTTCTGTGCTGTCTGTTGCCGGTGGCTTGCGATTCCAGACTAATAAAATCCTCCTTCCTCCTTTGATTTGTCGCAGTTATGCATTTGCCAGTCTATTGTTGGCTTTTACAGTGAACTTGAGCTTGTAGGAAAATGCTTAATTACCTTGCGGAGGGCAGGCAGCTACAGGTCACCTGCAATGATCTGTCATTATGAAACCACAAGAAAACTTTTATCAGTCAGGATTCCTCGCTGAACCTGCTTACATAAGACATTCGTCTTCTCCACCTGTTCTGTAATGGCCCGAGTATGACACAACGTTATCATTACCATCTGTTTATAATACGGCTCGTAATAACACAAGCTGAATGGAAACACCCAAACATCAAGCCGGGTAGCTCATGTGGGATTCTTCGATATTAGGGGGATTTGCTTGTAATACCTCCAGATGGGGTCATTAGCTAGAACGTGGCCACTGATAGCGATCGGCCACACCTGCAACAATCGAGGTCAAATAGTGCAAAGATAAGTCTTATAAAGCCTCAGCAAATATTCGGCAAGACAACATGAGCACAGAAGACTGATGGACTAAGTTATGGCAGATGACTGTATGCTTACTCCTTCGGAGGGACTGTACCCAACAAAAATCTTAAAGCGGTATCCACAAATTGGCAAGTTACCACCCATCATCAGAATAGGGTGGTGCTGCTCACCGGGACCCCCATCAATCTCAAGAACATGTCTTTGAAAAGCTCTACGTGGCTATCTGCGGTAGAACATGAATAAAGCCACTGTTCCTTTCTAACGGGAAATTTCAGCGCCTATAGATAGGTGGTAACTTCCCAAATTGGTAACAACTTTTTACCGTTCCCATAAAGCTTAGTGGTCGGCCAAACACTTGCTTGACTGTCAGTGGTCTGTCCCAATTACCCCATACTCATGCACGCTCGAGCGTGAATAGGTTTTCAATATGAAAAGTGGGGAATGAAAAGTATCAACATGCCCATCATCTGTCAGGGGAGAATCGGGGGTCCTGATGGTCACCTGATTCCAATCTAATGTGTACAGATGGTTTTTGCGTATACTTGTATCTTTTATTATAGCCCATGTGCGGTTTGTATTCATTTTTATTTTTGGATCAATGGAATCTGAACGCAATGTTAGCACTGATCACAATCAAGTACGAATTAAGGGGAGATTTTTGTCCACCATTATGGTAGATTGGGATCCCATATTATCTTTGCTGCACTAAATGGGAGGTCGGCATCCACCGTTATTAGAGAGAATACCTGAGCTGCAGTGAGTGGTACAATATGGCTCTGTATAACTCGGAGGTGGTACGGAATGGAATTACGGCAGACTCAGACATTATCCCAATGGAGCCATTTACTATTCTGAAACCAAAGGACGTGTACAATACTTGGTCTTCCACACTCGGAATCCTGTGTTTCGGTGAATCCGATGGAATCAGTAGAAATCACTGTATAGCTACGTTCACATGACCATATTTTTGGCACGTTTGTCAGATGAGACTTGCCTAATTAAGTCTATTGGTGCACAAAAAAAATTGGATCCCATTCGGATCAACCATACTGCATCCTGATGATATTTTGTCTGCTTGTGTGAACCTAGCCAATATATGCGAATGTTGCCTTACATGTTGTGTTTCCTGGAGGATTGCCTTCACTAATAGACTGTTAGGCTAGGTTCACATTGCGTTAGGGCAGTCCATTTAGCGCATAGCGCTACGGACTGCGCTAACGCAATGTACCAAAAGCGACCGCATTTTTGGCGATCCCGCTAGCGCAGACACCCGATCTGCGCTAGCAAGAAACAGACCTCGGATGCTGCAAGCAGCGTCCGCGGTCCATCCGAAACTAACGGGACATCGCTAGTGCATGCCGAAAATGGCATGCGCTAGCGATGCGCTAGAGATCCGTTAGCACATTGCCGTCAATGGGTGCGCTATCGGATCCGTTGCATGGCGTTAATTGCGACAATTTCGCCATGTAACGGAGTCCGCTAGCATTAACCCATTAACGCAATGTGAACCTAGCCTTACAAAATGGAAACAAAAACCTAAATAGATGAACTGGAAAATAAGTTGGTATGCATGCAATGTGTAGGCACATGTTCACACTGGCCTCTAAACAGACAAGGTTTTGTTATAAAATAGATTTACATGACAGTATTGCTACGTCATGAAGTCTTTTCAGAACGAATGCAAGGATGAATGTGTCTCCCCATTGTCTTGTGTCCTTTACTACTAGTGATGTTTCATCATCTTGTTGTGAGCCCGAGAGACCATTTCACCTCAACATCCCACTGTCTGGACTCGTTTAGTGACTCAGATTCTGCTTTGTGATCATTGACCTTAAATCATTGTGGTCGTCTGTATAATGGTGAAATGTCAAGTTTGTAAAGTGCAGTCATTCACCCATGAAGCCTTAACAAAGATCTCTGTGCTATACGATGTTATCTAGACCATTGCTCTAAAAATATATTTTTTTTTCCAGAAAAAACATTTAGTAGTAAACCTGTTATGGAAGAACTGTCCACCTGAACTGTCGGGCATTTAGACTTTGTGACCTTAAGGCCCTCATTCCCATTAGATTGCACAACCATCTGATGTGTATAGGTGGCTGGGACACAACAGTAGAAAAAGTGGATTTCCAGTTCAAAGCCATGCAGAGAAGTAAGATTGTGAATCCCTCAACCATGTTCAGACAACTCCAGGCAGGTCTCCTCGAGTGAATAATAAAAGTTGCCATCCGGCACCAGTTAAAAAAAAGTATAAAAAAAATAAATTTTGTTTCATTTCCATCTTAATATCAAATTAGAAATTCAGACACATATGGATGCTAACGCGTATCAAATTCACATGAGTTCTAGGAATTGGGGTTGAGCCTAAGTTATATGGGCACCTTAACGTTGACCATCCTCAACAGATAGGTGGCAGCCAGATGACTATTTCTCCTCCAAGTTACCTTTTTGGAACCCCACTTTCCCGGCCAAGTATGCATAAGCTGATGTCAGAAACCTTTGCAGCGTGCATTGGGACCAAAAGGATATAATGTGGAATTGCAACTGCCTGATTCTTCATTCCTCTGACATCCTTTATTGGAGGAGAAAGGGAAAGGCCCACATTAGATAGTTGGCCGTTCCTCCCGAAATAGGTCAACTTAACAATAAACCCACAGAATGCTCTTGACTACACTTTTGAGATTCAGAGATAAAAAGAGGTTCTCTGTAATTCAGGACATGACCGGTCTTCGAGAATGAGACTCTTTAAACCCGCTTTCCACTCTGACCAAGAAGATCCTGAGTGTGGGACCAATCTACTAACTAGAATGGTATATGGGAATGGGCCTTCTAAACTGGACGGGGTTTCCAGTATATCTAGCCCACCAGTATTCATTTTTTTATGCCTCAGCTGATAGCAACCGCTGTCAAAACAGTTGTCATTCCGCTTTTTCACCAGTTTCTTCTGCAAGATGATGTGTCGGATGGCAAAACACAATGTGTAATGTTTTCTGATCTGGCTCCTTGAAGGGTCTTGAATGCGAACGATTTCAAAGCAAACTATGGGATCTACTTTTGAATTAGTTTCCATCTGGTATCTCACAGCGATAGTGAAGGGAAAAAAGTTGGCTTAACCGATATATGGAAACCCCTAGTCATATATGGACAGCATGGTGGCTCAGTCGTTAGCACTGTTGCTTTGCAGCGCAGAGTTCCTGGGTATAAAACACACCAAGGACAACATCTGTAAGGAGTTTGTATGTTCTCCCGGGTTTGTGTGGGTTTCCTCCGGGGTCTCCGGATTCTTTTCCTTGGAAGTGGAGGGTAATTCTGATATCTACAGCCACATACAATTCTCTATTTGTGCAGTTATATTGCGCACAATCTGTCGCCTTCGTACATGGACAATTGACTAATCAGCTAAGTAATGATTTTTTTTTAGTATACACAGCATGCAGTTGTTTTAAATGCATTAACATTATTCATTCTCTGCAAAAGTAAAAAAAACTTGCCCTGAACAGCTTCTTCTCTAGTGCTCACCAAATCAGTGCATACAAGTAAAATACTACAACGGTAACACAAGATAAATTGTTGGAATTCTACTTTAGCAAACATAAAGGTTTGAGATTTGTCTATGAATGCAATTGCTGTAAAGTACAGTGCTTGATCAAATGAGACATTCCCTTATGTCATATTGTTTGGAAGCAGTAAGTGTGAAGGGGCTTTTGAGACTTGGAAGTAAGTTTCCATAAGTACGCCCATGCTTATGATGTTAAGCCGGTGATTACAGATATTTAGTAAGATAAAATATCTTAAAAGTAAGTGATTTTCTTCTTTACATCTATAATCCCTTACAGAGTACCCCACATTTACATTTAAATTAAATAAATTGTGAAGTTTTCCTTTAAGCAAAGATTAAAATCTCACAGTTGTTAATCCTGACCAAAATTTAGTGCAGGGGTGTGAACTATGCCCTCAGCATTCCGAAATTTAACAAGGATATTGCCTAGTATTGTTGGCACTGATTCATTGTCATGAACGTCTGAGTGAGATCTTCAATATTTGATATGTTTTGTAGATTTTGTTGAAAATGAAGAACCATTATATGAGCACCAATTGCGCGGCCATGACATGATTTCCATGCTCCCTCAATGGCATCCTATTGCCATAATATGATTTATTGATATGATTATTAAAATAAAAGATTATAATTTATGTACAATCCCTTTAAGTCTACCATTGGTAATGTCTACATTGCTCAAGCTTTGAACTTTCCTAATTTTTATGGCACCACAATTGGTCAAAGAACATTTTTTGTTTGTTTGGCACATGTACCCTAAGAATTGTTCAACTTTTGGAAATCAGAAATGAAATATTTACTAAAAATACAATTAGGAAAAGTTGACCAATATAAGACCACTAGTAACAGACTCGTGCATTATGCCTGGCTAAAACTTTTTTTTTTTTTTTACTACAGAACTAATTATGGTACCCAAATTTGAAATAGAGAGGAACTGACATTGGATTTCTTTTTTTTATTTAAACTGAGTATCTCCTCCAATTGGTTTGGTATCACTGATTCTAGAACAGTTTTTATTTTTCCTCTGTGCCCCTCTGTTACAAAGTTATGCTTCTATGCCTCCCCGGCAATAAAGGGGCAACTTTCAACTGCAGAACTTATCTTTGTCAAATCTGGTGGGCACTAATGATTTAAAAAAAAAAAAAAAATTTGGAATAAATCAAGCCAGACATGTCACTCGAAGCAAGGATCACCAAGCTACGACTTGTCTACTTTGGACCCATCATACGAAGAGAGCGATCACTGGAGAAGGACATCATGGTCAGAAGAATAGAAGGAACAATCTGAAGAGGAAGACCAGGACCAATAGCTTGATAGAACCAAGGTAGAGAAGACCCTGATGGACCTATCTAGGCTTGCACAAGATCAACCTTCCTACGGAACGTTCATCCATCAAGTTGCCATGGCTCGAGATTGAGCTGAAAGCTGTACAATAACACTAATAATGGTCATCTCAAGATATAAATATATATGTATTTTTTTAAATTCCACAAAACTAAAGATTTATGAATTTCCTCTCGAATAATATTCCGGTTCCCGTACTTTTCCTGGAAAACCGCTGTCATCAGCCAAACAAGCAGTTTAGTAATTTTCATAAACGGTAAAATAATATTTTTCCACGTAAGGTCAGAGTGAGTTTATTTGGTTTCTTGGTTACTAGATGTATGGGCGTCTAATTCAAAAAGGAAATAGTGCTGCAGTCTACAAGGAAATCTGCTAATGACTTCACTTACTCTTAGAAAGTTGCAGTGCGGAGAATTGTAATAGTTTTATTTATGTAGAGGAGCTTTCTGTATGTATTAGATACGTTTGTTATTTTTTTTATTGTACTTTTTGTAAAATAAAAATATTTCAAAGTATGAACATGTGAAGTCTAAAACCGCAAATCGCGTGAAACGTGCAGAAGATCGATCTGTAGGATTTTCTCGATTAGATGCCTAGCTGCTGCACCTCCGCATCGGAGGACCATGATATAAAATTGCCTAGAGACATTATATTTTGTCAGCAGAAAGTTTTTAAGTGATCTACTAACAATCTATGTCTGGAAGGTCAGATTAACCCCATACTGAGTTCTGTCATCAGAGGGAATAAAGGTACCGTCACACATAACGATATCGTTAACGATATCGTTGCAACGTCACGCTTTTGGTGACGTAGCAATGATCCCGCTAACGATCTCGTTATGTGTGACAGCGACCAACGATCAGGCCCCTGCTGGGAGATCGTTGGTCGTTGGGGAATGATCAGGACCATTTTTTGGTCGCTGATCACCCGCTGTCATCGCTGGATCGGCGTGTGTGACGCCGATCCAGCGATGTGTTCACTTGTAACCAGGGTAAATATCGGGTTACTAAGCGCAGGGCCGCGCTTAGTAACCCGATATTTACCCTGGTTACCATTGTAAAAGTAAAAAAAAAAAAACACTACATACTCACATTCTGATGTCTGTCACGTCCCCCGGCGTCCTCTGTGTCAGCGCCGTCCGTAAAGCAGAGCACAGCGGTGACGTCACCGCTGTGCTCTGCTTTACGGCCGGCGCTGACACAGTCAGTGCAGGGAAACTCTCGGCAGCAGCGCGTGCATTAGCAGCGCTCTTGCCGAAAGCAGTTTTAACCCTGTGGACGCCGGCGGGGAACGTGACAGACATCACAATGTGAGTATGTAGTGTTTTTTTTTTTTTACTTTTACAATGGTAACCAGGGTAAATATCGGGTTAGTAAGCGCGGCCCTGCACTTAGTAACCCAATGTTTACCCTGGTTACCTGGGTGCTGCAGGGGGACTTCGGCATCGTTGAAGACAGTTTCAACGATGCCGAAGTCGTTCCCCTGATCGTTGGTCTCTGGAGAGAGCTGTCTGTGTGACAGCTCCCCAGCGACCACACAACGACTTACCAACGATCACGGCCAGGTCGTATCGCTGGTTGTGATCGTTGGTAAGTCGTTTAGTGTAACGGTACCTTAAGATTCCAAAATGAAATTAAACAATCCACGTTTTTGGATAAGTTGGGACCAATAACTGTCCACTAAAGCACCCGTGGCCATATCAAAGCATCATACACATTCAGTTCTGTGCCAGGTGGCATAGCGTGGGTTTCGGTGCATTAGGCAAGGAAAGTATTTTGCACCCCCGAACCCGTAAACCCTCAGCACTCCCCGAGTCCCTTCCACCTGTCTGGTATTGAATCCCTTATCCGCCAAACAAATGTATTGTAATTTGAGGAAAATACTGATGTCATTATAGTTTGCACTTTTGACTTCTTAGCTTTTATCTGTTTTTTTTTAGTTTTTAAAATCAGTCTTTACATTTTTAAAATAAAACATTCAACCTTGTTCTATTTGTCAATCTCTAGCCCTAACCCAAGCCTAAACCTAGGTCTGGTTAGGGTTAGAAAAAGTGTAGAAACGTAAAAACAGCTCTGAGTAATGAATTATTCAATACTGTCTTTATTCATTAATTTCTCGTCAAGTGCAAGCAGTTCAGATGAGTTTTTCATTAATTGCTCTGCATAGGCAGCTACAAAGATGACGAAGCTCACTTAATTATATTGAGCGCTGTCCTCTCGCGTGCTGCCCAGGCAGAGTGCAGCAGCCAAGCACAAACTCATCTTGGCTGCTGCGCTCTGCATAAGCAGCACAAGGCGGCACTCCAAGATGAAGCTGCACTTGCAGGTGCTGATCATTGGACAGGATGGGAGGCGCAGGGCGGGAGTGGAAAATGTTGCACTCCCTTGGACTTTTGTGCTGAGGGCAATCACTCCTCTGCCCTACCCCCTTGCTACGCCATTTCCATGAACCGTCTCCTGTTCCATTTTTTCTCTCCAATTTCATACAATAGTATGTGAAAGTTTTTATGCTTGGATTCAATCTTACTCGGGCAGCACGGTGGCGCAGTGGTTAGCACAGCAGCCTTGCAGCGCTGGAGTCCTGGGTTCAAATGCCACCTTGGACAACATCTGCAAGGAGTTTGTAAGTTCTCTCCGTGTTTGCGTGGGTTTCCTCCGGGTGCTCCGGTTTCCTCCCACATTCCAAAGACATACTGATAGGGAATTTAGATTGTAAGCCCCATCGGGGACAGCGATGATAATGTGTGCGCTGCGGAATATGTTAGCGCTATATAAAAAAAATAAAGATTATTATTATTACTCCTTATGTACAGAGGTATTGTCCCTTAAAAACATCCAACATGAAGGGCAGTGTACGGGGGCTTATGGTTAACCACACGTATATCAAAGTTGGCCACGTGATGGGGGCAAACAATAATCAAATCTGTAGAAATAAACTAAAAGGCGATAACATCCAAACAAAAAGGAAGCAAAGATAAAAGGAACAATTAGTTATAAAATATATTAAAAAAGAAATGCAACATGGATAAAAACAAAAACAAAAAATTAGATTACAAATTCTATTAATGAAGTAACGGGAGATGTCACCTTCCCATATTATGTTACACTGATGCCTCTGCGCTGTGTAATGGCAACAGAATTTCATTAAAACCATCTTCTAAAGTTCTCTCATCTTCGGTGGAATCCCATCTCCCGTTTTGGTAAAAGCCTTGAATATTTTTTTTTTTTACTTTGACCTTCCACCTCCCCTGGGGTGTCGTGCGGCCTCATTATTTGCAGATACCTACGACCGCCTTTTCTTGCAGCTGCTCTTCTTAAATTATTTAAATTTCCTTTGATGAGATTTGAAACTTGAGAAGACTGTGGACTGTACGGAACCCCGGGGTGTTGACCGCAAAAACCTTTTTGGTTCAGGAGGTGGCTGCTAAGTTTACAGGACAGCTGAGAAGGTTACTAAAGTTTTTTAGCACTGAAATGACAAGATAGACATAATGAGAAGGTCAGTCCATGGTGGTGCAGAAATATTTGCCAGGGGATGGGATTAGCTGCAAAACCACCACTAATCCTGAACTGAATATTCCTCACATTCATTGATCACAATTCGCACCTGTCAGTCTGTATTGGTATGTCTACTGCTTCCCTGCTGTATAATTAGCAAAGTCTTCACTTCTGTCTGTTAATTTACTCTATTTCTGTCATTTTCTTACCTGCTGCCTCTTCCCCTCTGGTCTCACCTGGTGTCTTTCATGTGCAGTATAGATTTGGACTAAGAGGTCTCTGGTCCTGGCCTGAGTGCGCTTTCTTAAGTTCAGCTTTTAAGTGCACCTTAGAAATATACCAGAAATCTCTGAGAAGTGACCAGAAGGTAAGAGCTACCACTGCTACCTGTGCTCACCTCTTTGTCTCCCACAGTTACTTTTCACCATGCTGACTTATGCCCGAACAGTTTTTGCTCCACCAATCCTTAAGGTACCGTCACACTAGACGATATCGCTAGCGATCCGTGACGTTGCAGCGTCCTCGCTAGCGATATCGTCCAGTGTGACAGGCAGCAGCGATCAGGCCCCTGCTGTGCTGTCGCTGGTCGGGGAAGAAAGTCCAGAACTTTATTTGGTCGCTGGACTCCCCGCAGACATCGCTGAATCGGCGTGTGTGACACCGATTCAGCGATGTCTTCACTGGTAACCAGGGTAAACATCGGGTAACTAAGCGCAGGGCCGCACTTAGTAACCCGATGTTTACCCTGGTTACCATCCTAAAAGTAAAAAAAAAACAAACACTACATACTTACCTACAGCTGTCTGTTCTCCAGCGCTGTGCTCTGCACTCCTCCTGTACTGGCTGTGAGCGTCGGTCAGCCGGAAAGCACAGCGGTGACGTCACCGCTCTGCTTTCCGGCCGCTGTGCTCACACAGCCAGTACAGGAGGAGTGCAGAGCACAGCGCTGGAGAACAGACGGCTGTAGGTAAGTATGTACTGTTTGTTTTTTTTTACTTTTAGGATGGTAACCAGGGTAAACATCGGGTTACTAAGCGCGGCCCTGCGCTTAGTTACCCGATGTTTACCCTGGTTACCGGCATCGTTGGTCGCTGGAGAGCTGTCTGTGTGACAGCTCTCCAGCGACCAAACAGCGACGCTGCAGCGATCCGGATCGTTGTCGGTATCGCTGCAGCGTCGCTAAGTGTGACGGTACCTTTACTCTCCTTCGCTATCCCCAAACCCCAACACACTCCCAAGAAATGTTTATCTCACCTTCCCTCTTACCTCTCCACCTGACCTCATCTCCAGACCTGCTCCTCAACTTCTACCAAAACAAGCCGGACACTCTCCTTCTCTCACCTCCTCTCTCTCTCCTCACTGTTAGCGATATATCTCCAAATCCGGGACCTCCACAGCTGTTACCCCCCTACTCAGCTCCTGAGTAGGAGAGAAAGCAAAAGAGAGTATACAGACATTACAGCACGAGATCACAAACGATTATTTGAGGTAAAATATTGTTTAAAAACAGGCAGAGAAATGTTTTACCTCACAAAAAGAATCTGCTGCGATCCCATGCTGTGTTGTCTCTTTTGCTTCCCCCCTGTCCAGGAGCTGTGGTATGATCCAGCCATGTTCCTGCACGGTCAGACACGGCCATTACACAGTACACAGCAGGGGCACATTTATAAGATTATCTCAGCACAGGAACATTTTAATTAATCACATCTAATTGTGGACATTATTATTATTCCAAGATCTATTGATTAAAATGAACTTTTCTTCGTGGGAAAACCACTTTAAATAACATTGAAGTCAGTGCCCAATAAGCTGGAGAATGAAGTTAATATTTTGATAAGGCTTTGCATATGGCTTGGTGGGATGTAGAACTATAGTACATAGACTTTGAGATATGTACAGTGACATTTTCCAATAGTCCAAGAATTCGGCAGCAGATAAGGGCTACATCGAGCCAAAATAGCATCAGCATCGGTATATTCATTGCCAGATTTCTAAAAGTTTCTTACCATTTAGAAGTCGGATGATCTCAAAATGCTTGACGGCAGTAAGATTTTTAACAGATCCTGATTTCGGCTATATCCACATCCGTGTATAAAATGGAAGCCACAAAGATGTGCCGGATCTACCATACGACAAACATCAGCAACACCCAACAAACCCCACAGATACTGTATATAATAGGGTCCATCACATTCAGCCCGGACAGTTGTGCACCACTCATGCCAAACAGACCCTCGTATAACTATATGAGCAGAGACTTAGCTGGATTCTTGTGAAACAATATGTTTTCTCCCTTGTATTTAAAGGGATAAGATTAAAGATAAAAGGGTAAAATAGAGAACAGATTGTATTCAGAAGAATTCCTAATAATTTCTTCCTGAAAATAAATTCTATTCAGATTCACTTAAAAAAAGATGAAAAAGATTTCAATTGTCTTTGGATTTGTCACCTGCCCCTAAACCCAAGATCAATTATCTGCACAATTATCTGTAATTATGTACCTTTTGTTAAGGTTTTCATTAAGTTTTAGGGCATTCAGTAGTGATTCATTTCTTAAAATGGTAGTTTCAAATACACTACATATGTCCAGTCACTCTCACTTAAAGCCCACTGGAGATAGCGAAACATTCAAGAACATCTACAACTTTCTAATATTAAGGGGTTTCCACGAATATGTATGGATAAACTGAAGATATGGTACACAAATAATAAGTATAACTATGGTCAACAAAGAAATAATTGTGTAGGATCAGATTTGTTTTCATCCTGACCCAGGTCAACACATGTGTGGTATAGGCAAGTTAAATGAAAAAAAATCTGTAAAGTAAGCTCCTAGAGACACTTATCGGTCTGTCAAGAGAGTGCTGGGTGACAGGTTGTCATTTTAGAACCTAATCCCATTATACTGTCTTGGCTTGTAAGCGCAAACCTGCTGATTCAATAGTTATAAAATAATTATGAGTGTAATGTCAGGATTTTTTTAATGTTGTAATGACCTTGACTACTTGTGTTGCACAGTATCAGGCAATGTTTCTAGAAGTTTTGGCATGTGGCAAACCCCATGGCGGTACCACATTTCTGATTTGGGAATATAGTTTTTATCTGGAATATTTATAACAAATTATTTTCATTCTGAGGTCAACATGGGGAAATGATATGAAACAGAACGTGGTGGAAATCATTATCAAAGGGTTGCTTTTGAATAGTTAGAAAAGATGAGTGATGCTTCACCTATAATTGTGATTGTGGCTGATATGTATATGACCAGCATTAAAAGACATGGATAACTTAACCGCATGCTTAAAGGTAACTTCTAAATGTTCAGTTAAGGTATGAACATTAACAATCCACATGTTTGTGTTTCAGGCTATGGATGGACATTCAGAATTGGGTTGGAAAGTGAAAAATTTGTCATCCAGAGGATTGAACACGTGAAGCACATGCACTAATTACAATTCCACCCATTCTGCATGGTTCTTAGGATTGCCTCTTTATTAGACTGGTAAGTTACACTCACTTCTATTGAGGCTTTTCTATGTTTGTCACATTATGCAGAGTAGAGTTGAGTAAAAAAATTCTCAGGACTCTGGTCCGGTGGCCAGCGACTAACGATGTGGCTTCTGAACCAGGATCCTGACAATCTTTTTGCTCAACTCTAAGGCTAGTGTCACAAGACTGGTTTTTTCTCTCATCTGAAAAAATGGGGCCAATCATGATAATCACACACTGATCAGACTTTGACTCAACATTTTCGGATGTGGAGAATAAAAAAAACATTCTCCATCTTCTCCTTTCCGTCAGTCTGTAAAAATCGGACTATTATCTGAGTGCGATCTGATTTTTTCCCAAGGATCCATAGACCTGAATGGCTGAGTGCGATCCAATAGTTGGATAGTGATAGAAAATCAATGGTGCAAAATCAAGTGCCAATTTGGATGCTTCTTTGACGTAGGTGGGAAAGCAGATTGACAATCAATGTGGCTGTTATTAAAGCTCCCAGTGTGGGTATTCCCAGAAAAGGTCCTTAGTTGCTCAGTCATAGCATTTATTTGGGCATGCGAAAAAAAAATGGAAAAACTTAATGGTATTGTATGGCATTCATACTGCTACATTCTTATTAAGGACCTGAACGAGTCTCTTATGGATATTTACAGAGGGAAGCTACAGAATAATATACACTGTCCCTTTAAGAGAAACCGCATTGATGTCATGGACGTGACAGGCGGATTTCGGTCAGCAAAACATCTCCTCCTGTCTAAATAAACAGCAGGAAGGCATTTTGTGTTTTGTCAGGACTTTTTTGCCATGGATTAAATTTGGAAAAACATCCTGTGAATCTGAGCCAAATACAATAGTCCGGGTGGCTCCGAGATTAAATGTTATTTTTATGACACGTTCTCAGTGGATAATGTGCTTATCCTGGCAGACGGCGAGAATGGATCCAATGGAGGTCACAGGATTGATGAGCGGCGCTGAATGTACACACATAATTATTGCTGGTTCCGTATGTGGCGCCAACATATTCCATAGTGCTCTGCAGAGACTCTGAGCTGATCATCCCCATTCTCTGAGACAAACAGACCTGGCAGATTAAATTCCTGGATTCGACAGTTAGATCCGTTTTCTTCTTGTTGGTACCTGGAAACCGTCAGCAAGCAGGTTATCATTTTCTTGTGTCTCTGTTTAGTAAAGAAGGTGCACAAGGACTTCCCTTTTTTTTATTGGATTGGACCCTTAATTTCTTCTTCTTTTTTAATACATGGTTGAAAAGCTCAAGAATCCTTCTTGCCTTGGATATTCACACGTAGTTAAATAACCAGAATAAAAAAAAAAAAAAGGATCTGTCAGTCGATTGTCAGTGGAACGCAGCCTGCTTGTTGACAGTTTCCACATAACAATGAACTTTTTTAAAAAAAAGTGAGCACAGCAGAAGTCATGACAATAGGTTTAGAATAGGAGTACATACACTGAGGTCAAGACTAATCACCTGACCATTTTAAGGAAACCATCAACAAGCAGGTTATGTGCTTACAATACAAGAACAGGATGGTTTACAGTTCACAGATTGTCTTTTTGGATATTAATAATATTTTCTCCTATTCTCAGGTATTGGGGAGGCTGCACTAATGGCTGCATGAATTGGACCTTTTTCTGCGATGGAATTGTGGCCGGCGGCGGCCTGGTTCCTGCTCTTTAGTCACATTGCTGGCTGGCTGCAAACAGTTCATTGCCGAGACTTCACAGTGCAAGACATCGTCTTCCTCTATCCATCAAGTAAGATTCTGTCCTGAAGTCTATTATTCACCCAATGACCTGTCGTCAGAATCGTGATATGACAGCGACCTGGAGCGACGGAGGAGCGATTCCTGGAGTCTCCTAGGGACCATGACATCACGAGTTTTCCCCTTTTGTCAACTTGTGAGGAATTCTACATTCTTACTTCTGGGTGGAAGTCAGTATGGGCGACACTAAAGATCCTGCTGGACCTTCACCCAGCTTTTTCCATCTCCTGAATGTCACTGAGCTTTCCCAGTCGCCCAGATGTCACTCAGCATTCCCAGATTCCTGAATGTCATCCAACTCCTGCATGTCACTCAGCTTTCCCAAACGTTTGCATATCACCCAGCTTTCCCAAACTCCTGAATGTCACGCAGCTTTTCCAAACTTCCAAATTTTACCCTTCTTTCCCAAACTCCTGTATGTCACACAGCTTTCTCAAACTCCTGAATGTGTTCCAGCTTTCCCAAAATCCTGAATGACACCAACTTTCCCAAGCTCCTGAATCTTACCCAGCTTTCCCAATCTCTTGAATGTCTCCCAGCTTTCCCAAACTCCTGCATGTCACTCAGTTTTACCAAACTCCTCTATAGGAGTATGTATGCAGTAATTTCTACTCACTTGTTTTATGTGCAGACGTAAGCTGGTCATATGCATGGGAAAACGGTCAGCTGCTCACTCAGCCTAAGGCTATGTTTTCTGAGCCGCCAGACACATGCACACTCTGCTCTGCTGAGCGTGCATGTGTGCTCAATTAGGAAAGCGTGCATGTGTGCTCAATTAGGAAAATGGCTAGACAAATTAATGTCTGTCAAAGCTGCAATTTTTGGTGTTGCGTCCAACAATCTAATGTGTATGGTGACTTCCCAACTCTCTTCGAGGGCAGGTGTCTGGGGAGAGCAGGATGGGGCAGATTTACTATCAACATGTTTGATCCTTTTGTTCTCAGGGAGAGATAGGCCCTTCCCATAGCCCATTATGAACACATGCGTTCTAGGCTGAGCTGAGCGGGCACTCATATGTCGGGGGGGTGGTGGGGGGGTGTTACGGGTGGGGTGGGGGGGGGTGTTACGGGGGGGCTTCTGAGTGAACCATCAATCAATATACTTGCTAATTTGGCGGATGGATGCCCCATAGATATGCGCCAGGTTTCTGGTGACCTAGAGGAGCAGCTCCTGTAATGAGCACCTTGGTGACATCGATGTGTTTCCTAACAGTTGGGTGTACTGTCTTTATAGCGACGCCATACCCCGGGGGATTTAAATGTTTCACCTGTGAGAAGGCAAGAGATAATTACGAGTGCAATCGCTGGGCCCCTGATGTCTACTGCCCAAGAGGTGAGTGCTCTCATGCATGAAATCACGCTCTCTAATCCTTTAATGACTGTCACACAGTGAATTTTTGCCCTTGTGATGAAAGTACATAGGTTACACTCGCGCAGCGTTCCGCTTTAGAACTTCGTCTGCGCGTCACTTTACATCTGCGCGCCCCCTCCCCCGACTTTGTGAACCCAGTTAATTGTAAGAATGTGTTTTCCTTTTAAAAGAATGTTAATCTGTTATGTAGAAGGTTTCGAAGTTTGTGTCAGGTTTAATTTTCGGATGAATAGAAAGTTAGGGAATTTCTTACCTTGATCCTATTAATGCGTAATTAAACGAAGGTTAAAGGGAAAAGCACCCAGCAATCCGGCGCTGCGCGTTCGGAGATCTCCTAAGGTGCGGGACACAGTAATAATCCATTATTCATCATGAGTAGTACTATGTGCAGCAATACAGAGTCTGCTCAACACTATGCCGCTGTGTGTGCTCCACGCTGTGCCACCGTACGTGCTCCACACTATGCATGCTCCACACTATGCCGCTGTGTGTGCTCCACGCTGTGCCACCGTACGTGCTCCACGCTGTGCCACCATACAAGCTCCACGCTATGCTCCTGCTCCACACTATACCGCTGTGCGTGCTCCACGCTGTGCCACCATACAAGCTCCACGCTGTACCACCATACAAGCTCCATGCTGTGCCTGCTCCACACTATGCTGCTGTGCATGCTCCACACTATGCCGCTGTGCGCTGCTATGCGTGCTCCACACTATGCCGCTGTGCCTGCTCCACGCTGTGCCACCGTACGTGCTCCACGCTGTGCCACCATACAAGCTCCACGCTGTGCCACCATACAAGCTCCGCGCTGTGCCTGCTCCACACTATGCCGCTGTGCGTGCTCCACACTGTGCCACCATACAGGCTCCGCGCTCTGCTGCCGTGCGTGCTCCACACTATGCCGCTGTGCGTGCTCCACGCTGTGTCACCGTTCGTGCTCCACGCTGTGCGGACACTGTTAAAACGATGAGTTTATTAAGAGGATACTTTCCATCTTTGGGTCGATTTTGGAGGAGGTTTTCATCCCTGAAGTGGTTGTGGAAGGGTTTTTTGGCTGCCTGCTTGTCGGACATTGCCTAGGTTGGGTAATTTTCCATCTGGAGTCACTATAATGAAGGGACATGAACTTTCCCACCAGGCGTTTTCCAAAAGCCGGATATAAAACATTCAGGTGACTGAACGTATAAACAGGAAAGTGGGTTTACAATAGAGATGAATAGGAGGAGTCTTTCAAGTGATTTTTAGGCATTAAAAAAAAAATCCTCAAACTCTGTGCACAACTTTGAGCATGGCTGCCAACAGTCCAGAATTTGCCAGGGATATCCCAATTTTTGCAGTCCTAGGGAATCTGTGACGTGGGTGACCAACAGCACTTTAGGGACATTTCCTGAAGGATCGGTGGCATTCTCGGGAGGGACTGGGGTGGTCCTATTCCTCCGACGCTATTGTTAGTATGAATGGGTCGCATTGGTAGGTCTGAGAGGTGAGAGCGTGGTCCTGCACGTTCTAGGTTTCCCATGTTCACATGTGGGAAATTGGCCCATCCTCATTCTCATCCTGCACCATCCATGTTTTACCTTCGTCTGCGTGAATCAGGGTTAACTCTTGGAGCGACATCAATGCAGGGTTCATGGTGAAACCTAAACTGGAATTTTAGACTAAATAAACCTTCTTCATATCTATGGCGATGGACAATTGTTGGGAAGTCTGGATCTAATCAGAAGATAATCTGTGTAACCCAATATTCCGATATGCACTCAGCGCCTCTGATCAGATAATACATTTCTTAGATTACATGGGATGTAGCCGAGGGGACGGAGGAGAAGATCTGAGGCTGGCACTTACTACACAGTTATAGAGTGTCCTTACTGAAGACGTCTCGCCGCACAGCGGCCCACCGGTCCGTGCAGAAGACGGCGCACAAACACTCCACTCAATGATTTTCTTCCCACGCCCTGAAGACAGGAGTCAACAGCAAAAATCCATTATTAGCATTGCTGCGCCTGGAACACAGGACTCTTCGCCGAGGAACGTCTGCAATTCCAAACTGTTATTGGAGGATGATTTTTGCAATGGGTCGCAGATCAAAAAATATTGCATGCAGTGTTTTTTAGATCCAAGACGCGAGCCTCCGCAAGAGAAATTTCACCCGTACAATGGATTGGACGCGGTGAATCCACACGGTTCATGCGGAATCACATGCATTCAATAGACGGTAGAGCTTTGGACACAGCGCACATTCTCTGCATCCAAAGCGCTGCCGGTTCCTGATTGTCTGCACATACCCCGAGAGACTTACATTCATATTCTCATTTAACCTGATTTTTCCTTTAATATTCTCCAATGCTAGAAGACCCGACCTTGTGAGCAGTAACATTGCAGGCTGTAATCAGCATTGTTATGGCGGAGTTGTACTTAGTTTAGTTTTTTGTTTGTTCCGTGGTTTAGTTCTGTAAAGGGCAGGAATTTGATTGCATTCTTGCTTTCTTACGACTTTCCATTGCTGTCCTGTGAGTTCTCCTCCATCTCTGCACATGTGCGAAACAATAGAAAAGCAGACATACAAAATACAATACAAAAGCATACCCTTCTAAACACAGGCTAGCCATCTGGGGGTATTATTACTCTTCAGGCAAAGTAGACAACAAAATATGTGGAGTCCTTGAAAGGGAACCTGTCAACAGGATCTACCCCTATAAACCTCTGTGACCACTGGTTCCCATCTGAAAACATCATCAGTCAGTTGTAGCACCGCATGTTGTTTAAAAAATACTATCAAACAATTTTTTATCTGCAAGTGAAGGCTGAAGTGTCTGCCGGGTGTATGCCAACCATATAAGTGTCCTGAATAAGTTATCATTTGCTGATTGCTGTGGATCCGACTTCCAGGACCCCTACGATCCCAAGAATAAGGCTTTTGGATCTGGAGAACAAGGTTCTGCAGATTCCTGTCCCGACTGTACAGAGGTGTGCAAGTCCAACCGCCACTCCATTCGTTGTCTATGGAACTGCTAAAGAAACCTGAGTACAGCGCTCAGCTATTTCCGGCAGTCCCATAGACATTGAATAGGGCAAAGGTAGAACATGCACATCTCTGCTCCAATCGGGACAGGGATCTGCAGAATCTCGTTCTCCAGAATATGTCTCATTCTTGGGATTGTAGGGGCACTCAGTGGTCAGACCTACAGCAATCAGCAAGTTATGTTTCTACTGTGGGAATACCCCTTTAACAACCTGTAATGTGCAATTTTGTCACAGGCTGTTAAGGGCTATATGGATCGAGCTAAGGAGCTGAGCCTACTTCATATCAGACAGATTCCAACTCTATTTCCAAGCCGGCATTTGTATGTAACAGCAGCATTCCAGAGCTCCCTCCTACTGCTGCCATTATCCATTTAGCGTCTGCCGTTATCCATTTAGCTGCTGCCCTTATCCATTTAGCTGCTGCCGTTATCCATTTAGCTGCTGCCGTTATCCATTTAGCTGCTGCAATTATCCATTTAGCTGCTGCTGTTATCCATTTAGCTGCTGCCGTTATCCATTTGGCTGCTGCTGTTATCCATTTAGATGCTGCCCTTATCCATTTAGCTGCTGCCATTATCCATTTAGCTGCTGCCGTCCATCACTGGCAGCAGCATATAAATGCCAAGATGAGCTGATGAGCTACCATTGCAGCCATGGACTGGCTGAAGGCCCCAGTAACTGGGCTTCATAGGAGAACTACAATTAAATCCTATAGTGCAATACAATAGTATGTCTGCATGTAGTTTAAGTGATCAACAATTGCAAATTCAAGTCACCTGGGGGACTCAAAACAAAGCATAAAAAAGTCACCCAATTTGGATTTTTTGGGGTTCCAAGTTCAGTATATTATATAATAAAGTGAATGGTGTAACTCAAAACTGCAGCTCCTCCCGCAAAAAGAAAAATCCCCATACGGCTATGTCAATGGAAAAGAAAAAATTATGGCTCTGGGAAGAATAGGAGGAAAAATGAGAGCAAAACAAAACAATATCTAGGTTCTTATAGGGTTAAACTAGTCTCTGGTCTGTTGATTGATGGAGAACTGAAAACCAGCACTTGATTGTTGGCTCTTGTGTGGACAGAGTAATCAGGTTTTACTTTGCGCTTGTGCTGATCCTCTATGTTATTGGGTCCAGCACATGCGCAGACCGAGGCTTAGTACTCTGTCCACACAAGATAAAATACTTTGTGGGTGCAGCGTCTACAGCCACATCCATAGGTTGGGCAAAATCTGATGCATGTAGAGCTGACACCAGCGGTCCTTGGGTGGGCAGAGTCATTCATTGCTGCCTGCACATGCACCAGGCAGGATGATAATTGCTTGCACAGACCAAACTGCGCATGCGTCAGATTTTAGCTGTATGTTAATCAGTGGACAAGGAGCAATATTGACAAAAATCAACTAGGAAATTTAGGCGGGCGGGCTGTTCCAACTGGATACTTGGGCTTTTTCTTACATACAAGACTTTATCAGAGTATTTTTTCTGCCAATTGGCTAAAAAATATAAGGTAAGAATGGTTGATGCCTTAATCAAATATGATCGCACCAGGGTGCAATGGAGGGAGTTCTCTTTATGATTGTGATTTCCGATTGTTGGTCACATAAAAAATACCAGTATTTTAAACGGTGCATTTACTGATTTTGTATTGGGACTCAGGAGCTTAATGTTTTGCCTCTGTGGCATCATATATCACTTCTGTGGCCCCCCTCCTATGTTTTTGCCTCTCTGGCTTTATGCTTCACCTCCTTGGCCCCCATATATTTAACTCTATGACCTCACGTTTTGCCTATGTGGCCCCTGCATATTTTGTATTTATGGCATCACATTTTACCTCTGTGGCCTAAACTCTCACCTCTTTACCCCCTCTAATATTTGCTCTTGTGGCCCCTCTTTGTTTTGCCTCTGTGGCCTGTAGCAAAGCCAGGTAGGCTAGGGTTAAATCCTAGCACTGTAGGTTTTGATTAGATGCGCCTGACTAGCGTTTTACTAGAGCCAGGGCCGTTATTTACTAGGTGTGTCAGTCTGCTGGATGAAGCAGAGCCGAGTGTGCTGCTGGTGAGTGACCAGCCAAAACGTGAGCTGTAGCTGAGACGTGGTGGGGTCACTCTCTGGATGGAGACTGCACGGGTCAGCTAGGAAAGCTGAGCAGTCTGTGTGTTGGAACTGCTGAGAAACATGGGGAAGCTGCAGCCTGTTCTGTGTGAACTGTGCCTGGATTTGGACACTTCTGTTTGGCGCTGGAAGCTGCAGGAGCTCGGGATGAAGGGGATCCCGAGACTGGTGGATCTCGCCTCTTCTGTGTATGAAGTCTGCATTGGGAGAAGTGACTGTAATCTGTTCGGGTGAGCCGCACTGACATATGTTCCTGCTGAATGTACGGCTTATTTGCTGTGATACTTTGTGCCCAGATGAGGCTGTTTTTGGTTTTGAATCCTTTGGAGTTTTATGAAGCAATAAAACTGCACCTGCTTGGACCAAACCGCGTTGCCTGTGTGAACGCTCCCTAATGCCTGCCAGAGAGCATGAATCCCTACAGGCCCATCTACGTATTACTTTTGAAAGCCCCTTGTGTAATACGACATTCTGCTGAGTAACCGTGTGTCTGTGATTTGTTACAATACTTGGGGACATCTGTCAGCTTTGCGTGCACAGGTTTGACAGCTGACCGTGTCATGTTACTGGATATATATGAAGTTTAATGGCTTGGGGCAAAATGTAAGGTCTAAAAGCGCCCATGCTGCGAAAATAAAGTCAAATTACAGCCGCCATTTTTATTTCTGGCATTTCAGAGAAAGTTCAAGATCAGACATTACTGCACCCTCCGGGGCTCCTAACCTTCTGTACACGATATATCCAACTTTCACTGTAAATCTGCTCTAAGTGCTGGTGGGAAGGTACAGCTATGGGGAGATATGTGGCTCCTCAAAGCCGAGAAACAAAAACTTTTCCTTTAGATGCTCTGTTTTATGCTGTTACTAAAATATGTCCGGCAGGTAATTGTAAGGATCGAGATTGTGCAGAAATTCCTGGCGATCTTATCAGTGCGGATCCTTGATTTACAGACACCATTAGTAGATGGAAATCTCTTGGCTAAAGATTAACATAAAGGACTTGTGATCAGTTTGTACGGCTGCTGTTTTTTTGCTTTAGCATTTTCCTTTTAAAAGTTTTTCCATAAAAGACTTTTACAGTTTACAGAAGTTTTTGTGGTTAGATGGATAAATGGCTGCTTGGCACATGTGCCATCCTCTCATCTCCTCCCCCTGTGGTTTCCTGAGAAGCTGCAGCTGCATCTCCCTCCTACCCCTGCTCTTTGCCTACTAATTACTGTTTTACGCTAAGTGTCATTTTAGGTGACTTAGGAGGTTTTTGAACAATTACAGAGATCCTGAAGTCATGGAAAGTGGTCTTTAAGCAAAGTGGGTGGGCTTTTCCTGCTGCGGTGTTGGAGCTGTGCTGTGCTCCCTGTGGACCACTCGGATGTCTCATTCCACTTTCCCTCCCTCATCTCCTTCAAACGATTTTCCATAAACACTGGGAGAAAAGCTGCAGCTGCATCTCCCTCCTTCCCCAACTTCTTGTTTTCTACTTACTGTTTTACACCAAGTAGATTTTTGGGTGACTGAGGGGTTTCTGAACATTTACAGGGATCCTGCAGGCATGGAAAGGGGTATGAAATTTTCTGAAGATGTCTCAGCCCTCTAATAATATGTATTAGTCAGTTTTCTGTTTCCGATTGCACTGATTCTTCACAACAGTCAATCTGTAAGATGCTTTCCATTTTCTCACTGAGAGGCTTGGGGCACCACATGTATTTGATACCACATTTCGGCAGCCTGGCCCAATGGGGGCATCTTATACATGCTCCAGTTTAACGGGGTTTGTCCTGGTCACACTGTTCAGTTATCACTTTTCCCTGGGAGAGTGATTGTGTGCCGTAGCCATGTTTTCGTCCTAGACTCCTGACAGCTCTCATGATTTATACGTTACCTGCTGTGTATCTCTCGGCACCTCACCTGGCGTCTGCGACTAGCGAGGAGGCGGCGTTTCAGCATGCCCTCAAAGTTTTCTTTATTTCCATTAGGAAAGTGGATTTTTTTATTTACCAAACATCAACATCCGCAAAGAATGTGTTTTTGACAAATGATAAAATGCGTCTGGAATCCACACACACTAATTAATCAGCGCACAATGGCGTTCTGTCCAGAGCGGATTAAACCTGTAGCGTATTATAATGCGCAGTTGTTTCATTTTAAGTGAATTTGGCAGGAGATTACCAGGAAGACGAGAGAGAGACGATGGGGAGAAAAATACTGCTGTAGGACTGGGGTCCTGAACTCCAATCCAACCAGTTTATAATCTGGACTGTTGGAAAACTTTAGTCCCCACATTCCAAAAACTGCACTTGACCATTGCTATCATCCTAGAACCCTCTTCAGGAGCATCCCCAGGTGTTGTAGGGAGGTCATACAGGCACGTGGAGGCCACACACACTACTGAGCATCATTTCCTTGTCTTTAGGCATTTCTACTGAAGTTGGGTCAGCCTGCAATCTGATTTTCCACTTTGATTGTGAGTATCGTTCCAAATCCAGACCTCCATGGGATATTAATTTTGATTTACATTGATCCTTTTTATGTTTCATTATTCTCAATGCATTACACTATGCAATGAATAAAGAATTGCAACTGGAATATTTCATTCAGTGACACCTTGGATGTGGGATTTTAGTGTTCCCTTTATTTTTTTGAGCAGTGTATTTTCACCTGTTTTTTTTTAGTTAGTCATTGTGGGAAGTCTGGCGTGGGTTGTAGAGTCCGTCTCATGCTACCACGAGTGTGAAAGCATAACCAACATTCAAAAGTGACCAAAACATCAGCCAGAAAGCATTGGCACTGAGATTTGGTCTGTGGTCCCCACCTGCAGAACCACCCCTTTATTGAGGGTGTCTTGATAATTGCCAATAATTTCCATCTGTTGTCTATTCCATTTGCACAACAGCATGTGGAATTGATTGTCAATCAGTGTTGCTTCCTAAGTGGACAGTTTGATTTCACAGAAGTTTCATTTACTTGGAGTTAGCTTCTGTTGTTTAAGTGTTCCCTTTATTTTTTTGAGCAGTGCATATAAAATAGACTTTAAAAAAGACGTACATTTAAAGATGAATATGGTGCAAATAAAAAGGCACAATCCATTAAAAATTCCACAATAAAAATGCGCAACTGCAATAATGAATCGGCCTTTCGTATTCCGTCATTTGGAAAATTCCGGTACTAGTGGAATAACAGGAGGATTGCTGCTGCTATAAAGCGGGGTGAGGGGTGACCTTTTCCATAACTGGCTGTGGATACCAGAATATGCTCATACCCTCCAATTTTTTTAGGCTTTTCATATCCTATTTACATCAGTTATGACCCTATACTGTGACACATACGGAAAAAGCAAATTATTAAAATTCCAAATTCTACTTTTTTTTTTACATTATTTGAAATTTTTTTGGGCAACAATCCGAATAGATAGGGGCATGGTGGCGTACCTGTGTGAGTGAGCAGTCATGTTGTCTCCATGTAATAAGGCCTTGGATGGCGCACACCATGTTTTTGTCTTAGTGATTCTTTTACAATAACACAACAAATCCTGGTGTTACATGGCACACAGCTATGATCTGGCCCTTATACATTGATAGCATACGGACTTGTAGCCTTAAGGACATCAGATGAAAGTGGTCTGATCCCACCAATTTGATGGGACAGGCTGACCATAAGATGGCTATGGGGGCCTCCTGACTCTTCTAGCAACAGATGATGTTGAGCAAATAGAAGGTTCGGGCCTTGGGGATTTCAATGGCTGATCCATTTTTTTCATGGGAAATAAGACGCTGCCAGGGGAGTTTGGCAGCGCCTTTCACCTCTCTCCCTATAGAAAACACAGGCTAGGCTGAACATTCACATCTGTATATTCTGTAACTGGAGGCAATAGGCCGCTGTGCCCAGGGGGTAGGCGATCGGTAGGTGCCACCATGTTGAATATTGGTGTTTATGTCAGTCATTAGATGGTGAGGCCAGAAAACAAGGTGGACCACCAATATAAATTATGGAGGGATTTATCAAACTCTCAAAACTGTGCTTAATGCCCCTAGCAACCAGTCACAGCGCAGCTTCCATTTTTTTGAACCACTCTGTTGTCCATAGCAACCAATCATAGCACAGCTTTCATTTTTTAAAGCACTCTGGTGAAATGTAAACAGTCCTGTGATTGGTTGCCACAGGCGACAACGACCACTTTTTCTTTCATAATCGCATTTTTGTTCCCCCATATTTTGTGTAATTCACATCCATTATTCCAGCGAAAAAAACCTCACCGCATGCTTTGTAAATCACGTTATCAAATCCATCATCTGTCAGTAATATTATTATTTTATTTATTATTGTTTTTGGCTGAATAAATATTTCTCTTTGCATTGCAGCCTTATGTGTTGGGAATGGAGATGAGAGATTTGTCAGACGACTTGTAAAAACACGGCGCCTTCTGTCAGGAGGTTTTGTTACCTTCTTGTTTTGTTTCGGGGCAGGTTGAGATCATAATTTCTTTGTGAATGTTTGATATGTATTTAACTATTAGGGCCCCGTGGTCATGGCGGCGCCGGCGTGCCACGACCCTATGGGGGAAGAAATGGCACAACGTGGCCTGAATTTGCGTCATTCCGGGGAGTAGTCCCTTTTTGGGCGATCACTGTACCTTGATTGAACCTGTACTTCTTACAACCTCGTTACCACCTTAACGAAGAAGCCATTTTTTTTATTTTTGCACATTTGGCGTTTTCATCCCCTTTTTCCAAGAGACAGAACTTTTTAATATTTTTCCATCATCATAGACATATGATGGCTGTTTTTTTGCTGGACTATAATATATAAGTTTTGACTGTCACCATTTTTTTCCTTTTTTTTTAACCATACTGTAAAATGGGGAAAAAAATTCCGAGTGGGGTGAAATGGTTAAAAAAAAAAAAAAGAAGCAGTTTCATCATTGATTTTTGGATTTCATTTTTATGGTGTTCATGTTGCAGTAAAAATGACTCGGCAATAGGATTTTTCAAGTCAGTACCATAACAGAGATACCGAACTTGTATAGTTGTTTTATTAATTTTTTTAAATTGATTTTGATTTTTGTTTTTTACAAATTTAAGTGGCCATTTTTGAGAGCCAGAACGTTTTTATTCTTCCATGGATGGAGCTTTTGTTTTTCGGTGTACAGAGTTGTAGTTAATGGTGCCATTTTGGGGTATGTATGATGTTTTGATCACTGTTTATTGCATTCTTTGTGGAAGTTGCCGCCATAAGATTTTTTTCTTTACAATGTTTACTGTAGGGCTAAACAAAACAAGTTTATACTTTTAAAGCTTGCACTTGTATGCATGTGACAATACTAAAGATGCTTTATATATTTTTCTATTTATTTTTCTATTTATTTTTGCAGGGTGATTCAATTTATTTTATAAATATTTTTCATAACTTTTAGTTTTTTTTTGGCTTTTTAGCCCTTAAAGGGACTTAAACCTAAAATCATTTGATCACTTATACTATATACCACAAAATGACAGTACTTTATATAATGAAAATCCCAGTCTCTTGTAAAGCCTAGTTATGAGCACCAAAATGCTACCAGCCGGCCCCTTCAGCGGGCCCTTGGCTATCATGCCAATTTATCTGCACCTTGTGTTCATATTTGTTGCATGGTGAAAGATGTGTGTGTGGAAGGAGGAAGAGAGGATTCGGGAGGAGAGTATGCTGATGCCCCCCCAGTCCAAATGGATGCCCCATCAGATATGTGCTTGAATTAAATGGGTATTTTCATCTCCAGGATCCTATCTCGATATGTAGTAGGTGTAGTAATAATAATATTAGCAAATACATCCAATTAGAAATCTAGTATAGTTCTTCTGATTAGCTATGTCGCTTACCCCATGTGCAGGGCATTGCAGTAGCTTGGGTATCCATGGTTATGGTCGTAACCATGGATACCTAAGCTACTGCAATGCCCTGCACATGGAGTTAGCGACATAGCTAATCAGAAGAACTATCCTAGATTTCTAATTGGAGGCATTTGCTGTAATGATTATTATTACACCTACTAAATAATGGGATATGATCTTGGAGATGGAAATGCCACTTTAAATTCTACAATGAGAGATTGACAGCAACATTTAAGGGGTAATCCGGGAATAAATGATCAGGAAGGTAGTTGCTAACCTGTTAGTTCTTAGGCCCTCAGAAAAAGTTAATATAGTCATGGATAACCCCTTTAAATGGTAGCACAGCAGTGATTGTAGCCTGTATGGAGTGGGCTCAGCGCTGGAGACTGCTCCATGTACCTGCACCGTTCCCATTATGTACTATTACATCCTGGAGAGTGAAAGTTTAATTTTTTAAGGGATTTTATAAAACTAAAAAACATCTGCTTTTTTAACCCTTTAACCCCTGGAGCTTTTTGGGGTTTGCGTTTTCGTTTTTTTGCTCCCCTTCTTTCAAGAGCCATAACTTTTTTATTTTCCGTCAATATGGCCATGTGAGGGCTTATTTTTTGCGGGACGAGTTGTACTTTTGAACGATACCATTGGTTTTACCATATCATGTAGCAGAAAATGGGAAAAAAATCATTACGAGTTCATAGACACCAAACATGTCTAGGTTCTTTTTTTATCTAAGTGGTGAAAATAAATTCCAAAATTTGCTTTAAAATAAAAAAGTAAAAAATTGCGCCATTTTCTGAGACCTGTAGAGTCTCCATTTTTCGTGATCTGGGGTTGGGTGAGGGCTTATCTTTTGCGCACCGAGCTGATGTTTTTAATGATACCATTTTTGTGCAGATACGTTCTTTTGATCGCCCGTTATTACATTTTAATGCAATGTAGCGGTGACCAAAAAAAAGCGTAATTCTGGCGTTTTGATTTTTTTCTCTCGCTACGACGTTTGTCGATCAGGTTAATCCTTTTTGTTATTGTTAGATCAGGTGTTTCTGAACTCTGCAATACCAAATATGTCTGTTTGATTTTATTTTTATTGTTTTATTTTGAATGGGGCGAAAGCGGGGGTGATTTGACATTTTTAAAAACTTTTTTTTTTAACTTTTGGCATGCTTCAATAGTCTCCATGGGAGACTAGACGCTGCCACAACTTGATCTGCTCTGCTACATACAGGCGATGCTCAGATCGCTCCTTTGTAGCTGAATTGCAGACTTGCTATGAGCGCCGACCACAGAGTGGCGCTCACAGTAATGCGGCATCAACAACCATAGAGGTCTCAAGGATACCTCTGGTTGTCATGCTGACGCATCGCTGACCCCCGATCACAAGACGCAGGTCACCGCTGTGCGCATTTCCGGCCCTATGGCCGGAAGCGCTTGTTAAATGCCGCTGTCAGAGTTTGACAGCGGCATTTAACTAGTTAATAGCCGCAGGCGGATCGTGATTCAGGCCGCAGCTATTGCAGGCACATGTCAGCTGTTCAAAACAGGTGACATGTCCCAGCTTTGAGGTGGGCTCACCGCCGAAGCCCGCATCAAAGCGGGGGATACTGCCATCGGCGTAATGGTACATCCGATGGCAGTAAGGGGTTAAGGAAACCGCGTAACTTGTCTGCATTCTCTGATATTACAGCTGAGCCTTATTAAAGTGAATAGTGTTGAGCTGCAGTACCACTCACAGGCATTAGACGTCAGTGGCGCTGTGATATTTTTCTTAGGTTGTAGAGATACCTAACGTACAATGTATGTTCCCCCCAGATACCAGATATTGCTATTCTCAGCATCTTATGGATCCATTAGGGGAAAGTTTGTCAGTGACTAAAAGCTGTGCCTCGCTGGGGAAGTGCCTGAACACGGGATGCAGAGAGTCCGATCTTCAGGGACACAGGGTAAGCGATATGCATGCAGTTTTATACAGAGCATGTTTGTTTTTATTGGGACTGGAAAGCCTCTTTAACTTAATCTTTAAGATGCGGTCTCCCCTGACGGAAGTCTGCAGCCCTCAACTCAATTTAGGGCCATTTTATATTGTACCCCCCCCCCCCCCCTTTATACCTCTTTTATATGGAAATAGTGAATGTCATCCCTGTGTTACGTTAGGTTTTAGTCCTACTTTCTGTTATGACTAATTTGTTAGCATTTCTTTATAGCAGCCCCAGCTTTATTTTCCTGATACCAAGCTACAAATCCTTTGTATAGACTGAAGTTAGACGAATATAATATTGGCTGCCTGCGGCCACCACTAGAGAGAAATTAGGTGTTTACTGCATAATGTGTTATTGAGTATAAGGTGTAGACAGTGGAGTGGGCTCCCTCTGGAGGTGACGGCAGTGGGCTCCCTCTGGAGGTGACTGCAGTGGGCTCCCTCTGGAGGTGACGGCAGTGGGCTCCCTCTGAAGGTGACGGCAGTGGGCTCCCTCTGGAGGTGACGGCAGTGGGCTCCCTCTGGAGGTGACGGCAGTGGGCTCCCTCTGGAGGTGACGGCAGTGGGCTCCCTCTGGAGGTGACGGCAGTAGGCTCCCTCTGGAGGTGAAGGCAGTAGGCTACCTCTGGAGGTGATGGCAGTGGGCTCCCTCTGGAGGTGACGGCAGTAGGCTCCCTCTGGAGGTGACGGCAGTAGGCTCCCTCTGGGGGTGATGGCAGTGGGCTCCCTCTGGAGGTGACGGCAGTGGGCTCCCTCTGGAGGTGACGGCAGTAGGCTCCTTCTGGGGGTGATGGCAGTTGGCTCCCTCTGGAGGTGACGCAGTAGGCTCCCTCTGGAGGTGACGGCAGTAGGCTCCTTCTGGGGGTGATGGCAGTGGGCTCCCTCTGGAGGTGACGGCAGTGGGCTCCCTCGGAGGTGACGGCAGTGGGCTCACTCTGGAGGTGATGGCAGTGGGCTTCCTCTGAAGGTGACGGCAATAAGCTGCCTCTAGAGGTGACGGCAGTGGGTTCCCTCTGGAGGTGACGGCAGTGGGCTCCATGTGGAGGTGACGGCAGTGGGCTCCCTCTGAAGATGAGGGCAGTGGGCTCCCTCTGGAGGTGACGGCAGTGGGCTCCCTCTGGAGGTGACGGCAGTAGGCTCCCTCTGGAGGTGAAGGCAGTAGGCTCCCTCTGGAGGTGATGGCAGTGGGCTCCCTCTGGAGGTGACGGCAGTAGGCTCCCTCTGGAGGTGACGGCAGTAGGCTCCCTCTGGGGGTGATGGCAGTGGGCTCCCTCTGGAGGTGACGGCAGTGGGCTCCCTCTGGAGGTGACGGCAGTAGGCTCCTTCTGGGGGTGATGGCAGTTGGCTCC
The DNA here is from genome assembly GCF_032444005.1 of Ranitomeya imitator. Taxonomy (NCBI): domain Eukaryota; kingdom Metazoa; phylum Chordata; class Amphibia; order Anura; family Dendrobatidae; genus Ranitomeya; species Ranitomeya imitator. The sequence goes on from NC_091288.1 coordinate 26,018,897, forward strand.
CTCTGGAGGTGACGCAGTAGGCTCCCTCTGGAGGTGACGGCAGTAGGCTCCTTCTGGGGGTGATGGCAGTGGGCTCCCTCTGGAGGTGACGGCAGTGGGCTCCCTCGGAGGTGACGGCAGTGGGCTCACTCTGGAGGTGATGGCAGTGGGCTTCCTCTGAAGGTGACGGCAATAAGCTGCCTCTAGAGGTGACGGCAGTGGGTTCCCTCTGGAGGTGACGGCAGTGGGCTCCATGTGGAGGTGACGGCAGTGGGCTCCCTCTGAAGATGAGGGCAGTGGGCTCCCTCTGGAGGTGACGGCAGTGGGCTCCCTCTGGAGGTGACGGCAGTGGGCTCCCTCTGGAGGTGACGGCAGTGGGCTCCCTATGAAGGTGACGGCAGTTGGGCTCCCTCTGGAGGTGACGGCAGTGGGCTCCCTCTGAAGGTGACGGCAGTGGGCTCCCTCTGAAGGTGACGGCAGTGGGCTCCCTCTGAAGGTGACGGCAGTGGGCTCCCTCTGAAGGTGACGGCAGTGGGCTCCCTCTGGAGGTGATGGCAGTGGGCTCCCTCTAGTGGTAACCACATGCACCCAAGTATTATGTTTCTAACAAATCGGTCATCAGAATACAAGCTGCCATATAGTAGCCAGCATCCTGGTCAAAGCTGCCTAGACAGACAGCTCATCAGCCAGGATTGCCTGTTTTATGACAGACAGGGAACTTGCGTCTATAGGTTTCCTAGTAAAAAGTAATAGCTGCAATAATTATCATATGTAAAGCAATTGTTATTTAGGCAATTCCTTCTTGAGTTTTAACCTTTACTGTCTTGTTCCTCTAGGTCTGCTCTTCATGCTGTGAAGGGAATATCTGTAACATGGCTGTTCCCAGGAACGATACAGATGCCGTTTTTGCGACAACGTCCCCACTCAGTCACTCCCAGAGACATTCTGCCCACAGCGCCACCTACCTGCTATGCTTAGTATTCACTATGCGGCTATTACTAACGTGAGCTTGATCCTCACCATGGATGTGTACATAGGATTTATTTATGTGACCCCCCTGGACTCTGTATATAATTGTATTATATGCCAACACACACATTTTATAATGCTATGCTATAATATATATCAGGATCTGGCTGCAGATCGAGAGGCCTCGGGGCTCAATCAGTAAATGATTATTGGATGCCATGCCTTTTTTTTTCACTTTTCTAGTTTTAGACCTGAAGATGTTTTATGTAATTGAACCTGACTGCATATTAGAAATCATAAAGTTGATCTTGCTGTCAGTGAATAGAAACATTCTAGTTTACATTCAGCAACTGTTACTCTCATCGTTCCCTCCTAATACTTTTCCTGTCTTCTGTTGGGACCTAAAACAAGTCTTTGCAGGTCAGAGAGGCAGTGTGTTGTACTGCAGATACCTATGTGCTGAAATGAAGGTCATCCAGGGTGGCACCTTTTATATAATATGATACATAGATGATTATATTTGTCACCTATAATGTTGTATTTATCCCAGGACTCTCTTTAAATTGAATGACTATTTTGTATCCTAATATTGCGCTGAATTTTTTTTTTCAGATTCCTTTATAGTGTACGGAGCTTTGATTTTTTTTTCAATGCAGAGCTCCAAATCATCTGTGATAAAATGGTCTGCCTTCAGCCACCACTAGGGGGAGCTGACTGCATACTGTGTGGTTATTGAATTCAATGTATATCCAGTATACACAAAACTCCCCCTAGTGGTGGCTGCAAGCATTCACACTGTTATCTCTTAACTCTAAGCCTAAGCAGGGAATTTGGAGCCCTGTATCAGAAAAATGGAGCTCTAACTGCAATGAAGATATATTAGGTAATTAATTGCAGAGAAAAAAAGTGTTAAACCGTACAAAATCACTTTAGATACCAGGTGATATAAACTGGAAAATGTATTTCAAAGTTAATATATAACTATGAAGTATGAAGTGCCAAGTATAGTTATGTCCTAGTGTTTTTGTTAAACTCTGAAGTCCTGTTACCCAACCCAGAAATGATTTTGTGCACTTAAAAATTCCCATTCCTCCTCCTCAAAGACAATTCTGCCAAATGTACTATGATGTTAAGGCTCGTATTCCCACTTGTTTTTTTAAGTCCTGTGCTGATTAACTATATAATATCTATACAGGCGAGTTCTGGGCTTCTGGCTTCATAAGTGGTAGATCTTTTAGGTGCATGGAGCCACCACTAGAGGGCGCCGAGTACGCATTAACACAGCTAGTGTAGCTGTAAAAATCTGTACGCAGTGAGCTCCCCCTAGTGGTGGATAAAGGTAGCACTTATTCCAGGGTCACGGTAAACTGAGGAAGCGATCCAGTTCTTCCCTGATCTACCAACTGGTCTACAAATTGATCTCTATATCATATAAATAAAATAATGGGCTACAATCCTCCCGACGATCAGTTTCAATTAAAAGCTTCATTTGACCAGCGGGGGCGCTGTAGGGAAATTAAACAGTTGCAGTTAGAATCTTCCAATAGTGGGACACCCTGAGATCAGCTTTTTATTGGAGGACCCTTGTAACCTTGTAACAAAATGGGACCATCCAATCCGTGTACCCCCCCCCCCTTCATGGGGGGCACACCATACTGTGTACATATGTGATATTTACAGGATGGACCATGGGGGTATACAGTCCAGACACTATATACCGCCACCGGTCCTGTGCACTGACATATGGGCTCCTGTATTGCACCTATGGCCAGGACAGCGATGTACATACATAGACCGTATTCTTCATGTGATGTACAAATATTTATTGCTGTAGATCTGTATATATTGTACAGTATAGCGTTGTACTTTTGTTACGTCTCCTGTGTATAAACTCGCTGCTGCAATGTAATATATAATAAAATGACCTCTATAATAATAATAATCTTTATTTTTATATAGCGCTAACATATTACGCAGCGCTTTACAGACATTATTATCGCTGTCCCCAATGGGGCTCACAATGTAAATCCCCTATCAGTATGTCTTTAGAATGTGGGAGGAAACCGGAGTACCCGGAGGAAACCCACGCAAACACGGAGAGAACATACAAACTCTTTGCAGATGTTGTCCTTGGTGGGATTTGAACCCAGGACTCTATGATTAATGTAGATGCTGATAATGAATGGGAATGATATATATATATATAATTATCTATGGCGAAGTGATATAAGGTGTATTATATATATCTGCACTACATGGAGGAAAGAATTGGAGCACACATCTTAATCATTGAGTTAAATTCTTTCATTCAGTCCCATTGCCCCCAGTATATAGCCTCCGGTCCCTGCCCTTTACCAACATGTGACAGAATGGCCGGTGGTTTGGAGCTCTCGGATACCGGCACGGTCCTGTAATAAGAGCCACCGGGGTATCAAGTTCGTTCATGAAATCTCTTTCTCCTGTATCTTTCCCCATCACCAGTGAATGATATTATTGAGAAGTGGAAGGAACCACAGTAACTCAGCCATGAAGTGGAGACCCCATAATGTTACAGAGTGAGGGGGCCGAGTACTGAGGAGCAGAGGACAGAAAAGTCACCACCGCTCTGCTGACCCCATAACTGCAGAGTCCAGACCTCCTCTGGTATCAGCACAAACACTGCGCCCCCGCCGGGAGATTCATGGCTGAGCAGCTGCATGCAGCCGTACATCACCAAGCACAATGCCGAGTGTCGGATGGAGGGGTGTAAAGCCGCCACCACCGGACTCTGGAGGAAACGTGTTCTGTGCAGTGATGGATCACACTTTTCTATCTGCGCCTGATGGAGGAGTCTGGGTTTGGTGATTTCAGGAACTGTATTGTGTTCATTGTTCAGTTTGGTGGAGGAGCAATAATACTATGGACTTGTTTTTCAGGCGTTGGCCTCGGCCTCTTAGTTCCAGTGAAGGGAAATCTTAATATCTCAGAACAAGATATTGTAGCTTTTGGCTTTGTGGGAACAGTTTGGGGAATACATTTTTCTGTTCCCCATGACTGTGCCCGGCCACAAGGTCCATACAGACATGGCTGGAGGAGTATGGTGGGAAGAACATGACCGGACGCACAGAGCCCGGACCTCAGCCCCAACCAACACCTTTGGGATGAACAAGAACGGAGATTGTGGCCTCCGGCCTCTCCCCAACATCAGGGTCTGACACCACAAATGATCTTCCCAGAAGAGCAGGAGCCGTTATATTTGCAGAGCGGCGACTCCATATTAAGTCTATGGATGTAGGACGGGAGGTCAGAGAAGCTCCTGGAAGCGGCCATGTTGGGGGCACAGACTTTTGTCCTTATAGTCTATCGGTCTCTTCTTTGACAGGAGGACTTACTCTTCTTTGACAGGAGGACTTACTACGGGACTTGTATACGATTAGCGGCTGAGATTAGTGATGCAATTACTTTAATAAACGTTTTCCTAAGAAATCATGGGGACGTTTTAGTTCTTCTATGAAGGAGGAGATTAAGAAATTTCCATTGTTCATGAAAACCAGAAACGCCACTTTGGCTTTAGAAGTTTACCAGTAAGTGACAGCTAAAAGGCTGCGCAGCGGAAGTCCTCTATTATTGGATTAATGGCGGAGCGGGTTATTTGGAGGATATTATAGTCACTATTTACAGAAGTGAAGTGTTTGATCCAGCGCCATGAGGTGGAAAATAACTCGTCTTTATAGCTGGAGTTAATATTTGTCAATGTGTTTGATGAGACCAACGTGTATCTACATCAGAGGAGCAGCGTCCACAGGTCGGGTGTGCGCCCGTCCATGGCACCATAACAGTATAATACTATAAAGCCCATATAGGTTTCTGCTAGTGATGAGTGAGCGTGCTGAGGTACGCATTGAGAATCATGGGGCTGGAGCGCCATGCTTGAGTCCCCGCCCCTCATGTTTCGCGGTTTTAGACAGCCAATAAACATGTCTACAGCATTACCATGTATGGCAGGCAATCCTTCCGTGTTTATTGGCTGTCTAACATATGGGGTGGGGACTCGAGCATGGCGCTTCAGCCCCGCGATACTCGATGCGTACACGAGCACCCCGATGAGTGGCGAGCACCCCAATGAGTGGCCAGCACCCCGATGAGTGGCCAGCACCCCGATGAGTGGCCAGCACCCCAATGAGTGGCCAGCACCCCGATGAGTGGCCAGCACCCCGATGAGTGGCGAGCACCCCGATGAGTGGCGAGCACCCCGATGAGTGGCGAGCACCCCGATGAGTGGTCAGCACCCCGATGAGTGGCGAGCACCCCGATGAGTGGCGAGCACCCCAATGAGTGGCCAGCACCCCAATGAGTGGCCAGCACCCCTTTGAGTGGCCAGCACCTCAATGAGATGGCAAAAAAGGAAATACATTTTTTTACAACATTTTTCATAAGACTGGGGCTTTAAAAGGAGCTGGGAAAAAAAGTTGCCTGTCAACCTCTGCTGCCTGTAGGCACGAGCATGTGCCGGCCCACTGTACTTTACCAGAGAGGCGGCCATTCTGAACGCGGAGAAGCCGTCAGTCAATGAGAATGCAGTCTGACCTGTCATTGCTTCTCAATGAATCCATAGACAGCAGGAATGTGACTTCTGGGGTCAGGACCTCCTGGAATTTCTGCAAAGATAATCCCGAGTTTCTTCTGAGGAGTTCTCATTGGTTGTCGCCTTTTAAAAGTGTTGTCCCAGAAAAAAACAAAGATCATGTATCCATAAATTAGATGATAAATTTATGATCCCCGAGAGAGCAATCATTGGGACCTCCATAATGGGGAGAATAGGGGTCTCAAAGTTCACTGTGTGAATGGAGTCGTAGTGATCATGTGCCACCACTTCTCCATTGATTGTATAGATTTGGTGGTCACTACTGCTCCATTCACCCCAGACTTTGGGCGTCTTACTCTTACGATCAATAGGTGTCAGACACATTTATCATTTCTCTTGGGGCAGGTAATGTTGTTTATTGGACAAACCCTGTAAAAGTAGGATCCTTGAAAAACCTCATTGCTTCAGATAGGCCAAGAGATGTAAAGCAAAATGCTTTGCTCATGTCTGCTGTTCTCCAGGACCTGTCTGGTGAGTCAGTGCCCCACGCTTCACCCAACTGCTGCAGTCTGTCTATCTTAGGTCCCAATATACATAAAGGGAATTTCACAGCACAAATCTCTCGGTGCACCCTTGGTGTGGCTGAAAAGTGAACCTTCCTACCTACTGTTTTCCATCTATTTGCCTTCATCTGGCTACTCTAAAACCAGAGCTGTCAATCAAGGAAGAGAAGGGTGGAGTTTAGATGCAGAAACAAGTAGGTGGGAAGTTGCACTGAAATGTTTGGTCACGGCAAGGGTGCACCGAGCGCCTGTGCTTGGTTTGAACAGTCATTTTTGTGCTGACAAATTTCCTTTATGGTACATTCTCCCTTCACGCAGCTGGATGGCTTCTTTTAGGATGTGGTTTTGGCGCTGTAGCTGCAGTAAAGCTCCTGGAAGAAGCTGTTACTCCTGTGACCCTCCAACACATGGTCCCCAGGTGGGACCAGCTTGGGCTAGTCAGGAGGGACTAGCAGGAGGAACTAGCTGGGGCTTGTGTAGAACCATCATCTACAAAGTTGAAGACCTCCATCTGGTAGACAACTTCAATCTCAATGTGTGAGACGACTATCTGCCCCTTGAACATCTGCAGATCCGGAGCAAAATCCAAAATACTGGCATCTCACTGTGGATTATAGCAAGTGAATGAGGAAATCTGAGACAGAAGTGAACGTGCTATGGATTTCTGTTACCGTTTCTTCCACTCTCCCAGTATCCCGAAACAGATTGTTATTGACCAATCAGTGCAGGCAGACTATATAGGGGTACACCTCTTTGACAGGGGGAATTGTCAATTCATATATAAATTTCTCGTATGAATATCAGAGGAAGCACAATGCCGAGTACTAAGCAAATATGCCCCACTATTGTTATTTCATGAAGGATACAAGTATTCATTTAAATAGACATGTCAGCGGAGGTGACAGATCTTCTTTAGCTTAAAAGAGCAGAAAGTATAGCAAATATACACAAAAATCCCAGCAATTCAATTAATTTTCTTCTCCTTTTATTTCGATGTGACTTATTCTGCAAATATAACAAAAGAATTTTTCAATAGATGTCCAAATATATAAGCCATTTTCTCTCCTTAGTCCTCACAAACCTGAGATTGGACTAGGGCATATCTGTAATGCGACTAGTGTCAGCAGGAGCCTTTCCCCAATGCACTGACTGCAGCCGGGAACCCTCCCCAATGCACTGACTGCAGCAGGAGCCTTCCCTAATACACTGACTGCAGCAGGAGCCCTCCCCAATACACTGACTGCAGCAGGAGCCCTCCCCAATGCACTGACTGCAGTAGGAGCCTTCCCCAATACACTGACTGCAGCAGAAGCCCTCCCCAATGCACTGACTGCAGCAGGAGCCCTTCCTAATACACTGACTGCAGCCAGGAGCCCTCCCCAATACACTGACTGCAGCAGAAGCCCTCCCCAATGCACTGACTGCAGCAGAAGCCCTCCCCAATACACTGACTGCAGCCAGGAGCCCTCCCCAATACACTGACTGCAGCCAGGAGCCCTCCCCAATGCACTGACTGCTGCAGGAGCTCTCCCCAATGCACTGACTGCAGCAGGAGCCCTCCCTAATACACTGACTGCAGCCAGGAGCCCTCCCCAATACACTGACTGCAGCAGGAGCCCTCCCCAATGCACTGACTGCAGCAGGAGCCCTCCCCAATGCACTGACTGCAGTAGGAGCCTTCCCCAATACACTGACTGCAGCAGAAGCCCTCCCCAATGCACTGACTGCAGCAGGAGCCTTCCCTAATACACTGACTGCAGCCAGGAGCCCTCCCCAATACACTGACTGCAGCAGAAGCCCTCCCCAATGCACTGACTGCAGCAGGAGCCCTCCCTAATACACTGACTGCAGCCAGGAGCCCTCCCCAATACACTGACTGCAGCAGGAGCCTTCCCCAATACACTGACTGCAGCAGGAGCCCTCCCCAATACACTGACTGCAGCAGGAGCCCTCCCCAATACACTGACTGCAGCAGGAGCCCTCCCCAATACACTGACTGCAGCAGGAGCCCTCCCCAATACACTGACTGCAGCAGGAGCCTTCCTCAATACACTGACTGCAGCAGGAGCCCTCCCCAATACACTGACTGCAGCAGGAGCCCTCCCCAATACACTGACTGCAGCAGGAGCCCTCCCCAATACACTGACTGCAGCAGGAGCCCTCCCCAATACACTTACTGCAGCAGGAGCCCTCCCCAATACACTGACTGCAGCAGGAGCCCTCCCCAATACACTGACTGCAGCAGGAGCCCTCCCCAATACACTGACTGCAGCAGGAGCCCTCCCCAATACACTGACTGCAGCAGGAGCCTTCCTCAATACACTGACTGCAGCAGGAGCCCTCCCCAATGCACTGACTGCAGCAGGAGCCCTCCCTAATACACTGACTGCAGCAGGAGCCCTCCCCAATGCACTGACTGCAGCAGGAGCCTTCCCCAATACACTGACTGCAGCCAGGAGCCCTTCCCAATGCACTGACTGCAGCCAGGAACCTTCCCCAATACACTGACTGCAGCCAGGAACCTTCCCTAATGCACTGACTGCAGCAAGGAACCTTCCCCAATGCACTGACTGCAGCCAGGAACCTTCCCCAATACACTGACTGCAGCAGGAGCCTTTCCCCAATGCACTGACTGCAGCCAGCAACTTTCCCCAATGCACTGACTGCAGCCAGGAACCTTCCCCAATACACTGACTACAGCAGAAGCCCATCCCCAGTGCACTGGATGCAGCAGGAACCTTTCCCCAATGCACTGGCTACAGCAGGAACATTTCCCCAATGCAGTGACTGCAGCAGGAACCTTTCCCCAATGCACTGGCTGCAGCAGGAACCTTTCCCCAATGCACTGGCTGCAGCAGGAGCCTTTCCCCCAATGCACTGGCTGCAGCAGGAGCCTTTCCCCAATGTACTGACTGCAGCAGGAACCTTTCCCCAATGCACTGGCTGCAGCAGGAACCTTTCCCCAATGCACTGACTGCATCAGGAGCCTTTCCCCAATGCACTGGCTGCAGCAGGAACCTTTCCCCAATGCACTTGTGGTGCTCCTGGGGTCCAGTCGCCACAGAGTACTGCACCTCATCCAGAGGTGTGGTATTCCACTCTCAGGTAAGGAGGGGGCATGGCACAGAACCCAACACCTGCATCCAGCACTAGACAATTCAGTCAGGGCATCTGGGCATACCCTTAGGGAGGAAGGCCTCATCCCAGGCTGGAGAGGGTTAATAGGTAGAGGGTGTGGGCGGAGAAAGCATAGATGTCATGGAAACAGTAGGGGGAGTCAGGAAAGATCTAGAAAGTTAGATTGTGAGAGAACTGGAGCTGAGCAGAGGTGTGGGTCTGCAGCTACTGAGAAGACAGACTGAAAGGAGTTCCCAGAGAGAGGCAGCTGAAGGAAAGTGAAGCTCCTAGAAAGGCAGAAGGGGTCCTAGGGGCACGGGTAGTGCAGAAGCCACCCATGGGGCCCGCATCCAGAGTGAAGGGACCAGGTCGCATGCAAGGGGACCGGCCCCATTCTAGTGGAGAAACTAAGGACTTGGCTAAATAACTGGAGGCTGTGGCTTTTGCAGGAAGCACAGTCACATCTGCACACATTCGCTGAAAAGGCAGCCATATAGGATCCAGGGGGACTTAGAGCTTGCCGACCAGATCTGAGGCTGCTGGCTTGGGACACTGTGTAGCAGGCGCAGGGCAGGAGAGGCGAAGCCAGCGCAGAGAGATGGCCAGAGAAAAGAACATAGAAAGAGGGTTCTGGAAAGTGCACCCAAATTGCTTGAGAGCTGGCTGGATCACCTACTCGGAGGACACAGCACCCTGGCTGGGGCAACTAAGAACTGTGAGTAAAGCATTGGAAACTGCACCACGCTGTGTCCTCACATTTATTTACTCTGCCATCCACGCTGCACTACATCCACCATCAACATCACCATCATTCACAATATAAGTTCCCTGGGACTAAAGCTCTACCTGTGGAGAGCTGTACCAACTCTGCTGCATCAGCCCCAGCGGATTCTTCAAGCAGCGTCGGCTAACATCTCTTATTTGCCGAGTATCACAGGTGGCGTCACAAACAATTCCACATAAACTTTTTTCTCCTTTTTCATATTTTATTGGACACCCAGGGCCACAAACCGGGTCATTGCTGCCGTGACACGTCCCCTTTAAGAACCAGCCTGGTACCGAGAATCCCAACGGCCCTGACGGGCGCTCCCCACTGACCGCAGCAGGAGCCCTATCCATTGCATTGGCCGCAGCAGCAACCCTCCCCAATGCACTGACTGCAGTAGGGGCCCTTGTCCAATGCACTGGCTGCAGCAGGAGCCCTCCCCAATACACTGACTGCAGCAGGAACCTTCCCCAATGCACTGAATGCAGGAGCCTTCCCCAATGCACTGAATGCAGGAGCCCTCCCCAATGCACTGAATGCAGCAGGAGCCCTCCCCAATGCACTGACTGCAGCAGGAGCCCTCCCCAATGCACTGACTGCAGCAGGAGCCCTCCCCAATGCACTGAATGCAGTAGGAGACCTCCCCAATGCACTGAAAGCAGCAGGAGCCCTCCCCAATACAGTGACTGCAGCAGGAGCCCTCCCCAATGCACTGACTGCAGCAGGAGCCCTCCCCAATGCACTGAATGCAGCAGGAGACCTCCCCAATGCACCGAATGCAGCAGGAGCCCTCCCCAATGTGCTGAATGCAGCAGGAGCCCTCCCCAATGTACTGAATGCAGCAGGAGACCTCCCCAATGCACTGAATGCAGCAGGAGTCCTCCCCATTGCACTGAATGCAGCAGGAGCCCTCCCCAATGCAATGAATGCAGCAGGAACCTTCCCCAATGCACTGAATGCAGGAGCCCTCCCCAATGCACTGAATGCAGGAGCCCTCCCCAATGCACTGAATGCAGCAGGAGCCCTCCCCAATGCACTGAATGCAGCAGGAGCCCTCCCCAATGCACTGACTGCAGCAGGAGCCCTCCCCAATGCACTGACTGCAGCAGGAGCCCTCCCCAATGCACTGAATGCAGTAGGAGACCTCCCCAATGCACTGAAAGCAGCAGGAGACCTCCCCAATGCACCGAATGCAGCAGGAGCCCTCCCCAATGTGCTGAATGCAGCAGGAGACCTCCCCAATGCACTGAATGCAGTAGGAGACCTCCCCAATGCACTGAAAGCAGCAGGAGACCTCCCCAATGCACCGAATGCAGCAGGAGCCCTCCCCAATGTGCTGAATGCAGCAGGAGCCCTCCCCAATGCACTGAATGCAGCAGGAGTCCTCCCTATTGCACTGAAAGCAGCAGGAGACCTCCCCAATGCACCGAATGCAGCAGGAGCCCTCCCCAATGTGCTGAATGCAGCAGGAGACCTCCCCAATGCACTGAATGCAGCAGGAGCCCTCCCCAATGCAATGAATGCAGCAGGAACCTTCTCCAATGCACTGAACGCAGGAGCCCTCCCCAATGCACTGAATGCGGCAGGAGCCCTCCCCAATGCACTGAATGCAGCAGGAGCCCTCCCCAATGCACTGACTGCAGCAGGAGCCCTCCCCAATACACTGACTGCAGCAGGAGCCCTCCCCAATACACTGACTGCAGCAGGAGACCTCCCCAATGCGCTGAATGCAGCAGGAGCCCTCCCCAATGAACTGAATGCAGCAGGAGCCCTCCCCAATGCACTGAATGCAGCAGGAGCCCTCCCCAATGAACTGAATGCAGCAGGAGCCCTCCCCAATGCACTGAATGCAGCATGAGACTAGAAATGCTAAGGTTCACCTACTTGGCCATCTCCAAATGGAAAAGACTGGGAGTAAAGTAACCCTGGCTTTCTACAAGATTTCTATGTGTCTATTTCCAGAATATGCATGCACTAAAATCAATCTGTACCTTTAATATTAATTTCCTGAGGTAGTGTTCCTGTTTCTGTTGCTTCAACATTCTAAGTTGTTTTAGAAATGAAAAACACTAAAAATATGAAAGTGCACTGAACTTAAAGGACATCTGTCAATAGGATTAACCCTCCTAAGCCGTCCATATGGGCATGTAGGTCACAGAAAGCTGAATAATATGAACCCTTGATATCTTTGATCCAATATCTTATTCCAAAGAAATCCAAGTATTTCCTAATATGTAAATGAGCTGTTAAGATCTATGGGCCGGACATAGATCTCCCCAAGAAAATGCCTTCAGAGCTTATCTATATATACAATTGTCTAAGGGTTTGTCTGTCCTGGAAATCCCACGTCGCTGATTGGGCCAGTCGGCCTCGACCAATCAGCGACGGGCGCAGTCTGCCGCGAATTCTGGAATCATCATTGTCCTCCACTGCTGTGAAGTGCCGCCATTGTGTTGTCTAAGGGTCTAATTGTCTGTCTGTCTCGGATATCAGCCAATCAGCGATATTAGTGTGGGATTTAAACACCACTGACAGCGCAACATACATACATACATAGATATTCTAGAATACCCGATGCGTTTGAATCGGGCCAACATCTAGTCTTAAATAAAAGGGGAGGCGTTACCACTGTGAGACATGTAATAACAGATAGTTCGGTCTCATAATCACACACAGCTCCCATGTAGGAAAAAAACATAAATGTCTATGGCCAGAATATCCTTTTAGAAGTGCGGAAGGAAAGATAGAATTGTAATTTTTTGCCTTAGGTACCAAAGCACCCTGGTGGGGGTCATACTGCATTCTGCTCATATTTAGAGTAAAGTCTCTTCCAGAATAGGGGGCACAATGGGTAAATTCTTCTATATGTAGACGTGTATATAGGTCAAAACAGCAGCGCTAAACTATCACATAAAACACGAGTCCTGAGTGATATGAATAGTTACTGGTGGAAAAAATGTCCGAAAACCCAACACCAGTATATCCACCAATCTTCGTATGGATGCAAGTTGCACGCATTTCTTCCCCGCTAGCGTGACGCGTTGCTCTAATTTATGTGTCCTGGAATGTTTCTCCATTGGGGGGAAATATTTATTTCTTATATTACTATTCAATTATTTATTAGGCGCTACGTCACTCTGATACACAAGTTTACATTAGTCATTTCAGTTTACCACTGCTATCTTCCAGTGTGTTTGTCCCATTTCTTACTGGATTTCCTGATATTGATTATGCCTACATAATTAATTATTTTTTTTCCCCCAATTTTTATTATTACGGTAGCTATAAATAATAAAAAATCTTTTTTTTTTTTAATATCTGGACTTACTATTCTTTTTTTAATTGGACATGTTTATAAGTAGGAGAAATCTATATTATAGGGTTAATGCATTTATGGACAGGTTTTTTGGGGGGTGATATAGACATCAATAAATGAATAGCCTATAATGATTAGTAATGAGTTTTATGTTCAGCGCTGCATACACCAAAGCAAAATATGGGACGAGTTTTGTTCAAGAACTCAAGTCAAGACCTTGTAAAGAGGCCTCACAAGAGGATACTTTACCTCAAGTGGTGGAATTGTAGCACCGCTATACCCTTGTCTAGAGAGCAATTATATCAAATGGTCTTTAGTGTTTGCGTTTTTGAGTTTATCGCTTCCTAGATCTGGGCTGATCTAGAGATAGTTTGTGTATGAGGGTCTTCTGTCATTGGGAAAGACAAGGATTGGACGTACTACAACACCCAATGCTTTCACTTCCCTGGAAGAAAAGGTACCGCCAGAGGTGTCAGCCGCAGCTCGCTCCACACTCTTCATAAAAAACACACATGGGAAATCGGCAAAGATGGCAGCACCCTAGATATGTAGAAAAATCGACTATATTTAATGTCTACTCCATTTATGCCATATAGACCTTATTTATAAAATTAACGAACTTAGCGCAAAAATTGTCCAGTTCATGTGTGATTACAAGACAACTTTAGTTTTGATGGCACATTACCTTTTTTTAAAAAAAGACACAACTTTGCAGGGCAAAAAGGACAAGTTGGATTCAGCATTGATTTACAGCAGAAAATTATTTTTTGATGAGTTTTTGCTGCTGATTTTCCTCCATTCCTTATTATTGGTGAGATCTGCAGCAAAAACTATGAAAGAATTGACATGCTGCAGTATTAAATCTGCAAGGAAGCTCATTCACTTTGCTGGTAGTAGACAGAAGGATCCGCACAAGTGACATCCACAGAAGATCTGGGGTCGGTTCTCCCTGATGTTTGGAACAATCTCCTAACGAGTTCCTTCACAAACTGAGTGCGAGAAGAGATGAAGACAAAGTCTGGTGACCAAATACTACATAGTAACATAGTTAGTAAGGCCGAAAAAAGACATTTGTCCATCCAGTTCAGCCTATATTCCATCATAATAAATCCCCAGATCTACGTCCTTCTACGGAACCTAATACTGATACTACTGATGAAATTTAGATTTCCCTTTTGCTCATTCACTTGTAAATTTGTTAATATTAAAAAAAAAAAAAAAAAAAACTATTTCCACTTGTATTCTTGAAAGCTTCTTACTTTGCAGCATTTTTTCCACACCTGCCTAAAACTTTTGCACAGCACTGTAAATACAGTCACCAGATTTCAGTCTTTTGTATAGGCACTGGAGCAATAAGCGCATTCACAAAATACTACATAACCTTTGAACAAAAAAAAAAATTTGGATATCGTGACAAATAATAAAAAAAAAACACCTGCAGATGTAATTTGTCAGAAAGAGAAATATGGCCTCAATAACCTGAAACAACTAAAAAATATCTAAGAAAACATCCTGCCATACCGGTACTAATGACTGGAATCCACCGAATCTACCGGAACACAAACATGACATGGAGGTGCCGCCGTCGCCGCCGCAGGCTCTGGCCTCGTGTCATCCTGTCCCGGTGAGGGTGAGGATGGGGTAATTTGTCCTGGTCTTTATCATGGTGTCGGCTATTCTCTCATTGTCGGGATTTTCTATAAATCGGTGTTTACTTTTGAGAACAAAAAGATTCTTTTTTGTTTGTGAGTAATGAATTTGCGCAGTGAGGAATGTCACCTCTGACCCGACGCAGCTCTAATTCTTGACACCTTTTTTTACGGTCGGTCCCCTGTCAGTGCACTCCCCAGCCCGCAGCACAGCCCGCAGGCCAACATAAATTGCTGATGTTCTTACAAATATCTCTCTTTTATTGTCAGGGCCCCATCCTTCACCGTCCGCCACTCGCTCTGGCAGGCGACACACTTCACGCGCACAATTAACGCACACACACAACACTTCACGGAAAAAAAACAACTCGTTTACAACAACGCACACGCCATGTTCGGAATCTGGAAACTTTTGGAAATAACTCCTTAAAACAAAACAAAAATTCTGAGCTTAGAATATTTTTTTTTTTGGGCTGGGTGAGAAGTCTCCAATAGGGGATCTAAGGGCTCATACTCACTTGCGCGAAACTCGGAAGAGTCTCTCACGGCAATACCCGGCACTGCACCTGGCACAGAGGAGCGTGCGGCTCCATGTATTCCTACGCAGCCGCACGCTCCGATCTGAGTAGCGCCGGGTATTGCCGTGCGAGACTCATCCAAGTTTCGCGCAAGTGAGTATGAGCCCTTAGATCCCCTCTTGCGCGAAACTCGGATGAATCTCGCACGGCAATACCCGGCGCTGCACCTGCACAGAGGAGCGGAGCGAGCGGCTGCACGTATTCCTATGCGGCCGCACGCTCCGATCTGAGTAGCACCGGGTATTGCCGTGCGAGACTCATCCAAGTTTTGCGCAAGTGAGTAGGAGCCCTTAGATCCCCTCTTGCGCGAAACTCGGATGAATCTCGCACGGCAATACCCGGCGCTGCACCTGCACAGAGGAGCGGAGCAAGCGGCTGCACGTATTCCTATGCGGCCGCACGCTCCGATCTGAGTAGCGCCGGGTATTGCTGTGCGAGACTCATCCAAGTTTTGCGCAAGTGGGTAGGAGCCCTTAGATCCCCTCTTGCGCGAAACTCGGATGAATCTCGCACGGCAATACCCGGCGCTGCACCTGGCACAGAGGAGCGGAGCGAGCGGCTGCACGTATTCCTATGCGGCCGCACGCTCCGATCTGAGTAGCGCCGGGTATTGCCGTGCGAGACTCATCCAAGTTTCGCGCAAGTGAGTATGAGCCCTTAGATCCCCTCTTGCGCGAAACTCGGATGAATCTCGCACGGCAATACCCGGCGCTGCACCTGCACAGAGGAGCGGAGCGAGCGGCTGCACGTATTCCTATGCGGCCGCACGCTCCGATCTGAGTAGCACCGGGTATTGCCGTGCGAGACTCATCCAAGTTTTGCGCAAGTGAGTAGGAGCCCTTAGGTCCCCTCTTGCGCGAAACTCGGATGAATCTCGCACGGCAATACCCGGCGCTGCACCTGTCACAGAGGAGCGGAGTGTGCGGCTGCACGTATTCCTATGCGGCCGCACGCTCCGATCTGAGTAGCACCGGGTATTGCCGTGCGAGACTCATCCAAGTTTTGCGCAAGTGAGTATGAGCCCTTAGATCCCCTCTTGCGCGAAACTTGGATGAATCTCGCACGGCAATACCCGGCGCTGCACCTGTCACAGAGGAGCGGAGTGTGCGGCTGCACGTATTCCTATGCGGCCGCACGCTCCGATCTGAGTAGCACCGGGTATTGCCGTGCGAGACTCATCCGAGTTTCGCGCAAGTTAGTATGAGCCTTAAAGAGTAACATTTATCCTTGTGTAGGGTGCCATTAAATAAAAGGGTCATAAATAGTGAGTGCTAACCGATGGTCTTCAAGGCGCTCGAAAAATAAGTCTGAGTCCCCGCGGCTGCATGTCTCACGGCTGTTCGACCGCTACAACACATGCAAGGATCGCCTGTGAACACGCCCTACTAGTGAGAAGACCGCCACTACCTCGGAAAACACCGAACACGTCTCCATTTTTGAGCATATATATTGTTTTCGCTCCCCTTAGTCAGTTCTTGAGCTCCGTACACACAGTATAAGCTGCACGTCACTGAACTCTCCAAACGCAAATGATTAAAAAGCGGCCAAGCGAAACAAATCAGAGTTTCCGTGAAGAATAGGACATATAGAAGTATACGTATATGTATGTGCTTTATCTCAGCGTCATGTTTATTCTGCTCTCCGCTTGTCAAACAACGTGCATAATTAGATGGTCACAGGTTCACAGGGTGAATGTTATTTTTCAGGGTGTGTGAGAGGACGTGAACTTTAACACAAAAAGTGACATAGGTAAATATTAGCTATTTAATGGTAGTGTCAGCTTTAGACAGCGCTAAATGGAGTCACCTTGCTCTAACCTGTTTACTCGTCATAAAGCTCGGTTCTGCTACAGGTACATCAAAGTGATCAAGGGACGCCGGGTGTGATACATCTACAAGTGGAAATAATTCTGAAAATTCACTAAAGTGGTTGTATGAGATTCTAAATTCAGCACCATTTTGATCTCCCCCCCGCAAGAAACAGCGCCACTCTTGTCCACTGGCAGGGTATGGTATTGCAGGTCAACCCTATTTTGGTAAATGTCGTGAGGTTGCCGTATCAGAATCAACCCAATGGCCCAGGATGGAGCAGGTTAGGAAAACACTTGCTTTGTTTTCTCCGATCTCATACAATTAATACATTCCCATAATATTACATAGAAGGGCATCACTGGGAAGAAGAAGCGCCGTCCTGCACTCTGCCGTGTGATTGACAGCTGGCCTCCAGCACTAATGGTCGGATGTGGATCTGGTTCCGGCTGTTCAGCTCCTGCAGTGCAGCGATTAATTAATATTATCAGCGATGACGAAGAGAGTAATTTTCCCGGCATTCATATGCCATCCATTTTTTTTTTTTACTGTGACTTCTTCATTTTTGGTGATCAACATGGATGAAAGTAAGACACGGCTACATCTTATTTTTTTATCGGACTATTTGTTTTCAAAAGAAAAGGATGTGGAAAAGCACAATGATAGTAATGGGTCTGGGATCCAACCATAAAAGGAACAGCTATAACACATATTAAAAAAACGGATGTGTAAAAGAGCCGTTACTACCAAATCAGGACAGTCCTATCTTGATTCTTGTCCCATCCCGATTGGGTCACCTTGTCGCGGTGGGATGACTCTTACGCTTTTTTGATCAAAATAGTGTTAACCAGGTACCCTATATTATTTACATGTATTATTACTATTTACTTATTTTCTCACTGCAGGGTATATACTCATCTTGTTTTTTTTTTCCCCCCTGGGTTTTGTCTGTGAAATGGCCACAGTGTGAACGTGTTCTTACACATGCACCTTATTCCCTCAGCATGTATAACAACTTATGCTGCGGCTCATTTTTTTGGTTTTGCTGTAGTTTCTTGCACTCTGTACAATCTGGGGCATGGCCACCTTTCTAAGCTAGTCATTTCATCTATATAGCTTCCCATGGACGGGTGTCTGAACAGTCGGACCCCTGCCCCTGCTCTGCCCTTATCTACATTAAGGTCGGGTGACACAAGGTGAGGTTTTAATACTAACGAACGTGCTCGGATAAGGGGTTATCTGTCAATGCTCGGGTGCTAACCGAGTGTCTTCGGCGTTAAAAAAATATATTCAAGTCCCTGCGGCTGTCTGACAACCACAACACATGGAGGGATAGTCTAACAAACAGATAATCCCTGCATCTGTTGGGGCTGTTGAACATCCACGGGGCATCAAGCATATTTTTCAAGACACTTGGTTAGCACCCGAGCATTGACAAACACCTTATCCGAACATGTTTGCTCATTACTACTAGAGACAGGTTAGGACCATCCCTACAGGGTCACCTTGACACAGTGGGGTGACTTTTTTGATCAAAATAGTGTTAACCAAGTCCCCTATGTTATTTATATGTACTATTACTATTGGGTATATGCTCATTTTGTTTGTTTTGTTCTTGGGTTTTGCAAGGAATTGATGTAGAAGTTTTAATGGGATTTTATGGCTTTCACTGAACAGGGAATGAGCTTTATTTGCAGAACTTGGAAAAAGTCCCTTCAAGGAGGTATCGTTAGTTGTTTGGATCTTGGGATAACACGGGCAGTCACAGCCCGATGGACGTCTGAAATGTACAGATCACAAATCTGTAATTCCAGCCCTATAATCCCATCCGCATTTCCTTTCTCAGGACATGAAACACACAGCTCGGGGCTAAGCTAGTCACATTATAACTTTCTACAAATTGCCCCATTCTGTAATTCATGTTATGTAAAAAAAAAAAAAATCTAGTAACGTAGGGGATGACCTGAAGAAGGCGCCACCGAAAAACAGAAAATCGAATACGAGAACCATAAAAGCGTAAAACGCCAATATATCATGCCGTACTACACAATGTCCACTACAGTTCTCAGGAAACCTTTAAAATGTCCCATTTAAACAAGCTGTAAAAACTATTTTTCAGATCCCGCTTACGATATGGCTTTTTTTTTTTACCCCCCTAAAAAATGCAGGATTTTACTATCCCAGCAAAGTGAATGAAATTTCTCAAAAAACTCATACACACGCTACTTATTTTTTACTTGCAGATTTAGTCTCAAATTTGCAGCCTGTCAATTCTTTCAGCGTGTTTACAGTGTTTTTCATCTATTGAAATGAATGGGAAAAAAATGTATAAAAATAATGCAGGCAAAACAAGTCAAAAATGTGTTTTTTATGCAGTGTTCTCCCTTCGAAGACACACATTTTTGATGCAGAAACAGACTTTTTCATAATTGTGCTGGATCCGATTTTCAGCCATTTTTGCTCCATTCGTCTGTTTTATATATCCTATTAGGTATTTCAGATCCTTGTTCTGGATCCACATATTTTAGCCAGAGCAATGAGTATTTACAAACAGCGTCTCTCCCTCTGGAGGACCTGCCCTGTGTAATACTTCCTTTGAACTGTAGGGGTGCGGCAGGAAAACTGAACACTTACTATTAGGCTTCTTTATAGTTGCATCCATCCTAGACAATGTTCTGTGCGCTAAACAGCCGTGATGGATCCGAGGCATTTTCGGAAGCTCTGTGGGTCACCTCGTACTGTGAAATAGTGGAGACCTCAGGGGATGGACTTCTATGAGAAAACGCCCAATTGGCTAACAAATCTTGATTTACATCCTGAAATAAGGGGCCATACCTCAGGAACAAAGAGGTGCAGAAACAAAAGAAAAACATTGCCAAATTCTGGAGAACAGCAGCATTTACATCAAGTAAAAATATTAGATTTATTGCAAGGGGCAAAGTCCTTATATACACTGTGTGCAGAATTATTAGGCAAGTTGTATTTTAGAGGATTATTTTTATTATTGATCAACAACTATGTTCTCAATCAACCCAAAAGATTCATAAATATCAAAGCTTAATATTTTTGGAAGTTGGAGTGTTTTTTTTTTTAGATTTGGCTATCTTAGGAGGATATCTGTTTGTGCAGGTAACTATTACTGTGCAGAATTATTAGGCAACTTAATAAAAACCAAATATATTCCCATCTCACTTGTTTATTTTCACCAGGTAAACCAATATAACTGCACAAAATATAGAAATAAACGTTTCTGACATGCAAAAACAAAACCTCCCAAAATTAGTGACCAATATAGCCCCTTTCTTTATGATGACACTCAGCCGCCTCCATCCATAGATTCTGTCAGTTGCTTGATCTGTTTACGATCAACATTGCGTGCAGCAGCCATCACAGCCTCCAGACACTGCTCCGAGAGGTGGACTGTTTTCCCTCCCTGTAGATCTCACATTTTATGAGGGACCACAGGTTCTCAATGGGGCTCAGATCAGGTGAACAAGGGGCCATGTCATTATTTTTTCTTCTTTGAGACCTTTACTGGCCAGCCACGCTGTGGAGTAGTTGGAGGCATGTGATGGAGCATTGTCCTGTATGAAAATCATGTTTTTCTTGAACGATACCGACTTCTTCCTGTACCACTGCTTGAAGTTGTCTTCCAGAAACTGGCAGTAGGTCTGGGAGTTGAGCTTCACTCCATCCTCAACCCGAAAAGGTCCCACAAGTTCATCTTTGATGATCCCGGCCCATACCAGTACCCCACCTCTACTCCGTCTGAGTCGGAGTGGAGCTCTCTGCCCTTTACTGATCCAGCCTCTGGCCCATCCATCTGGCCCATCAAGAGTCACTCTCATTTCATCAGTCCATAAAACCTTTGAAAAGTCAGTCTTAAGATATTTCTTGGCCCAGTCTTGACGTTTTATCTTGTGTTTCTTGTTCAAAGGTGGTCGTTTTTCAGCCTTCCTTACCTTGGCCATGTCCATGAGTATCGCACACCTTGTGCTTTTTGTTACTCCAGTAACGTTGCAGCTCTGAAATATGGCAAAACTGGTGGCAAATGGCATCTTGGCAGCTTCACACTTGATTTTCCTCAATTGATGGGCAGTTATTTTGCACCTTTTTTGCCCAACACGCTTCTTGCGACCCTGTTGGCTATTTGCCATGAAACGTTTGATTGATTGGTGATCACGCTTCAAATATTTGGCAATTGCAAGACTGCTGCATCCCTCTGCAAGACATCTCACAATTTTGGACTTTTCAGAGCCGTCAAATCTCTCTTCTGACCCATTTTGCCAAAGGAAAGGAAGTTGCCTAATAATTAAGCACACCTTATATAGGGTGTTGATGTCATTAGACAACACCCCTCCTCATTACAGAGATGCACATCACCTGATTTACTTAATTGGTAGTTGGCTCTCAAGCCTGAACAGCTCGGAGTAGGACAACATGTATAAAAAGTATCATGTGATCCAAAATACAACTTGGCTAAAAATTTTGCACACAGTGTATACTATTAATATGGGCATACAGGTACTAGAAATATTACACTAGTCCTACCTTTATGCCTCTTATTAAAGGACTTGTTGATAAGAAATCTTACGTTATTTCCTTATGCTAATGAGATTTCTTATCAACAAAACCATTAATATGAGGCAGACAGCTAGGACTAGTGTAACATTTTTATTACCTGTATGCCCATATTAATAGGTCATATACATCCTGAGGGGTGACAGATTCCCTTTAAATATGAAATAGAGTCTTAAAAAGCTTAAAGTTGAAAAACTGTGAAAAATCTGATAAATTAATTTGGAATCTATAATTTTAACAGGACTAACTATAAAGGAATCCACACAACAAAAATGTAAATTAATTGGAATCGACTAGAACGAGTTCTCAAAAATTACAGCGGCCCGACATGAATAAAACATAGTCAAGATCTTCTGCGAGACCTCACCGGTCGTGGGTCAGTTCACCTAAAACTACAAAGCGTGCGATTTAGGGCATTACTGGCGGGAACAGCTCGTGTTGAATGACGCCTCAATTATGGAGAAAAAAAAAATAAAAAAAGGATCTGGAAATCAAGATGGCAGACAAGAAAGAGCGCAGTCTCTCGGAAAAAAGGACCTCTGACCTTGTTTTCTAAGATGCCTTTTTATAGCAGAGTCTACAGGCAGAGGGGAGATAATGGCTCCTTCACAGCTCACGGGCCCTTGAATGACGCCGGCTGCTGCAATCCCGAATACTTAACTCAAAGAACTGTATGAATAGATATTATTTGGAGTTGATCCCCAAGTGTGCGAGCGCGAGATCAGCCCGATAAATCAGAGGTTAAGTTAGTTTATGTAATCTGGGAAATAATCCACTCTGCAGTTTTTTTTTGTTTTTTTTTTTATAGACAGTCTATAGACAATAAAAACATATTAAATGAATCGTTAAATTAACACAATCTACATAAAAATGAAAAACAAAAATTCCTTCTACCATTGTCCAGGCAAAATAATGAAATAAAAACTAATTTTTTTCTTTTTTTTTTTAAATTAAATTAAAAAAAAGAAAAATTATTTATCTGAAACTATGAAATAATTCACTGTGAAGTTTTGCAATGAAGTATAGAAAGTGAAGAAAATTCTCTAAAAAAAAAAAATATTTAAGTTATTAATTTCAGTTAGATGTAGAAATCTTTGGACAGTGACCGATCCTTTGTGATTTCAGCTCTGCAGCTGCTATTTTTTTATTTTTTTATTTAAAATGAAACTGAGATGCAACTGAAGTGGAGATTTCCAGATTTAATAAAAGGGGGTTGAACAAACATCTCCCGTGAAACGATTAGGAATTGAGACGACCATTTTCCTATAAAGCCGCCTCCACATTTCAGGAGCTCAGTAGTCATTGGCCAAAATAACTTTACCATAAATAAAATGTCCATTGTTAAGACTTTGTAGAGAATCCTTTTGCCGCAATGACGTCTGGAAGTCGTGGACGTCACCATCGCTGGCTTTCCTTCTCTGTGAAGCTTTGCTTCCTTTACTGTCGTTGTTTGTGGGTCTTTCTGCCTTAAGTCTTGTCTTCACCCTGTGGAATGCGGCTTGATGGGCTGAGATCTGGTGAGGACTCGGCCATTGAAAACTATTCCACCTCTTTTTCCGGAACGTTTTGGGTCATTGTCCTGTGGAGCGTTGTCCAATCAACCTCGCTGCATTTGGAAGAATCTGAGCAGAAAGTATCTCCCTGTACACACAGGATTCATCCGTCTTCTTCTGTTTTCAGTCACGTCATCAATAACCACTAGTGACTCGGTGCCATTGGAAGCAAAGCATGTCCGCGCCATCACACCGCCTCCACCTTGTGTTACAGAGGATGTGGTGTGCTGGGGATCATGAGATGTTCCAAGCCTTCTCCAGACTTTCTTCTTCCCATCGTTCTGGTACAGGTTGATCTCAGTTTTGCTTTTCCAGGACGGGGCGGCTTCTTTAGATGTTTTTTGGCCAAGTCTAATCTGGCCTTTCTATTTTTCAGGAGGATATGGTTAGCACCTTGTGGTGAGCCTTCTGTATTTGCTCTCATGAAGTCTTCTCTTTATGGGAGACTTGGATACGTGCTGGTGAGTGGTTTTCACTTGGATGGATATGTTGTGAAGGTTTTTCTTCACCATGGAAAGGATTCTGCGATCATCATCCACCATTGTTGTCTCCCGTGGAGGTCCAGGCCTTTCTCAATTCCCAGATCACCAGTGCGCTCTTTCTTTTACAGAATCGACCAAACTGTTGATCTGGCAGCTACTATCAATTCTGCTATTATACACAGACATATACCGTATATATTTCTGCATTAAAAATCCGCATTAAACACTCTCCCCCTAAAAGAAAAGAACCACTGTGCCAAATCCTCAGCGAAAACTCCTGAAAATAAATGTGTTTATACGGTTTGATAAGTTTGGAGCATCTAACATACGCCAAACTGTGGTACAATTTCAGCACAAGATGTCACAAATGAGGCCACACTTATTTATTCTTCCAGTTATTGGATCGGCAACAAGCTTCTTGCCAAACACGTTGTAAAATGTCTCTGACGCCAGGTCATCGTACAAGAGGAGGATGAAGAGAGCTGTGACATCACTTATTGTGAATGGTGGATCCTGCGTTATCTACTGTATATAGAGGTGTTAGCAGTCATTGTACAGGAGGAGGTGAGCTGTGATATCACCTATTGTGAATGGTGGATCCTGTGTTATCTACTTTATATAGAGGTGTTATCATTCATTGTACAGGAGGAGGAGGTGAGCTGTGACCACCTATTGTGAATGGTGGATCCTGTTATCTACTGTATATAGAGGTGTTATCAGTCATTGTACAGGAGGAAGAGGTGAGCTGTGACATCACCTATTGTGAATGGTGGATCCTGTGTTATCTACTGTATATAGAGGTGTTATCATTGTACAGAAGGAGGAGGTGAGCTGTGACATCACCTATTGTGAATGGTGGATCCTGTGTTATCTACTTTATATAGAGGTGTTATCAGTCATTGTACAGGAGGAGGTGAGCTGTGACATCGCCTATTGTGAATGGTGGATCCTGTGTTATCTACTGTATATAGAGGTGTTATCAGTCATTGTATAGGAGGAGGAGGTGAGCTGTGACATCACCTATTGTGAATGGTGGATCTTGTGTTATCTACTGTATATAGAGGTGTTATCAGTCATTGTACAGGAGGAGGTGAGCTGTGACATCACCTATTGTGAATGGTGGATCTTGTGTTATCTACTGTATATAGAGGTGTTATCAGTCATTGTACAGGAGGAGGTGAGCTGTGATATCACCTATTGTGAATGGTGGATCCTGTGTTATCTACTTTATATAGAGGTGTTAGCAGTCATTGTACAGGAGGAGGTGAGCTGTGATATCACCTATTGTGAATGGTGGATCATGTGTTATCTACTTTATATAGAGGTGTTATCAGTCATTGTACAGGAGGAGGAGGTGAGCTGTGACCACCTATTGTGAATGGTGGATCCTGTTATCTACTGTATATAGAAGTGTTATCAGTCATTGTACAGGATGAGGAGGTGAGCTGTGACATCACCTATTGTGAATCGTGGATCCTGTGTTATCTACTGTATATAGAGGTGTTATCAGTCATTGTACAGGAGGAGGAGGTGAGCTGTGACATCACCTATTGTGAATGGTGGATCTTGTGTTATCTACTGTATATAGAGGTGTTATCAGTCATTGTACAGGAGGAGGAGGTGGGCTGTGACATCACCTATTGTAAATGGTGGATCCTGTGTTATCTACTGTATATAGAGGTGTTATCAGTCATTGTACAGGAGGAGGTGAGCTGTGACATCACCTATTGTGAATGGTGGATCCTGTGTTATCTACTTTATATAGAGGTGTTAGCAGTCATTGTACAGGAGGAGGAGGTGAGCTGTGACATCACCTATTGTGAATGGTGGATCCTGTTATCTACTGTATATAGAAGTGTTATCTGTCATTGTACAGGAGGAGGAGGTGAGCTGTGACATCACCTATTGTGAATGTTGGATCCTGTGTTATCTACTGTATATAGAGGTGTTATCAGTCATTGTACAGGAGGAGGAGGTGAGCTGTGACATCACCTATTGTGAATGGTGGATCCTGTGTTATCTACTGTATATAGAGGTATTATCAGTCATTGTACAGGAGGATGAAGTGAGCTGTGACATCACCTATTGTGAATGGTGGATCTTGTGTTATCTACTGTATATAGAGGTGTTATCAGTCATTGTACAGGAGGAGGAGGTGAGCTGTGACATCACCTATTGTGAATGGTGGATCCTGTGTTATCTACTGTATATAGAGGTGTTATCAGTCATTGTACAGGAGGAGGTGAGCTGTGACATCACCTATTGTGAATGGTGGATCCTGTGTTATCTACTGTATATAGAGGTGTTATCAGTCATTGTACAGGAGGAGGAGGTGAGCTGTGATATCACCTATTGTGAATGGTGGATCCTGTGTTATCTACTTTATATAGAGGTGTTATTAGTCATTGTACAGGAGGAGGAGGTGAGCTGTGACCACCTATTGTGAATGGTGGATCCTGTTATCTACTGTATATAGAAGTGTTATCAGTCATTGTACAGGATGAGGAGGTGAGCTGTGACATCACCTATTGTGAATGGTGAATCCTGTGTTATCTACTGTATATAGAGGTGTTATCAGTCATTGTACAGGAGGAGGAGGTGAGCTGTGACATCACCTATTGTGAATGGTGGATCCTGTGTTATCTACTGTATATAGAGGTGTTATCAGTCATTGTACAGGAGGAGGTGAGCTGTGACATCACCTATTGTGAATGGTGGATCCTGTGTTATCTACTGTATATAGAGGTGTTATCAGTCATTGTACAGGAGGAGGAGGTGAGCTGTGATATCACCTATTGTGAATGGTGGATCCTGTGTTATCTACTTTATATAGAGGTGTTATTAGTCATTGTACAGGAGGAGGAGGTGAGCTGTGACCACCTATTGTGAATGGTGGATCCTGTTATCTACTGTATATAGAAGTGTTATCAGTCATTGTACAGGATGAGGAGGTGAGCTGTGACATCACCTATTGTGAATGGTGAATCCTGTGTTATCTACTGTATATAGAGGTGTTATCAGTCATTGTACAGGAGGAGGAGGTGAGCTGTGACATCACCTATTGTGAATGGTGGATCTTGTGTTATCTACTGTATATAGAGGTGTTATCAGTCATTGTACAGGAGGAGGAGGTGGGCTGTGACATCACCTATTGTGAATGGTGGATCCTGTGTTATCTACTGTATATAGAGGTGTTATCAGTCATTGTACAGGAGGAGGTGAGCTGTGACATCACCTATTGTGAATGGTGGATCCTGTGTTATCTACTGTATATAGAGGTGTTATCAGTCATTGTACAGGAGGAGGTGGTGAGCTGTGATATCACCTATTGTGAATGGTGGATCCTGTGTTATCTACTGTATAAAGAGGTGTTATCAGTCATTGTACAGGAGGAGGAGGTGAGCTGTGATATCACCTATTGTGAATGGTGGATTCTGTGTTATCTACTTTATATAGAGGTGTTATCAGTCATTGTACAGGAGGAGGAGGTGAGCTGTGACATCACCTATTGTGAATGGTGGATACTGTGTTATCTACTGTATATAGAGGTGTTATCAGTCATTGTACAGGAGGTGAGCTGTGACATCACCTAGTGTGAATGGTGGATCCTGTGTTATCTACTGTATATAGAGGTGTTATCAGTCATTGTACAGGAGGAGGAGGTGGGCTGTGACATCACCTATTGTGAATGGTGGATCCTGTGTTATCTACTGTATATAGAGGTGTTATCAGTCATTGTACAGGAGGAGGTGAGCTGTGATATCACCTATTGTGAATGGTGGATCCTGTGTTATCTACTTTATATAGAGGTGTTAGCAGTCATTGTACAGGAGGAGGAGGTGAGCTGTGATATCACCTATTGTGAATGGTGGATCCTGTGTTATCTACTTTATATAGAGGTGTTATCAGTCATTGTACAGGAGGAGGAGGTGAGCTGTGACCACCTATTGTGAATGGTGGATCCTGTTATCTACTGTATATAGAAGTGTTATCAGTCATTGTAAAGGATGAGGAGGTGAGCTGTGTCATCACCTATTGTGAATGGTGGATCCTGTGTTATCTACTGTATATAGAGGTGTTATCAATCATTGTACAGGAGGAGGAGGTGAGCTGTGACATCACCTATTGTGAATGGTAGATCTTGTGTTATCTACTGTATATAGAGGTGTTATCAGTCATTGTACAGGAGGAGGAGGTGGGCTGTGACCACCTATTGTGAATGGTGGATCCTGTGTTATCTACTGTATATAGAGGTGTTATCAGTCATTGTACAGGAGAAGGAGGTGAGCTGTGACATCACCTATTGTGAATGGTGGATCCTGTGTTATCTACTGTATATAGAGGTGTTATCAGTCATTGTACAGGAGGAGGAGGTGAGCTGTGATATCACCTATTGTGAATGGTGGATCCTGTGTTATCTACTTTATATAGAGGTGTTAGCAGTCATTGTACAGGAGGAGGTGAGCTGTGACATCACCTATTGTGAATGGTGGATCCTGTTATCTACTGTATATAGAGGTGTTATCAGTCATTGTACAGGAGGAGGAGGAGAGCTGTGACATCACCTATTGTGAATGGTGGATCCTGTGTTATCTACTGTATAAAGAGGTGTTATCAGTCATTGTACAGGAGGAGGAGGTGAGCTGTGATATCACCTATTGTGAATGGTGGATCCTGTGTTATCTACTTTATATAGAGTTGTTATCAGTCATTGTACAGGAGGAGGAGGTGAGCTGTGACCACCTATTGTGAATGGTGGATCCTGTGTTATCTACTGTATATAGAGGTGTTATCAGTCATTGTACAGGAGGAGGTGAGCTGTGACATCACCTATTGTGAATGGTGGATCCTGTGTTATCTACTGTATATAGAGGTATTATCAGTCATTGTACAGGAGGATGAGGTGAGCTGTGATATCACCTATTGTGAATGGTGGATCTTGTGTTATCTACTGTATATAGAGGTGTTATCAGTCATTGTACAGGAGGAGGTGAGCTGTGACATCACCTATTGTGAATGGTGGATCCTGTGTTATCTACTGTATATAGAGGTGTTATCAGTCATTGTACAGGAGGAGGTGAGCTGTGACATCACCTAGTGTGAATGGTGGATCCTGTGTTATCTACTTTATATAGAGGTGTTATCAGTCATTGTACAGGAGGAGGTGAGCTGTGACATCACCTATTGTGAATGGTGGATCCTGTGTTATCTACTGTATATAGAGGTGTTATCAGTCCTTGTACAGGAGGAGGTGGTGAGCTGTGGCATCACCTATTGTGAATGGTGGATCCTGCGTTATCTACTGTATATAGAGGTGTTATCAGTCATTGTACAGGAGGAGGAGGTGGGCTGTGACATCACCTATTGTGAATGGTGGATCCTGTGTTATCTACTGTATATAGAGGTGTTATCAGTCATTGTACAGGAGGAGGTGAGCTGTGACATCACCTATTGTGAATGGTGGATCCTGTTATCTACTGTATATAGAAGTGTTATCAGTCATTGTACAGGAGGAGGAGGTGAGCTGTGACATCACCTATTGTGAATGTTGGATCCTGTGTTATCTACTGTATATAGAGGTGTTATCAGTCATTGTACAGGAGGAGGAGGAGAGCTGTGACATCACCTATTGTGAATGGTGGATCCTGTGTTATCTACTGTATAAAGAGGTGTTAGCAATCATTGTACAGGAGGAGGAGGTGAGCTGTGATATCACCTATTGTGAATGGTGGATCCTGTGTTATCTACTGTATATAGAGGTGTTATCAGTCATTGTACAGGAGGAGGTGAGCTGTGACATCACCTATTGTGAATGGTGGATCCTGTGTTATCTACTGTATATAGAGGTGTTATCAGTCATTGTACAGGAGGAGGTGAGCTGTGATATCACCTATTGTGAATGGTGGATCCTGTGTTATCTACTTTATATAGAGGTGTTAGCAATCATTGTACAGGAGGAGGAGGTGAGCTGTGATATCACCTATTGTGAATGGTGGATCCTGTGTTATCTACTTTATATAGAGGTGTTATCAGTCATTGTACAGGAGGAGGAGGTGAGCTGTGACCACCTATTGTGAATGGTGGATCCTGTTATCTACTGTATATAGAAGTGTTATCAGTCATTGTAAAGGATGAGGAGGTGAGCTGTGACATCACCTATTGTGAATGGTGGATCCTGTGTTATCTACTGTATATAGAGGTGTTATCAGTCATTGTACAGGAGGAGGAGGTGAGCTGTGACATCACCTATTGTGAATGTTGGATCCTGTGTTATCTACTGTATATAGAGGTGTTATCAGTCATTGTACAGGAGGAGGAGGTGAGCTGTGATATCACCTATTGTGAATGGTGGATCCTGTGTTATCTACTGTATATAGAGGTGTTATCAGTCATTGTATAGGAGGAGGAGGTGAGCTGTGACATCACCTATTGTGAATGGTGGATCTTGTGTTTTCTACTGTATATAGAGGTGTTATCAGTCATTGTATAGGAGGAGGAGGTGAGCTGTGACATCACCTATTGTGAATGGTGGATCCTGTTATCTACTGTATATAGAAGTGTTATCAGTCATTGTACAGGATGAGGAGGTGAGCTGTGACATCACCTATTGTGAATGGTGGATCCTGTGTTATCTACTGTATATAGAGGTGTTATCAGTCATTGTACAGGAGGAGGAGTGTTGTGAATTCTGCTTTTGGGTTCCCTCCAGTGGTTGAAGGTGGGAATGCAGTTGTCTCTGAGTCACAGTCCTGGCCAGGTGTATCTGCTGATTGCAGTTCTGACTGGGATATTTAGGTGTGCAGGATTCATTAGTCCTTTCCAGTTGTCAATGTTTCTTGTGAAGTGTTGGATCACTTTCTGGCTTCTCCTGCTTAGCTGCCAATTCAGCAAAGATAAGTGTCTGTTTCTTTTTCTGTGGCACACAAGCTGTGTGCTTATACTCTGTGCTATTCATTTGTTTTTGCTTGTCCAGCTTAGACTGTGTCAGTGTTTTTTCAGTCTTGTTGGATTCTCTGGAGTTGCAGATATACGCTCCATATCTTTAGTTAGATGGTGGAGTTTTAGTATTTTCTGCTGTGGATATTTTTGGAAGGATTTTAATACTGACCGCTTAGTATCCTGTCCTATACTTTCCTATTTTAGCTAGACTGGCCTCTTTTGCTAAATCCGGTTTCCTGCCTACGTGTGTCTTTTCCTCTACTGCTCACAGTCAATATTTGTGGGGGGCTGCCTATTCTTTGGGGTTCTGCTCTGAGGCAAGGTAGATTTCCTATTTCCATCTATAGGGGTATTTAGTCCTCCGGCTCTGATGAGGTGTCTAGGGTTTGTTAGGTACACCCCACGGCTACTTCTAGTTGCGGTGTTAAGATCAGGATTTGCGGTCAGTATAGTTACCACCTACTCCAGTGAAAGTTTTCATTCTGCTCCAAGGTCACCTGATCATAACAGAGGAGGTGAGCTGTGACATCACCTATTGTGAATGGTGGATCCTGTGTTATCTACTGTATATAGAGGTGTTATCAGTCATTGTACAGGAGGAGGAGGTGAGCTGTGACCACCTATTGTAAATTAAGTGTTATCTACTGTATTTAGAGGTGTTGGTTCTAATAGTCATTACGTCTGTACTGACAAGGACACTGCCTACAGGTGCGCTCTACAGAAGATTGGAAGGTATTTGCTTTAAAACCTGCTTTATAAAAAATTTAAAAATTGATAAAACAAAATAACGATTTAGAGGACAGACCATTTTTTCTCTAAGATTTGTTTGTTGTCTCTTTACAAACTGAAGGCATACAACATTAATACACAAAAAACAATTTGTAAAACACTTTTTTTTTTTTTTTTTTTTTACTAAGGATCGTCTTTGAGATTCACATATTTTACAAGCAGTAAGAGAGGGACCCATCACAAAATTTACAGTGATCATCCTTTAATCGGTGCTCCTTCTCCTGATAAATAAATGATAGGTTTATGTTAAATACATTTGCACAGTTCCTCGTCTGAAGAACGTCTCCCTCCTTTCTACGAGTCACAGAGTCGAAGTATCAAGTATAGAGGTAATGGCTGGATGGTAAAGCTCCGCTTCATTGGTCCCCTAACTTCCTCAGGATGTCACTCCCAGCCGGGGCATTGGTGAATATACTGCCCACCACCGCGTGCGTTCCCCAGACGTTGTGGCGGATCACTTTACAGCAGCCCAGGTCCTCCACTCGGAATCCAAGGTGTCGATAACGTTCATCGGTTTCGTAGAGAGTGTTGTTTGTGTAAGGTCCAAAGTACTGAAGGAAACGAGAACAAGTGTAAAAACACAACCTCTCTCTCACCAGCATTATCGGTGAATCCTGACAGCGTGCACACCGCACGCTGTTAGGATTCAGAAGCATGCAGTCATACTGCAGAGCAACTGCATGATATATTGGTGCACTTAAATTATTTTTCTGTTTTTGTAGAAAAAAAAAATGGATGCAAATGAAATATGTTTTTCACTGTTCTCCATATTCATTAGGACTGCTCTTAGAGCCTGTGCCCAAAGCGGTCAGCTTCATGTGTGCATGAGTCGCACACATACCGATGTAGCCCACCCGCCCCAATACAGGACGTCATTGATGACATCCTGCCGACAGCGCAGGGCTGGAAGTTCTGGAAAGCTCAGAACACCAAGTGTCCGGTTGACGAGATATAATCATAGCCGGATCAGAACAGAAGAGCGAGGATGTATGACTGCACTCCAGAAAACTTGGAAGGAGCCACTCACTGCAATATAAGTGGATTACAAACACCCCCTGTAATTGGGCAGGCTCTCCAGGCGTGACATTAGCCATGATCTTCTCGCTTCGGCTCCCATTCCCCTCTCACAGCATGTAGTCTCAGAGATCAGCCATTGCAGCTGCATCTCCCCCCTCCTCGCTTTCTACAACAACATTTTTTACATTTGTCCAAAAAAAAAAAAAAAGTAATTTGCAACAAGAAAAGAACATGTGAGAAGGTGGAGTAGGACTGGTTGTACGGTCACTCACCGCCAGCCCCGATGATGGGTCAATGAAGTCCGCCCAGTATCCTTCTGATCTCAGGGCGAAGCAGATTTCCTTAGCACCATTAATAAACTAGAAAATGGAGAAAAGAAAACACATTAATTGCCGTTGAGCCAGCAAAGCCTGGAAGGACTGTACGTAAAATGTCTATTCTCGTAGTATCGGCAGCAGGACGCTAGGTGTCCGGGCCATACAGGAGACGCCAGGTGTCCGGGCCACACAGGAGACGCCAGGTGTCCGGGCCACACAGGAGACGCTAGGCCTCCGGCCACACAGGAGACGCTAGGCCTCCGGCCACACAGGAGACTCTAGGCCTCCGGCCACACAGGAGACGCTAGGCCTCCGGCCACACAGGAGACGCCAGGCCTCCGGCCACACAGGAGACGCCAGGCCTCCGGCCACACAGGAGACGCCAGGCCTCCGGCCACACAGGAGACGCTAGGCCTCCGGCCACACAGGAGACGCTAGGCCTCCAGCCACACAGGAGACGCTAGGCCTCCGGCCACACAGGAGACGCTAGGCGTCCGGCCACACAGGAGACGCCAGGTATAAAGCACAGAGTAAATATCACCCAGAACAGTAACCAGTGAGAAATAAAGCAACCGACGCGATTACATCTGATCATACAACATGTAGTCAAACTTCACTGCTGGAAACGTTCCCAGACTTGTGGTTTTACTTGGAGTGAGAGAGAAGATGATGAACACTTTACGCCTTGGAATTAGGTAACAGAGTATCTTATACGGGTCATAGGAGCCTCACTCTCCACATTAAAGAAGTCATGAAAAGGAATGAAAATGTCACGTCCATGTGGAGTAACTTTGCATCTATTCTTTTTTTTTCATAGCACCTGTGTTGACCTATGTGTCCTCATGGTAACAAACTACAAGCAAACTTTGCGCAGGGGCACTGTCACTTGGTGCCCCCCACCCACCTGCAGAGTCACTTGGCGGTCTTCCCCCACAGAGGAATTTCAATCGACAGTCTTCCTCCGCAGAGGCATCTCACTTGGCGGACTTCCCCCGCAGAGGCATCTCAATTGGTGGACTTCCCTTGCAGAGGCATCTCACTTGGTGAGCTTCCCTTGCAGAGGCATCTCACTTGGCGGACTTCCCTTGCAGAGGCATCTCCCTTGGTGGACTTCCCTTGCAGAGGCATCTCACTTGGCGGACTTCCCTTGCAGAGGCATCTCACTTGGCGGACTTCCCTTGCAGAGGCATCTCCCTTGGTGGACTTCCCTTGCAGAGGCATCTCACTTGGCGGACTTCCCTTGCAGAGGCATCTCACTTGGTGGCCTTCCCTTGCAGAGGCATCTCACTTGGTGGACTTCCCTTGCAGAGGCATCTCACTTGGCGGACTTCCCTTGCAGAGGCATCTCACTTGGTGGACTTCCCTTGCAGAGGCATCTCACTTGGCGGACTTCCACCGCAGAGGCATCTCAATTGGTGGACTTCCCTTGCAGAGGCATCTCACTTGGTGAGCTTCCCTTGCAGAGGCATCTCACTTGGCGGACTTCCCTTGCAGAGGCATCTCACTTGGCGGACTTCCCTTGCAGAGGCATCTCACTTGGTGGACTTCCCTTGCAGAGACATCTCACTTGGCGGACTTCCCCCGCAGAGGCATCTCAATTGGCAGTCTTTCCCCGCAGAGGCATCTCACTTGGCAGTCTTCCCCCGCAGGGGCATCTCAATTGGCAGTCTTTCCCCGCAGAGGCATCTCATTTGGCAATCTTTCCCTGAAGAGGCATCTCACTACTCAGCAGTCTTTCCCTGCAGAAGCATCTCACTTCGCAGTCTTCCCCGCACAGGCATCTCAATTGGCAGTCTTTCCCCGCAGAGGCACCTCACTACTCGGCGGTCTTTCCCTGCAGAGGCATCTCACTTGGCAGTCTTTCCCCGCACAGGCATCTCACTTGGTGGTCTTCCCCGCACAGGCATCTCACTTGGCGGTCTTCCCCGCACAGGCATCTCACTTGGCGGCCTTCCCCGCAGAGGGATCTCAATTGGCGGCCTTTCCCGCACAGCCACTGTCAGTTGGCGATTCCCCCCACAGACGCACAGTCACTAGGCAGGCTGCCAGATCAGACTACACTGGGATTAACTGTTGTCTGTAACCATGGAGACACATCACTTGAAATCAGAGCTGTATAGCCACAATAATAGATATTTTATTAAGATCATTTGCAAACTGGTTTAATTTCAAACATATTTGTGCTATAAATAATGTAAGTTTGTGAGGGTGCACATTTTTTAATTATTTGACCAGTTGTCAGATGCACGCGGCAATAACTCCCCCTCCCTAAATTTCCCAATCTTGGAGCAGCAAATATCACAGCTATAGTCAATGATCGATACATAATCAATGTGTAGTAACAGGTCTAAAATCTTCCCATTTATTTCAGGCTCTGGCTTTGCCTGTCCACCATGCTTTACAGTGCATCCCTGCCCGTTCAGATGATCTTCTGTGTATAAGCACAAGCTGAGCACAGAAAACAAATAATAAAGGATTATATATAATCTCAATCCCTCCTATATACAAGGATGGAGGGAAATTCTGGAGAAGAGTTGATTGTACACCCGCCAGAATGGATTATTCTGCACGCTCTAGATCTAGGTTGACAGTCACGTAATAAACACATTATCTCATGTGACGCGAGTGCGGCGGGTCCGGCGCGGCTGTAACGTGGCCTCATTATGTGGAGAAGCCTCCGCTCTGGGGAACCTCACCGCAGGTTACGTCTAACAAGCAGGACACAATCGCTGCTGCCAGATTGGAGCCGACAGGGAGGTGATGAGCTGAGAAATATGACAATTAATGCGGAATTAGACCACATTACAGCAGAAAATGCAACGGACCAGAACGCGCCCCACAGACAAGTCGCCGGCGAAACAAAAGGGGCTTGATCCGGGGATCTCACTTCATGACGATGCTGCAAACTGTTTCCTCATAGAATGTCTCAGAGAACAAAAAGTCTGGAGCAAAGAGCCACAGACGTCGTGAGGGGGCTTCATAGAGAACACAATGCACCGGGAGCCTCCTGAGGGGGCTTCATAGAGAACACAATGCACCGGGAGCCTCCTGAGGGGGCTTCATAGAGAACACAATGCACCGGGAGCCTCCTGAGGGGGCTTCATAGAGAACACAATGCACCGGGAGCCTCCTGAGGGGGCTTCATAGAGAACACAATGCACCGGGAGCCTCCTGAGGGGGCTTCATAGAGAACACAATGCACCGGGAGCCTCCTGAGGGGGCTTCATAGAGAACACAATGCACCGGGAACCTCCTGAGGGGTCTTTATAGAGAACACAATGCACCGGGAGCCTCCTGAGGGGGCTTCATAGAGAACACAATGCACCGGGAGCCTCCTGAGGGGGCTTCATAGAGAACACAATGCACCGGGAGCCTCCTGAGGGGGCTTCATAGAGAACACAATGCACCGGGAGCCTCCTGAGGGGGCTTTATAGAGAACACAATGCACCGGGAGCCTCCTGAGTGGTCTTTATAGAGAACACAATGCACCGGGAGCCTCCTGAGGGGGCTTCATAGAGAACTGAGGGGGGCTTCATACAGAACACAATGCACCGGGAGCCTCCTGAGGGGGCTTCATAGAGAACACAATGCACCGGGAGCCTCCTGAGGGGACTTCATAGAGAACTGAGGGGGGCTTCATACAGAACACAATGCACCGGGAGCCTCCTGAGGGGGCTTCATACAGAACACAATGCACCGGGAGCCTCCTGAGGGGGCTTCATAGAGAACACAATGCACCGGGAGCCTCCTGAGGGGGCTTCATAGAGAACATGATGCACCGGGAGCCTCCTGAGGGGGCTTCATAGAGAACTGAGGGGGCTTCATACAGAACACAATGCACCGGGAGCCTCCTGAGGGGGCTTCATAGAGAACACAATGCACCGGGAGCCTCCTGAGGGGGCTTCATAGAGAACACAATGCACCGGGAGCCTCCTGAGGGGGCTTCATAGAGCACACAATGCACCGGGAGCCTCCTGAGGGGGCTTCATAGAGAACAATACACCGGGAGCCTCCTGGGGGGGCTTCATAGAGAACACAATGCACCGGGAGCCTCCTGAGGGGGCTTCATAGAGAACACAATGCACCGGGAGCCTCCTGAGGGGGCTTCATAGAGAACTGAGGGGGGCTTCATACAGAACACAATGCACCGGGAGCCTCCTGAGGGGGCTTCATAGAGAACACAATGCACCGGGAGCCTCCTGAGGGGG
The DNA here is from genome assembly GCF_032444005.1 of Ranitomeya imitator. Classification (NCBI taxonomy): domain Eukaryota; kingdom Metazoa; phylum Chordata; class Amphibia; order Anura; family Dendrobatidae; genus Ranitomeya; species Ranitomeya imitator. The sequence continues at coordinate 26,056,092 of NC_091288.1, forward strand.
CTTCATAGAGAACACAATGCACCGGGAGCCTCCTGGGGGGGCTTCATAGAGAACTGAGGGGGCTTCATACAGAACACAATGCACCGGGAGCCTCCTGAGGGGGCTTCATACAGAACACAATGCACCGGGAGCCTCCTGAGGGGGCTTCATAGAGAACACAATGCACCGGGAGCCTCCTGAGTGGGCTTCATAGAGAACATGATGCACCGGGAGCCTCCTGAGGGGGCTTCATAGAGAACTGAGGGGGCTTCATACAGAACACAATGCACCGGGAGCCTCCTGAGGGGGCTTCATAGAGAACACAATGCACTGGGAGCCTCCTGAGGGGGCTTCATAGAGAACATAATGCACCGGGAGCCTCCTGAGGGGTCTTCATAGAGAACACAATGCACCGGGAGCCTCCTGAGGGGGCTTCATAGAGAACACAATGCACCGGGAGCCTCCTGAGGGGGCTTCATAGAGAACACAATGCACCGGGAGCCTCCTGAGGGGGTCTTTATAGAGAACACAATACACCGGGAGCCTCCTGAGGGGGCTTCATAGAGAACACAATGCACCGGGAGCCTCCTGAGGGGGTCTCTATAGAGAACTCAATGCACCGTGAGCCTCCTGGGGGGGGGGGGGGGGTCTTTATAGAGAACACAATACACCGGGAGCCTCCTGAGGGGGCTTCATAGAGAACACAATGCACTGGGAGCCTCCTGAGGGGGTCTTTATAGAGAACACAATGCACCGGGAGCCTCCTGAGGGGGCTTCATAGAGAACACAATGCACCGGGAGCCTCCTGAGGGGGTCTTTATAGAGAACACAATACACCGGGAGCCTCCTGAGGGGGCTTCATAGAGAACACAATGCACCGGGAGCCTCCTGAGGGGGTCTTTATAGAGAACACAATGCAGCGGGAGCCTCCTGAGGGGTCTTTATAGAGAACACAATGCAGCGGGAGCCTCCTGAGGGGGTCTTTATAGAGAACACAATGCATCGGGAGCCTCCTGGGGGGTCTTTATAGAGAACACAATACACCGGGAGCCTCCTGGGGGGGTCTTTATAGAGAACACAATACACCGGGAGCCTCCTGGGGGGGTCTTTATAGAGAACACAATGCACCAGGAGCCTCCTGAGGGGGCTTCATAGAGAACACAATGCACCAGGAGCCTCCTGAGGGGGCTTCATAGAGAACACAATGCACCGGGAGCCTCCTGAGGGGTCTTTATAGAGAACACAATGCACCAGGAGCCTCCTGAGGGGGCTTCATAGAGAACACAATACACCGGGAGCCTCCTGAGGGGTCTTCATAGAGAACACAATGCACCGGGAGCCTCCTGAGGGGGCTTCATAGAGAACACAATGCACCGGGAGCCTCCTGAGGGGTCTTCATAGAGAACACAATACACCGGGAGCCTCCTGAGGGGTCTTCATAGAGAACACAATGCACCGGGAGCCTCCTGAGGGGGCTTCATAGAGAACAGAATACACCGGGAGCCTCCTGAGGGGGCTTCATAGAGAACACAATGCACCGGGAGCCTCCTGAGGGGGCTTCATAGAGAACAGAATACACCGGGAGCCTCCTGAGGGGGCTTCATAGAGAACACAATGCACCAGGAGCCTCCTGAGGGGGCTTCATAGAGAACACAATGCACCAGGAGCCTCCTGAGGGGGCTTCATAGAGATCACAATGCACCGGGAGCCTCCTGAGGGGGCTTTATAGAGAACACAATGCACCAGGAGCCTCCTGAGGGGGCTTCATAGAGAACACAATGCACCAGGAGCCTCCTGAGGGGGCTTCATAGAGAACACAATGCACCAGGAGCCTCCTGAGGGGGCTTCATAGAGATCACAATGCACCGGGAGCCTCCTGAGGGGGCTTCATAGAGAACACAATGCACCGGGAGCCTCCTGAGGGGGCTTCATAGAGAACAGAATACACCGGGAGCCTCCTGAGGGGGCTTCATAGAGAACACAATGCACCAGGAGCCTCCTGAGGGGGCTTCATAGAGAACACAATGCACCAGGAGCCTCCTGAGGGGGCTTCATAGAGATCACAATGCACCAGGAGCCTCCTGAGGGGGCTTCATAGAGAACACAATGCACCAGGAGCCTCCTGAGGGGGCTTCATAGAGATCACAATGCACCGGGAGCCTTTAGCAGAACGCCGTGTGGACTGAACGAACGCTGACACTTAGTGGAGAAATGCAGATAATGCATCAGCAGCTCACGGCCGTCAGGACGGTGTGATGCCGGATACGCACAGCAGCCGTCTACTCACAGCAAAGTGTATCACATAGTAGAATCAGGCGCCCGTGCACCGCACATTCAGGCAACGTCAATTTCTACATTATTGCTCAAGCCGAAAAGACGACGTCATTAAAATCAATGGAAAGAAAGAGAAGAGGAAAAATAAAACACAGCTAAACCTCTTGTCTGGTTTTGCTGGAGTGATTTTCAGGCTTTAACCCCTTAAAGCGGTATACAATCTCCAAGATCCTATCCCAATATGTAGTAGGTGTAATAATAATATTAGCAAATACCTTCAAGTAGAAATGTAGTATAGTTCTTCTGATTCGCTATGTCGCTTACCCCATGTGCAGGGCATTGCAGTAGCTTAGGTATCCTTGATTACGATCACTAAATACTAAGTAACTAATTAACTGGCACTACATGAGTGGTCGTAACCATGGATACCTTTTACATAATGTTTGCGATCACAGTTATCCGGCGCTCTACGCTGATCACATACTTTGGGATTTCCGTCTAAATCTCCGAGTGACATGATTCAGATGAAACCCCCGATGGATCCATTCACTATAGTGAGGCAGCAGAGTTACGCTGGACTCCGTCTGGCCTCTGTTCAGCGTTGTCTTTCTTTTCAGAAGAGCACAAAACTGTGGTCGACCGCGCTTTTATACTTGTCTAAAAAGACAGACACCGCCAGATCACAGGTCTTATAGCGTCCGCAGTGCCTCCATCTGCCTCATTATAGTGGATCTTCTGCAGGGGGTTCCACGTGAATCACGTATTTCAGAGATTTACACTGAAACTCTGGTGCAAGCGCACAGCGAAGAGCACAGGATAAATGTGCGCCGAGCCTTACTGCGATCTTTAAGAGGCAGAATCAACAAAATCCACAGAAGGTGAAGAATTGGTTTTATTTATTTTATGCCATGCCTCATATGGTATAACTGATTACATGACTTTATTCTTCGGGTCGGTGTGATTACAGCGATATAAGATTTATATCGGGTTTTTATCTTTGGCTGCTGTCACACACTAAAAGACACTTTTTATTGTAAAAACTCGCACCACCATATTTTGAGAGCTATACTTTTTTCCATATTTCACCCGACAGAGTCAACTCAAGGCTTTTTTTTTTTTTTTGCGGGTGGAGTTGACATTTTTATTGGGACCATTTTCAGACACATCACTTTTTTTATTCGATTTTTCGGAGGCTGATTGAACAAAAACCAGCAATTCAGGAATTTTTTTTTTTTTTATGTCATTCCACAAAATTGGTAAGGCTAGGGTCACATTGCGTTAGTGCAACCCGTTTAGCGCTAGCGGGTTGCGCTAACGCAATGTTTTTAATGTGGCCGTGTCCCGGGGTCGCGGTAACGTCCCCGCTCTCGCAGATCCCCGATCTGCGAGAGCGGGGAACGGACCGCGGGCGCGCCTCGGACGCTGCAAGCAGCGTCCGCGGCGCGCCAGGAAACACCAGTGTGTCGCTAGCGCGTGCTGTGCGTTCCCATTGCCGTGAATGGGCGCGCTAACGGACGCGTTGCACGGCATTAATTTCGCCGTGCAACCCTGTCCGTTAGCGCGTTCCCATTAACGCAATGGGAACCAAGCCTTTGGCAGTTTTATTCTTCGGGTCAGTACGATTACAGCGATACCTCATTTATATCTTTTTTTATGTTTTGGCGCTTTTACCCAATAAAAAATAATTTATAAAAAAAATAATTACTTTTGCATCGCTTTATTCTCGGAGCTATAACTTTTTTTTATTTTTCTGCTGATACAGCTGTATGGAGGCTTGTTTTTTTGTGGGACAAGATGATGTTTTCAGCGGTACCATGTCTATTTATATTCATCTTTTTGATCGTGTTTTATTACACTTTTTGTTAGGCGGTATGATCATAAAGCGTTGTTTTTTTTTTATTTATGGTGTTCACTAAAGGGGTTAACTAATGGGACAGTTTTATAGGTCGGGTCATTCCGGAAGCGGTGATACCAAATATGCGTACTCTTATTGTGTGTGTGTGTGGGTGTATACAGATAGATATTATAACATATTTATATATATATATACATACACGCACACATATACAATGAGTACATATATTCTTTTCATAACAATATTTGTTCCTGGGCACAATATATTTAATTTTTTTTTATTATTTTTTAAATAGTTTTCAAATTTTTTTTTTTTTTACTTTGTCCCACTATTGGACTATCATTGTTTTCAGGCTGATCGCATGTATAGCATAGCGATGCAGCAGCATTACTGTGCTATGAAAAATATCAGCGCTGCACTGACAGATAAAATTGCTTCATCATGCTCTGAGCGTGATCTAGCAACTTTGCTAGCTCTGGTGACCCAATGTCAACATGATGACATTGGGTCACCATGACAACAATCGGGACCCCGCGATGATGTTGCAGAGTCTCTGATTCAACGGCAGAGGGGCTGAGTGTCAGCTGTCAGAATCAACTGACACCCGGTGGCGATCACGCGCGCATAGTGTTTGTGCGCGTATAATCGCCTGGACGTATCCATATGTCCCAGGTCAATAAGGCCCGTGTCACAGGGATGTATGGATACGTCTCAGGTTGGAAATGGGTTAAAGAGGCCATCAGGTGCTCTTCACGTCTGCATTGGGAGGGGAGAGGCGGTGAGGACAGTGACTCTGCAGGTTATCGCACGCGCTTTCTGGCAGGTTACGTGCAGATGACGCGGCATCGGGACGTGAGCGGCGTCTGATAACTCTTTCGGGTCTATTTTTCCGTTATAGTAGCTGTATATTGCTTTTGGGGTTTTTTTTTGCGGCATGGTAATTCCAGTGCTGCCTGTAACAGATGCGACCAGAATTTGCTCCGATCACTGCTGTTTAACCACTTAAATTCTGCTGTCAATCACAGCGTCATTTAAATGAGATAATTGCCACGGCACAAGCTCGCACACATGCCTGCCATGCAATGCCACTGTGCGGGAACCAAAACCTTATCATGGCAGCTGAAGTCCCCCTCCCCACCCCAAGGCTGCCATCTTTGCACTCTTGGCTGCACAGGAGAACCTCATTTTTCTTCTTATAACGCCATCATGTACGAGACACACTGACCTTCTCCATCATGGATTCCCGTTCGTTCTCCACCTCCGCGCTCCACATGGTCATGTCGTTCACTGTTTTCTGTGTGACCGTTAATACCATTAAGTTGCTGCTGGAGACTTCGGGGAACATCGATGCAAAATCTGTGATACATAATAATGGAAAAAAATATATATAAAAGCAGCTAAGGATCGGGCAAGCGAGCCGCCGACACGTGCTAATCTCAAGGTTTATACTAGGAGCCATTAAAGTGTACAGAAAAGATGGGAGTGGAGGGGCTCGCACAAGAACAGTTTTCTGAACCACTTCTAATAGTGATTGTGCTCTTAATTAGTTCATGGAAGGGATTCAGAAAAACAATTATCGTGCACCACATTTTTATTTTTCTGCATAGCTGGACGCACACTTGAAGTCAGATCACCAGGTGTTGAATTTCCGTGGATTACACTACACTATAATATATAATCACCATGTTGGTATGCATTTATTCTATATATTACTTAGATAATAAATATATCTGGAATCATATTTCTATCATACACTTGGTATAAAAAAAGTAACAAAAAAGCAAAAACACTGTAGGTCTCATTCCACCACTAGAGGGAGCCATTAAAATGCAACACACATCGCTACAGGAAACCAGTGTCGTACCGAAAACCCTAATGGCAAACTCTGAGATGATATGGATGATTTCAGGAACTATCTGTTTTTGTTTTTACTACCATGAATGTATTTTTACTACCAAAATCATTTTAGCTATTGAGATTTGTTAAAAATGTTTGCACCATTTGGCTTCTCTAGGATTCAGAATGAGCGGATGCACCCGAGCATGCTCAGATAACGCCTGATCTGAGCATGCTCCCTCATCACTAATCTTTACCAACCAGACAGGTCACAAGTATCCTAGGGGCTTCCGCCACTTCAGTACGATCACCTTTCTCTCATTTTAGTACCTCTTTTTAGCAGCTCCGGACAGGACTGCATGGCGCACTCGACTTTTGCATTTTCGAAGTATGCCCCGATGCGGTTTACCTCCTGCTGCTGCAGAGAAGCTTCGTTCCCCTAAAATAAAAATAGGCTTTTATTAGCAAATTTGAAACATTTTTACGAATTTCCCAGGATGATTGTTCCATAGGTTTGACAAACAAAAAAACAAAACAAAACACGGATCCTTCAAATTCAAACTCTTCCGACCGATTACACAATATTTATCGCTTGAATATTTTTAACTAAAAAATGACACTTGATGTGAGAAAAGCATCCGGTCCTTTATTTTAAAAGCTGATAAAGTGTCTGCCATAGACGGAAATGGCAAAAAAACAAAAACAAAAAAAGGCGTCCTCAACAACAGCAAGAAACGATGACAATAAACTAGGGAAAATAAATCCTCTCCATCAGCTGCAGCATGTAATAAAGCCGCGGCAGCGAGGAACCTTCTGAGGAATACCTGGGACACAGCTTTAAAGCCACTGAGTGTCATGAGACGACCATCGGACTCAAAAAAAAAAAAAAAGAAAAAGAAAGTATACCGTACTTACTTTGGTGATAACTGTAGGGGATAGCGCCATAACATGCTGCTATGAAGGTTGAAAGGACACCATTTTGGCTTCCATTATCTACATGGTGGCCATGCTTACAGTCAAAGTATTTGCCAAGAGTGAAGATGAACAAAAAGATTCACAAAACCCTATAGTCCGTGTCCACCAGATCAGAGTCCTACAAACCTGATTGTTCTCAGGGCTTTGGTCCGGTGGACACGGACTGACTACTGATGTGGCTGCTGGACCAGGATCTTGCTAATCTTTTTGCTCAGCTCTCGCCGGGAGCTTTCCTGATGAACGCTGGAATTGTTCAGTAAAAAAAAAAAGCAACGTAATGAAGTATGAATGATATATCGATGTAATCATACGATAGGAACCAAGACGTCCTACAGATCGGTGGTGGTCAGAGTCCAGAGACTCCAACCAATTGTTCAAAAGAGCGGTATGGTGTGTGATGCTCCGGAGGCAAAAGATCTCGGCAGCGAACGGACTCAATAGAAACTTCTGACAAGTCTTCTAAGCGATTGGTGAAGATCTCAAGTGTTCATGGACCCCCCTGATTTGAAGGGAGTCGGATAAGAAAAATTAAAAAAAGACAGACTGGAGAGCACCACCGTCTCCTAAATTGAGCAAAGATATCCACAAAGGCTGCAGAGCTTCATCTAGCACCGCTGCCCTGTTATTCCAGGGATTGCTAGGACTTGGACCCCCATGAAACTGAACGGAAAAGCTGAGCATTCACAATAGACTGAGTCGAATATTAGACGTTCCCCTGATGTTTCACCATGAACAACGGATTTTTAGACACCGGCAATTACAGGGTGTAACGGCACGATTTACCTGAAATTCACTGACAAACTGCGCCATGACCAACTCGTGCCTCTCGCTGGCGGCCGGTTCACACAGGAGATCCGGTAAATTTTTGGGGACTTCAACTGTCCTCAGATTATTCACTCCATTCACATGAGCATCAAAGCCGACGTTTCCTGGTAGCTGAAAGCGCTGGTCCTGGGGACCGAAAGGTCCCATTACTTCATCAGGCCAAACCGTCCGGGGCACTGGGGAGACAAGTGACAACCTCAGGGTCTCCATCAAATAATATATCCGGATTATTTCATAAAAGAAAGTCGCACGGGAAACATGCGACAGTCGGGTGCTCTCCGGCTGCACATGAAACACCTCCGATTTCCTATCATCATCCAAGACTACATCTCCTGAAACGTGGGGAACCAGAACTGTGCATTATAGGATCCACACCAAGGTTTATGGAAAGTGGCACCAGATTATATCCTCATTCTGCTCCATGATGTATTATTTGCAGGTGCCGGCTGTGTAACACAGTCGGCTTCTGTCTCCAGCGGCAGAGACTGGAGTCGGCCCCTTTTGCTGCTATTTAACCATTTAAATGCTGCTATCAAACGCTGACAGCAGCAATTAAGTGGCAAAATTCATATAGTTCATCCATTCAGGTGCCTACGCACCCAGACGCCATCTTGGAAGAGACTTTCCATTATATATTACAATATATATTACAAATGATCAAATTATTCCTATGGAGACTTAAAAAAAAAACAATGTGAAGTGTAAAAACAAAAAAATATAATATCTCTCTCTCTATATATATCTACTGTATATATATCAACGTCATCATCTCGCGAGACCGCTACATCATCTCCGGTCATTGCCGCCATGCATTCTTGGGACCGGAGCGTCGCGAGGAGCGGGAAAGGCGCCGGAAGGTGAGAATATAATGATTTTTAATATTTTTATTATTTTTAACGAGATCTTTTTACTATTGATGCTGCATAGGCAGCATCAATAGTAAAAAAGTTGGTCACACAGGGTTAATAGCGGCGTTAACAGAGTGCTAAAACACCATGGGGGCACTGACTGGAGGGCAGTAGGAAGGGGAATTCAGAGCCAGACTGTGCCCATCGCTCATTGGTCGCGGACGGCTGGCTGCGACCAATCAGTGACCCTTAGGCTATATTCACACTTTGCGGTTTTTACCGCGGAACCGCCGCGATTTTGATGCTGCGGGTCCGCAGCAGTTTCCATAGCGTTTACAGTAACATGTAAACCCTATGGAAACCGCAAACCGCTGTGCACATGCTGCGGGAAAAACCGCGCGGGAACGCAGCGGTTTACAACCCGCAGCATGTCACTTCTTTGTGCAGAATCGCTGCGATTCTGCACCCATAGGAATACATTGAACCGCTTACTTCCCGCATGGGGCTGTGCCCACGTTGCGGGAAGTAAGCGGATAATGTGCGGGTGGTACCCGGGGTGGAGGAGAGGAGACTCTCCTCCAGGCCCTAGGAACCATATTTGGGGTTAAAAAATAAAAAATCTGGTTATACTCACCCTCTGATGTCCGGAGCTCCTGGGCGCTGCACGCGGCCGTCCGGTCAGAGTTGCTGTGCGACCAGGACCTGCGGTGACGTCGCGGTCACATGACCGTGACGTCACGAAGGGTCCTTCTCGCATAGCATCTCTGGAACCGGACCGCCGGGTGCAGCGCCGAGGGATCGGGACGTCAGAGGGTGAGTATAACCAATTTTTATTATTTTTAACATTACTATTGATGCTGCATATTGCTGCATATGCAGCATCAATAGTATAGGCGGAAACCCGCAGCGGAAAACGCGGAACAAACCGCGATAAATCTGCAGGGAGAACCGCAGTTGTTTTGCCCTGCAGATTTATCAAATCCGCTGCGGGAAAACCCGCAGAGGGACGCCGCAAGGTGTGAACATAGCCTTAGACAATTAGATAGATAGGTAGATACATATTATAATTTATATTTATTTATATAATGTAAAAATTCAAAAAACACATTCATGGATTTTAAAAATTAAGAAGTAAACATGTTTGGTATTGCTGCATTGATAAAAGTTGGATTTATCAAACAAAAACATAAGTAAAAAAAAAAAAAAAAGCATGAACCGCACATCCCAAAATCATACGTTGATCTAAAGCCGCTAGGCAAAAACTTATATACTGAACATGAGGTTTTCAGTTTAACATTCTGATCAGACTATATGAAGCCCACTGCCACTTCACGGCAAACCTCGTAGTGGGTCCTACCGACCTAACGGAGCGGAGCCGTGCGGCGACCACAGCCACAGCGGCCATGCACCAGCAGGGCGGACGGCCTGTTGCCCCACAACACCCATGCTGCAAGACTGAGTCCCCATGACTCCAGACCGCGCCGCCCCACCAGCACAAAGCCACAGCAACAATGGCCGCCACACAGCACCAACACCAAAATGAAAGGAGCACTTAATCTCACCTTCCTCCAGCTCTTCAGTGAGAGCCAAAATGGGCTAGACCCCTTACTATGCAGTCTCCTGCTAATTAAAATCACCTGTGCCAAATGGGAGGAGTGCTGATCCAAGAAGAAGACTAGAACATGCTTTGTACAAAAAGAAAAAAATAAAAGCATGAACCGCACATCCCAAAATCATACGTTGATCTAAAGCCGCTAGGCAAAAATTTATATACTGAACATGAGGTTTTCAGTTTAACATTCTGATCACGAGGTTTGCCGTGAAGTGGCAGTGGGCTTCATACAGTCTGATCAGAATGTTAAACTGAAAACCTCATATTCAGTTATATTAATTTTTGCCTAGCGGCTTTAGATCAACGTATGATTTTGGGATGTGCGGTTCATGCTCTTTTTTTTTTCTTTTTTGAAAAACATAACAAGTATTTAAGCTATAAAACGTAAAGTACATAAAGAAAACAAAGTATTTGATTTCTAAAACTTGACTTGTTTTTGGTCACTGCACCTCCCCCCAAAAAAGCAATAAAATACAACTGAAACATCAGTGTGTGGCCCAATATGGCAGAATTAACAACAACAGCTTGGCAAAGGAAGAACAAGCTGTAGACTGGGGGAGACAAAGAAAAAGGTTATGACTTTTAGAAGAATGGAAGAGGTAAAACAAACAAACAAACAAAAAAAAAACAATAATTGGCTTCGTCCTTAAAGGTGTTGTTCAAGTATGGTACAAAAGTCTACAGTCACTAAGTGACTGAAGACATGTAAATCCTCATAGCACACAAAGTTGGCTTTCTCCAGCAAGACCAGTGGTCATCTGACGGCAATAAAGCAATATGCCTACTTCAGACTAGACATACGCACGTCTAGTTGGAATGTGGTCAGACGTAGGCACAGCGCACATTTGTGGTCAGACGCCCGCCCGATACTGGTGCCGGCATCGGAACGTTTTGTGAGGATTCACAAGTCTGCAGTTACACAGGATGACTGCGGTCTTTTGTGACAAACCTGGACAACCCCTTTAAGGGATTTGGAGAATTCAGAATGCCGGCATGGAGGCACGCAGAGTAGAAGACATGACACAAGTGAAGCTCAGACGTGCTGACGTACAGATGTGGCAGTGAAGCATTAGTGTCAGCGGCGGTCCTGGAGACTTACACAGGTCCGGTGGGGGAGCAGCAATGTAAGGCTCATCAGAACCCGAAGATCCGGCAGCAGAAAACGCTCGGGACCCCCTCACCCGTCTTATGAGGGAGCAGAACCCTGGGAGGTAGGTGACCAGTCTGGCTCTGCTACAGAAGGCCTGGAAGACACAAATCCCTGTATTATTACTGTCAATATTTCCTTGCACTAAAAGAATAATGGATTTGATGCAATGAAGAGGACACACGTGTGGCTAGTTCTGAATCTGGTGAACATGTACCCTCCATGCCCAGGGCTGGTGGTCACAGGCACCGGACCCTCAATAATCACACTTATCATTTATGCTTATTTCAGTCCTTTGCAAATCTTAGATGATTGCATCCTTACTGTCCAGTTTTCTCCTTAATGAACAGCAGAGATACACTGCGTGCACAATTATCAGGCAATCTGTCCTGTCGCTCCATCCATAAGGATAATAACTCTGGAAATGTAAGTTACAGTGTGGCTTGTTCTTTGTTAGGAGATTATCTCTGTGTGCGGAGACAGTGGGCGACTAAATGGAAAACGTAATTTCACGTGTTACAGTGAGAATGAGAACCAACAACTCACCATGTACACAATACATTTCTGACATTTCCATTAGGCCATGTTCACACAGTGCGTTTTTTACTGCGGAACCGCAGCGGTTTTGCCGCTGCGATTCCGCAGCTGTTTTCCATGCAGGGTACATAACAATGTAACCCTATGGAAAACAGTCACTGCTGTGCACATGATCCGGAATTTCGTTTAAAAAGCCGCGCAGAATAGCTGCGGCAAAAAAGAAGGAGCATGTCACTTCTTTTTCCTGAACCGCAGCGGTTCTGCACCCATAGACCTCCATTGTGAGGTCAAAACCGCAGTAAAACCCGCAGATCAAAAATATATCTGCGGGTTTTACTGCGATTTGATGTGCAGAATCGCTGCAGCAGGAAGTGCGGGGGAGCGGGCGGAAGTGCGTGGGCGGAGTGTGGCTGCCCCCCCGTGCTCCGATCCCGCCCCCGTGCTCCGATGCCCCCCCCGTGCTCCGATGCCCCCCCCCCAGTGCTCCGATGCCCCCCCCCAGTGCTCCGATGCCCCCCCCGTGCCCTAATCTCCCCCCTTATACTTACCCGGCGTCCCGGTGTCCGTCCGTCCGTCTTCTCCCTGGGTGCCGCCATCCTGCAAAATGGCGGGCGCATGCGCAGTGCGCCCGCCGAATCTGCCGGCCGGCAGATTCGCTCCAAAGTGCATTTTGATCACTGAGATATAACCTATCTCAGTGATCAAAATAAAAAAATATTAAATGACACCCCCCCACACTTTGTCACCCCCATTGGTAGGGACAATAAAAAAATTAAGAATTTTTTTTTTTTTTTTTTCACTAAGGTTAGAATAGGGGTAGGGGTAGGGTTAGGGGTAGGGTTAGAAAACTGCATAAAAAAAAGGATCAAAAAACGCATCAAAAAAGGACAAAAAAGGACCAAAAAAAGGACCTGCGTTTTCTGCCAAGAGCTGCAGTTTTTTAAAAAAACAGTCCTGAAAAAAAAAGGATGGAAATCCTGAACGTGTGAACATACCCTAACAATCTGTGACAATACAGTAATATGGCCGCCGCCCTTACTCTCAGTAAGGCTGTGTTCACACGTTGCATTTTTGCAGCTTTTTTAATGCAAATTTTCAGCTGTGTTTCACAGTACCAGCAAAGTCTGAGATTGAATGTTTTGTCAAACAGCTGCGTTTTTGGAAAGCATTGAAAAGAACGGGTGGTGCAAAAAATGCAGGTATCAGGTTTAGCTGCATTTTTGTTACCAAAACTGATAAAGTTAAATCAGATTATTTGTTATGCAGTAAACTTTATCAGCATGCACACAGCACAAGAGTCAACTTTGCATAAAAAAGCAGCAAGAATGCAATGTGTGAACATAGCTTTACAGCCATAAGCTCCATCCATGGAGTCTGACAGTTTCTTCATCGTTTTGGGCCGCACCATCCACCGCCCCAGACACCGATCAGAGAGGCGACTGTTCTCCTTCACTGTAATTCTCCTGTGTAAGAAGCGTCTACAAGTTCTCACTAGGGTGTAGCTCCGGTGAGGACGGGGCCGGGTCATTATCCTCCATCTTTAAGGCCTTTCCTGGCACCGAGCAGCGGAGACTTTGATGATGTTATGGAGCCTCGTCCTGCAGAACAATCCTGGTTTGCTTAAAAAATGCAGACGTTTCCCTGCTCCGCTGCTGGAAGAAAGTGTCTCCGAAACACCGGCAGGAGGTTTGGGAGATGACAGCGAGTGACGTGAGGATTCACAAATCTGCAGGTGCACAGAGAGCGCGGCCCACAGGCACAGAGCGCGGCCCACAGGCACAGAGCGCGGCCCACAGGCACAGAGCGCGGCCCACAGGCACAGAGCGCGGCCCACAGGCACAGAGCGCGGCCCACAGGCACAGAGCGCGGCCCACAGCGCGGCCCACACGCACAGAGCGCGGCCCACACGCACAGAGCGCGGCGCACACGCACAGAGCGCGGCGCACACGCACAGAGCGCGGCGCACACGCACAGAGCGCGGCGCACACGCACAGAGCGCGGCGCACACGCACAGAGCGCGGCGCACACGCACAGAGCGCGGCGCACACGCAGAGCGCAGCACACAGAGCGCGGGACAATTCCTTTAACTGTGTCATCTAGTCGGTGTTGAAGGACTTCTTATCAAAAGGGACAGACCATCACTCAGGCCTATTAAGCAGGGTTTGGCAGCGAGATTCACGGGTCCCTGATCCAGCAGCCATGTCTGTAGTCAGAGGCCACCAGACCAAAGCCCTGCGAGCCGCCTCTTACCTCCCGGCAAAACCCGCACCACTTCCAATTACTAGGTCTGGCGTTGAGAACATTAATTTTTTTCTGTTCCTATCTTATAGGTTCTGTGAATTTAGAGGGGAGCCATTAATGATCTTCGATCTGTTGTGTAACCCCCAGCAGGCTCAGCCGTATACAGGCCCCGGCTGGGAGTTGTAGTCTCGTGTTGTTGCAGATAGAGAGGACACAATGCATGAATAATTGCTTACTCACAGAAGCCATTCTAACCGGGGGCTTCCTTATTATTTTCCTTTACCTGAAATAGAAAAAAATAAATAAAATTAATGAAAGGATGAGAGACACATCACCATATATCATATACACATCCACGACAGTATTGTGGGAGAAGCAGGGTCAAAAAGCCAGAAGAGGCGATGCGACAAATCCCACCCTTGTCTGTTGGCCCTTAGAGGGGGATCTCTAAAATAGGTTAAAAAGATGTAAAATCTTAATTATTCGGGCGCTTACTATAATTAAAACAGAAAAAAGTTGCTGGAAGCAGAGATGGCGCAAAAACGACAGCTTCAATGATGCCGCGTAAGGAAACAGATTAAATATATATATTTAATATATATATATATATATATATATATATATATATATTTAATATATATATATATATATATATATATATATATATATATATATATATATATATATATATATATATATATATTGGCAAAGCCGCCTCCAACACTTTAGGAAAAAAACGCCGACGTTTACCTGAAGCATAAAAAAATAGTTAAAAAATGAAGCTAAAAATATGTGGGTCTGCCGCTGTCTTAAAGACGTTGTGTGCATGCACCCATAAGTCACCTTGCATTTTTGCTGTTTTTTTATGCAAATTTTAAGCTGCGTTTTACAGTACCTGCAAAAGCTCTGAGATTTTATAAATCTCATGCGCACACTTATTTTTCCTGACCGATTTTGAAAACTGCAGCATGTCACTTCTTTCAGTATTTTTCAGCCATAGAAAGCAACGAGGAAGTGCAAAAACGCAACAAAAAACACTAGCATCAGATTTTGCTGTTTTTTTTTTTTGGTGCAGAAAACTCAGGAAGTTGCGTCATGCTTTATTTTTAAGCACTAAACTTTATCGGCATGCAGAAGAGACAAATGACAAAGCAAAAAAACCCCCACAAAAACGGCTTTTTGTGAACAGCTTCTTTACTGTCAAGAGAGTCGGATTTGCCTGCGGTAAAAAAAAAGCAGCAAAAATGCAACGTGCGAACAAAGCCTTATTGCGACTGTGCCTGAGAAAGGCCATTTGGATGAAACGTTGCTGTAGTTTTGACTCCTCACTGCGGGGATGTTTTAAATATTCTGGAATAAAGACTGGACAAAAAGTCTTCTAAACCTCTCCAGGAAAAGCTGCGTCTTTGGGGAGTTCTTGGTTGATTATGGGTAGTGTGTGCACAGCGTCTTATTATCGGACACCATTTCCAGAAGCGCCATCTTTGGAATTTTCTACGCTGTTTTTGCGGCAGTTTTGCCGTCAGCTTTTCTTTTTATATGTAAAATAGTGGCAGATTTCATGAAGAACGGGCCGGTCACTTCTTTTAGCGGCGCAGGTCGAGGTAAGGTGCGGAGTTTATCAGCCGTGTGTGCGCGAGATTTTGTAACCTACTCCTGTGACACGCCGTGGATTTTCCGTCCAGACAGTGCGTCACATTACATCAGGTCCTGACACACAGGAAGGCTATCTCCTAGACCTGGGCAAACTGCAGCCCACGGACCGAGACAGCTGAAGAGCAGAAACAATGGCCCACGGGCCGCACCACGCCCTCACCCGCCTGACATCCGCTACCGCCACCGGCTGTCACCGTTATCCGCATCCTCGGGATTAATACATTGGTGGAGGACGATGGCGCCGCTGGCTCCATATTCCACCAATCAGCATGTGAGACAGAAGACATGATAATGTCACTTCACTGCGTCAACTGTGCGCTGTGTGCGGGCTCTTACTGTATATACGGGGCTGTGTGCGGGCTCATACTGTATATACGGGGCTGTGTGCGGGCTCTTACTGTATATAAGGGGTTGTGTGCGGGCTCATACTGTATATACGGGCTGTGTGCGGGCTCTTACTGTATATACGGGGCTGTGTGCGGCTCTTACTGTATATACGGGGCTGTGTGCGGGCTCTTACTGTATATACGGGGCTGTGTGCGGGCTCATACTGTATATACGGGGCTGTGTGCGGGCTCTTACTGTATATAAGGGGTTGTGTGCGGGCTCTTACTGTATATAAGGGGTTGTGTGCGGGCTCATACTGTATATACGGGCTGTGTGCGGGCTCTTACTGTATATACGGGGCTGTGTGCGGGCTCTTACTGTATATAAGGGGTTGTGTGCGGGCTCATACTGTATATACGGGCTGTGTGCGGGCTCATACTGTATATACGGGGCTGTGTGCGGGCTCTTACTGTATATAAGGGGTTGTGTGCGGGCTCATACTGTATATACGGGCTGTGTGCGGGCTCTTACTGTATATAAGGGGTTGTGTGCGGGCTCATACTGTATATAAGGGGCTGTGTGCGGGTTCTTACTGTATATAAGGGGTTGTGTGCGGGCTCTTACTGTATATAAGGGGTTGTGTGCGGGCTCTTACTGTATATAAGGGGTTGTGTGCGGGCTCATACTGTATATACGGGGCTGTGTGCGGGCTCTTACTGTATATAAGGGGTTGTGTGCGGGCTCTTACTGTATATAAGGGGTTGTGTGCGGGCTCATACTGTATATACGGGGCTGTGTGCGGGCTCTTACTGTATATACGGGGCTGTGTGCGGGCTCTTACTGTATATAAGGGGCTGTGTGCGGGCTCTTACTGTATATACGGGGCTGTGTGCGGGCTCTTACTGTATATAAGGGGTTGTGTGCGGGCTCTTACTGGATATACGGGGCTGTGTGCGGGCTCTTACTGTATATAAGGGGCTGTGTGCGGGCTCTTACTGTATATACGGGGCTGTGTGCGGGGTCTTACTGTATATACGGGGCTGTGTGCGGGCTCTTACTGTATATACGGGGCTGTGTGCGGGCTCTTACTGTATATACGGGGCTGTGTGCGGGCTCTTACTGTATATACGGGGCTGTGTGCGGGCTCTTACTGTATATAAGGGGCTGTGTGCGGGCTCTTACTGTATATAAGGGGCTGTGTGCGGGCTCTTACCGTATATACTGGGCTGTGTGCGGGCTCTTACCGTATATAAGGGGCTGTGTGCGGGCTCTTACCGTATATAAGGGGCTGTGTGCGGGCTCTTACCGTATATACGGGGCTGTGTGCGGGCTCTTACTGTATATACGGGGCTGTGTGCGGGCTCTTACTGTATATAATTCTCTTAATCTCCTGGCTCTTACTGAAACCTGGATCCAGCAGTCAGACACCACCGCTGCTGCTGCTCTTTCATATGGTGGACTACATTTTTCTCATACCCCAAGATCGGACAACAGAGCAGGCGGAGGCGTTGGTCTGCTCCTTTCACCAAAATGTACTTTCCAAGTTATCCCCCAAGTACCCTCACTTGTCTTCCCTTCCTTTGAGGTCCATGTGGTCAGACTCTACGTCCCCTTCTCCATGCGAGTGGCGGTGGTGTATCGTCCTCCCGGCCCCTCTCATCAGTTCCTGGATCACTTTGCCACCTGGCTTCCACACTTTCTCTCCTGTGACACCCCCACCATTATCATGGGTGATTTCAACATCCCTATTGCCTCTCCCCTCTCCCCATCTGCTTCTCACCTTTTAGCTCTATCCTCCTCTTTCGGTCTCTCGCAGCATACTAACTCGCCAACGCATGAAGATGGAAACTCCCTTGACTTGGTCTTCTCCCGGCTTTGCTCAATGGATGATTTCACAAACTCCCCTCTCCCACTTTCTGACCACAACCTTCTTTCATTCTCTATCAAGAACTGCCATCCCGCTAAGGTCACCCCCACTTTCCACACTTATAGAAACATACAGGCCATTAACACCCAGAAACTTATGAAGAACTTGCAGTCATCATTGGCCCCAATCTTCTCCATCTCATGTCCTGACTCTGCTCTGAAGCATTACAATGAAACCCTGCAAAGTGCTCTGGATGAAGCTGCTCCTCCTATACATAAAACAACTCGACACAGACGGCAACAACCGTGGCACACGCTGCAAACACGGTTCCTGCAGCGGTGCTCCAGGTGCGAAGAACGTCTGTGGAGAAAATCTAATCTACCCGAAGATTTCATCCATTATAAGTTCATGCTAAAGACATACAATTCTGCCCTTCACCTCTCCAAACAAACCTACTTCAACACCCTCATCACCTCCCTGTCCAATAACCCTAAACGTCTCTTTGACACGTTCCAGTCCCTACTCAACCCAAGAGAGCAGGCCCCAACCACGGATCTCCGTGCTGACGATCTGGCCAATTATTTCAAAGAAAAAATTGACCACATTCGACAGGAAATCATCTCCCAATCTCTTCATACCATGCACTGTCCTCCCTCCCCCACTGCATCTAGTTCACTCTCTGACTTTGAAGCAGTTACAGAAGAAGAAGTAAGCAGGCTCCTTGCATCTTCTCGCCCGACCACTTGCACCAGTGATCCCATTCCGTCACATCTCCTCCAGTCCCTTTCCCCGGCTGTCACCTCTCACCTAACAAAAATATTCAACCTTTCCCTCACTTCCGGTATTTTTCCCTCCTCATTTAAGCATGCCATCATACATCCATTACTTAAAAAACCATCCCTCGATCAAAACTGTGCCGCTAATTATAGACCTGTCTCTAATCTTCCCTTCATCTCTAAACTCCTCGAACGCCTGGTCCACTCTCGTCTTACCCGCTATCTCTCAGATAACTCTCTTCTCGACCCTCTTCAGTCTGGCTTCCGCTCTTTACACTCTACTGAAACTGCCCTCACTAAAGTCTCTAATGACCTACTAACAGCTAAATCTAATGGTCACTACTCCATGCTAATTCTCTTGGATCTCTCTGCAGCATTCGACACTGTGGATCATCAGCTCCTCCTCACTATGCTTCGCTCCATCGGCCTCAAGGACACCGTTCTCTCCTGGTTCTCCTCCTATCTCTCTGACCGATCCTCCACTGTATGTTTTGCTGGTTCCTTCTCCTCTCACCTTCCCCTTACTGTTGGGGTTCCTCAAGGATCAGTCCTAGGCCCCCTCCTTTTCTCTTTGTACACTGCCCCTATTGGACAAACAATCAGTAGATTTGGTTTCCAGTACCATCTCTATGCTGACGACACCCAATTATACACTTCTTCTCCTGATCTCACGCCTGCCTTATTAGAAAACACCAGTGATTGTCTTACCGCTGTCTCTAACATCATGTCCTCCCTCTACCTGAAACTAAACCTGTCAAAAACTGAACTCCTCGTGTTCTCTCCCTCTACTAACCTACCTTTGCCTGACATTGCCATCTCCGTGTGCGGTTCCACCATTACTCCAAAGCAACATGCCCGCTGCCTTGGGGTCATCCTTGATTCTGACCTTTCATTCACCCCCCACATCCGATCACTGGCTCGCTCTTCTTACCTGCATCTCAAAAACATTTCTAGAATTCGCCCTTTTCTTACTTTCGACTCTGCAAAAACTCTTACTGTTTCACTTATTCATTCTCGTCTGGACTATTGTAACTCTCTACTAATCGGCCTCCCTCTTACCAAACTCTCCCCGCTCCAATCTGTCCTGAATGCTGCTGCCAGGATCATATTCCTCACCAACCGTTACACCGATGCCTCTACCTTGTGCCAGTCATTACACTGGCTACCCATCCACTCCAGAATCCAGTACAAAACTACTACCCTCATCCACAAAGCACTCCATGGCTCAGCACCACCCTACATCTCCTCCCTGGTATCAGTCTACCACCCTACCCGTGCCCTCCGCTCCGCTAATGACCTCAGGTTAGCATCCTCAATAATCAGAACCTCCCACTCCCGTCTCCAAGACTTTACACGTGCTGCGCCGATTCTTTGGAATGCACTACCTAGGTTAATACGATTAATTCCCAATCCCCACAGTTTTAAGCGTGCCCTAAAAACTCATTTGTTCAGACTGGCCTACCGCCTCAATGCATTAACCTAACGATCCCTGTGTGGCCTATTAAAAAAAACAAAACAAAACAAAACAAACAGATTCCTCGCATCATGTTCTCATTCACTTTATGCAGTTAATAGCCCTCTGTGTCTGTACTGCTACATACTTAGGCAGTTAACTGGTTCATGCAGCTTTACATGAACACCCGAGCCTTACACTATGGCTGGTCCGAATAACTAAAGCAATTGTTACCATCCACCTCTCGTGTCTCCCCTTTTCATCATAGTCTGTAAGCTTGCGAGCAGGGCCCTCATTCCTCCTGGTATCTGTTTTGAACTGTATTTCTGTTATGCTGTAATGTCTATTGTATGTACAAGTCCCCTCTATAATTTGTAAAGCGCTGCGGAATATGTTGGCGCTATATAAATAAAAATTATTATTATTATTATTATATACGGGGCTGTGTGCGGGCTCTTACTGTATATACGGGGCTGTGTGCGGGCTCTTACTGTATATACGGGGCTGTGTGCGGGCTCTTACTGTATATACGGGGCTGTGTGCGGGCTCTTACCGTATATACGGGGCTGTGTGCGGGCTCTTACCGTATATACGGGGCTGTGTGCGGGCTCTTACCGTATATAAGGGGCTGTGTGCGGGCTCTTACCGTATATACGGGGCTGTGTGCGGGCTCTTACCGTATATAAGGGGCTGTGTGCGGGCTCTTACTGTATATAAGGGGCTGTGTGCGGGCTCTTACTGTATATACGGGCTGTGTGCGGGCTCTTACTGTATATACGGGCTGTGTGCGGGCTCTTACTGTATATACGGGCTGTGTGCGGGCTCTTATATACGGGGCTGTGTGCGGGCTCTTATATACGGGGCTGTGTGCGGGCTCTTACTGTATATACGGGGCTGTGTGCGGGCTCTTACTGTATATACGGGGCTGTGTGCGGGCTCTTACTGTATATACGGGGCTGTGTGCGGGCTCTTACTGTATATACGGGGCTGTGTGCGGGCTCTTACTGTATATACGGGGCTGTGTGCGGGCTCTTACTGTATATACGGGGCTGTGTGCGGGCTCTTACTGTATATACGGGGCTGTGTGCGGGCTCTTACTGTATATACGGGGCTGTGTGCGGGCTCTTACTGTATATACGGGGCTGTGTGCGGGCTCTTACTGTATATACGGGGCTGTGTGCGGGCTCTTACTGTATATACGGGGCTGTGTGCGGGCTCTTACTGTATATACGGGGCTGTGTGCGGGCTCTTACTGTATATACGGGGCTGTGTGCGGGCTCTTACTGTATATACGGGGCTGTGTGCGGGCTCTTACTGTATATACGGGGCTGTGTGCGGGCTCTTACTGTATATACGGGGCTGTGTGCGGGCTCTTACTGTATATACGGGGCTGTGTGCGGGCTCATACTCTATATAAGGGGCTGTGTGCGGGCTCTTACTGTATATACGGGGCTGTGTGCGGGCTCTTACTGTATATACGGGGCTGTGTGCGGGCTCTTACTCTATATAAGGGGCTGTGTGCGGGCTCTTACTCTATATAAGGGGCTGTGTGCGGGCTCTTACTCTATATACGGGGCTGTGTGTGGGCTCTTACTGTATATACGGGGCTGTGTGCGGCTCTTACTGTATATACGGGGCTGTGTGCGGGCTCTTACTGTATATAAGGGGTTGTGTGCGGGCTCTTACTGTATATACGGGGCTGTGTGCGGGCTCTTACTGTATATACGGGGCTGTGTGCGGGCTCATACTCTATATAAGGGGCTGTGTGCGGGCTCTTACTGTATATACGGGGCTGTGTGCGGGCTCTTACTCTATATAAGGGGCTGTGTGCGGGCTCTTACTGTATATACGGGGCTGTGTGTGGGCTCTTACTGTATATACGGGGCTGTGTGCGGCTCTTACTGTATATACGGGGCTGTGTGCGCGCTCTTACTCTATATAAGGGGCTGTGTGTGGGCTCTTACTGTATATACGGGGCTGTGTGCGGGCTCTTACTGTATATACGGGGCTGTGTGTGGGCTCTTACTCTATATAAGGGGCTGTGTGTGGGCTCTTACTGTATATACGGCGCTGTGTGTGGGCTCTTACTCTATATAAGGGGCTGTGTGCGGGCTCTTACTGTATATACGGGGCTGTGTGCGGGCTCTTACTGTATATAAGGGGCTGTGTGTGGGCTCTTACTCTATATAAGGGGCTGTGTGCGGGCTCTTACTCTATATAAGGGGCTGTGTGCGGGCTCTTACTGTATATAAGGGGCTGTGTGCGGGCTCTTACTGTATATAAGGGGCTGTGTGTGGGCTCTTACTGTATATAAGGGGCTGTGTGCGGGCTCTTACTGTATATAAGGGGCTGTGTGTGGGCTCTTACTCTATATAAGGGGCTGTGTGCGGGCTCTTACTGTATATAAGGGGCTGTGTGCGGGCTCTTACTGTATATAAGGGGCTGTGTGTGGGCTCTTACTCTATATAAGGGGCTGTGTGTGGGCTCTTACTGTATATACGGGGCTGTGTGCGGGCTCTTACTGTATATAAGGGGCTGTGTGCGGGCTCTTACTGTATATAAGGGGCTGTGTGTGGGCTCTTACTGTATATAAGGGGCTGTGTGCGGGCTCTTACTCTATATAAGGGGCTGTGTGCGCGCTCTTACTCTATATAAGGGGCTGTGTGTGGGCTCTTACTCTATATAAGGGGCTGTGTGCGGGCTCTTACTGTATATAAGGGGCTGTGTGCGGGCTCTTACTGTATATAAGGGGCTGTGTGTGGGCTCTTACTCTATATAAGGGGCTGTGTGTGGGCTCTTACTGTATATACGGGGCTGTGTGCGGGCTCTTACTGTATATAAGGGGCTGTGTGCGGGCTCTTACTGTATATAAGGGGCTGTGTGCGGGCTCTTACTGTATACACGGGGCTGTGTAGGGGCTCATATGATATATAGGGGGATGTCAGCATAGTTAATTCTGCTCAATATTAAGTGATAATTAATGTTAACATTAATATTGAGCAGAATTCATTTCATCCTATTGGTTCGGCCTCCACCACAGTCCGGGTCTCCTGTGGCCCCTCTGTAAATTAGTTGCCCACCCCTGGCGTAGACGTCCGCCGTTTTTATCCTTTCACCCCTCCCATTTACCGCTCACCGTTTGACCCTCGTTTAATTCTTTGCAGCGGATTGGCTGCTGTAAGTCACATGATGTGATTAAGAAAAATAACGCAAAAATGGCGAGCGACCGAAAAATCCATAATTGTCGCATCATTTTAAAGGGATTACAATATTATTTTAACTGTCTTTGAAAAAAAAAAAAGGCGGAAAACCCTTTAACTATTAAAGTGCCAGCATAATGTATACTAATACTATCATTCTATATAATGACACCTTGTAACAAAGGTTCAGACACTCGGGACCGCGGGCTGTACAGCGAGCCTCACTACAAGGCGCGGTGCCTGCGGTGTCTAGCACCGTGCGGCCCCCGGGGCTCGGTCCTACCTGTACTCACACTCTGGGGATCAATGCGCCCGCCAGCCTTGTCCTCGGCTCTTCCACTGTCTACGTGCGCCACACCTGCCGTCTGATTGGCTAGGAGAGATCCGCCCCTCTGCGGAAAGTAAGCTCCAGTGCGATTGGCTGAAAATGCGGAAGCTGTTGGGATATTAAGATTTGATTGGAGGCAAGTGAGACTGACAATTGTACGAGCCAATAGACGTTTAGAAAAGAGGTCCTGACGTCTCACCAGGCGACAAGCGTTCACGCTGATAGAGATAACAACGCTTGCCAGCGCTAAACAGGGCCGTTTGCCAGTACTAAACAGGGCCGCTTGCCAGTACTAAACATGGAGGCGGCCTCTAAGGAAAACAGCCGTGGTCGCGGGGTGTCAAAGTATACGAGGTCCTAAAAAAATGCCGTTTTTATAACACGTTAATGAGATTTTTAAAACATTTTTCAGTTTTATGTTTTCTTTTTAACCTCCCTCCAATTATCCTATATGTGAGTGGCAGGGACAGCGGATTTTGTTTGCTTCACTGTTTATTTTCCGTTCTACAGATTTATATGTTGCTTATTTTTGGTGGTCCGAGCCATGGTCTTCATCGTTTATCGTAGTCTTTATCGTACGACTTTCCAATTGTTTTTTTTTAAATTCCTTTTGCTTTTTTTTCGTCGTTCATTACATAGTAACATAGTAAGGCCGAAAAAAGACATTTGTCCATCCAGTTCAGCCTATATTCCATCATAATAAATCCCCAGATCTACGTCCTTCTACAGAACCTAATAATTGTATGATACAATATTGTTCTGCTCCAGGAAGACATCCAGGCCTCTCTTGAACCCCTCGACTGAGTTCGCCATCACCACCTCCTCAGGCAAGCAATTCCAGATTCTCACTGCCCTAACAGTAAAGAATCCTCTTCTATGTTGGTGGAAAAACCTTCTCTCCTCCAGACGCAAAGAATGCCCCCTTGTGCCCGTCACCTTCCTTGGTATAAACAGATCCTCAGCGAGCTATTTGTATTGTCCCCTTATATACTTATACATGGTTATTAGATCGCCCCTCAGTCGTCTTTTTTCTAGACTAAATAATCCTAATTTCGCTAATCTATCTGGGTATTGTAGTTCTCCCATCCCCTTTATTAATTTTGTTGCCCTCCTTTGTACTCTCTCTAGTTCCATTATATCCTTCCTGAGCACCGGTGCCCAAAACTGGACACAGTACTCCATGTGCGGTCTAACTAGGGATTTGTACAGAGGCAGTATAATGCTCTCATCATGTGTATCCAGACCTCTTTTAAT
Source organism: Ranitomeya imitator (assembly GCF_032444005.1). Classification (NCBI taxonomy): domain Eukaryota; kingdom Metazoa; phylum Chordata; class Amphibia; order Anura; family Dendrobatidae; genus Ranitomeya; species Ranitomeya imitator. The sequence goes on from NC_091288.1 coordinate 26,081,082, forward strand.
GCACCCCATGATCCTGTTTGCCTTGGCAGCTGCTGCCTGGCACTGGCTGCTCCAGGTAAGTTTATCATTAACTAGGATCCCCAAGTCCTTCTCCCTGTCAGATTTACCCAGTGGTTTCCCATTCAGTGTGTAATGGTGATATTGATTCCTTCTTCCCATGTGTATAACCTTACATTTATCAGTGTTAAACCTCATCTGCCACCTTTCAGCCCAAGTTTCCAACTTATCCAGATCCATCTGTAGCAGAATACTATCTTCTCTTGTATTAACTGCTTTACATAGTTTTGTATCATCTGCAAATATCGATATTTTACTGTGTAAACCTTCTACCAGATCATTAATGAATATGTTGAAGAGAACAGGTCCCAATACCGACCCCTGCGGTACCCCACTGGTCACAGCGACCCAGTTAGAGACTATACCATTTATAACCACCCTCTGCTTTCTATCACTAAGCCAGTTACTAACCCATTTACACACATTTTCCCCCAGACCAAGCATTGTCATTTTGTGTACCAACCTCTTGTGCGGCACGGTATCAAACGCTTTGGAAAAATCGAGATATACCACGTCCAATGACTCACCGTGGTCCAGCCTATAGCTTACCTCTTCATAAAAACTGATTAGATTGGTTTGACAGGAGCGATTTCTCATAAACCCATGCTGATATGGAGTTAAACAGTTATTCTCATTAAGATAATCCAGAATAACATCCCTCAGAAACCCTTCAAATATTTTACCAACAATAGAGGTTAGACTTACTGGCCTATAATTTCCAGGTTCACTTTTAGAGCCCTTTTTGAATATTGGCACCACATTTGCTATGCGCCAATCCTGCGGAACAGACCCTGTCGCTATAGAGTCCCTAAAAATAAGAAATAATGGTTTATCTATTACATTACTTAGTTCTCTTAGTACTCGTGGGTGTATGCCATCCGGACCCGGAGATTTATCTATTTTAATCTTATTTAGCCGGTTTCGCACCTCTTCTTGGGTTAGATTGGTGACCCTTAATATAGGGTTTCCATTGTTTCTTGGGATTTCACCTAGCATTTCATTTTCCACCGTGAATACCGTGGAGAAGAAGGTGTTTAATATGTTAGCTTTTTCCTCGTCATCTACAACCATTCTTTCCTCACTATTTTTTAAGGGGCCTACATTTTCAGTTTTTATTCTTTTACTATTGATATAGTTGAAGAACAGTTTGGGATTAGTTTTACTCTCCTTAGCAATGTGCTTCTCTGTTTCCTTTTTGGCAGCTTTAATTAGTTTTTTAGATAAAGTATTTTTCTCCCTATAGTTTTTTAGAGCTTCAATGGTGCCATCCTGCTTTAGTAGTGCAAATGCTTTCTTTTTACTGTTAATTGCCTGTCTTACTTCTTTGTTTAGCCACATTGGGTTATAAACCGCTTACACTGCCTATTTAGGATGTTCTTAAACATTTCCCATTTATTATCTGTATTCTTATTTCTGAGGATATTGTCCCAGTCTACCAGATTAATGGCATCTCTAAGCTGGTCAAACTTTGCCTTCCTAAAGTTCAATGTTTTTGTGACTCCCTGACAAGTCCCCCTAGTGAAAGACAGGTGAAACTGTACAATATTGTGGTCGCTATTTCCTAGATGCCCGACCACCTGCAGATTTGTTATTCTGTCAGGTCTATTAGATAGTATTAGGTCTAAAAGTGCTGCTCCTCTGGTTGGATTCTGCACCAATTGTGAAAGATAATTTTTCTTGGTTATTAGCAGAAACCTGTTGCCTTTATGGGTTTCACAGGTTTCTGTTTCCCAGTTAATATCCGGGTAGTTAAAGTCCCCCATGACCAGGACCTCATTATGGGTTGCAGCTTCATCTATCTGCTTTAGAAGTAGACTTTCCATGGTTTCTGTTATATTTGGGGGTTTGTAACAGACCCCAATGAGAATTTTGTTACCATTTTTCCCTCCATGAATTTCGACCCATATGGACTCGACATCCTCATTTCTTTCGCTAATATCCTCCCTTAAAGTGGACTTTAGACAAGACTTTACATAGAGACAAACCCCTCCTCCTCTCCGATTTTTACGATCCTTTCTAAACAGACTGTAACCCTGTAAGTTGACTGCCCAGTCATAGCTTTCATCTAACCATGTCTCGGTTATTCCCACTATGTCAAAGTTACCTGTAGATATTTCTGCTTCTAGTTCTTCCATCTTGTTTGTCAGGCTTCTGGCGTTTGCGAGCATGCAGTTTAGAGGATTTTGTTTTGTTCCAATCTCCTCGCTGTGGATTGTTTTAGAAATGTTCTTACCTCCCTTCTGAGTATGTTTTCCTGGATCTTCTTTGTTCAAGTCTAATGTTTTTCTTCCCGTCCCCTCTTCTTCTAGTTTAACGCCCTCCTGATGAGTGTAGCGAGTCTTCTGGCGAATGTGTGTTTCCCAGGTTTGTTGAGGTGTAGTCCGTCTCTGGCGAGGAGTCCATCATACCAGTAATTCACACCGTGGTCCAGGAATCCAAATCCTTGTTGTCTGCACCATCGTCTTAGCCAGTTGTTTGCATCAAGGATCCTGTTCCATCTCCTGGTGCCATGCCCGTCTACTGGAAGGATAGAAGAAAAAACTACCTGTGCATCCAGTTCCTTTACTTTCTTCCCCAACTCTTCAAAGTCCTTGCAGATTGTCGGTAGGTCCTTCCTTGCCGTGTCATTGGTGCCAACATGTATCAGAAGAAATGGGTGGACGTCCTTGGAGCTGAAGAGCTTTGGTATCCTATCGGTCACATCCTTGATCATCGCACCTGGAAGGCAGCATACTTCTCTTGCAGTTATGTCCGGTCTGCAGATGGCTGCTTCGGTGCCTCTCAGTAGTGAGTCTCCCACCACCACCACTCTTCGTTGCTTCTTGGCTGTACTTTTTGCTGTCACTTGTTGCTGTGTGCCCTTTTCTTTTTTGCTTGCTAGTATTGCTTCATCCTTAGGTGTGCCATCTTCATCCTCTACAAAGATTTGATATCGGTTCTTCAGTTGTGTGGTTGGTGATTTCTCCATGGTCTTCTTGCTTCTTTTGGTCACATGCTTCCACTCATCTGCTTTTGGAGGTTCTCTGACACTTTTTGCACCTTCTGTGACCAGTAGAGATGCTTCTGTTCTGTCTAGAAAGTCTTCATTCTCTTTGATGAGTTTCAAAGTTGCTATTCTTTCTTCCAGACCCCGCACCTTTTCTTCTAAAAGGGCCACTAGTCTACACTTCTGACAGGTGAAATTGGATTCTTCTTCTGGTCGATCTGTGAACATGTAGCACATGCTGCAGCTCACCATGTAGGTTGTCACATCTGCATGGGATGCATGATATGATGTCTTGTAAGATCAAACAGTTACGCACGCAGAGAGGCCAAATATAATTATTTTTATTTCCTTTTCTAGGAAAAATTGGGGGATAGGAACTTTTCAATCAGCGAACTCAGCGGCTTATGCTGTTAAGTGATGCAGACAATAACAGACACCAGGAGCAGCAATGGAGACCCAGGATTAGACCTGTGGAGGGTGAGTACAGCAATGTACAATGCAGCCAGGTACCATTCTGCTGGCATTCACCAAACCCAGGCTCCTCCATCAGATGCAGATAGAGAAGTGTGATCAATCATTGCACACAACACGTCTCCTCCAGAGTCCAGTGATGGTGGCTATACATCGCTCCATTCAACGCTCGACATTGTGCTTGGTGATGTACGGCTGCATGCAGCAGCTCGATCATGACTCTCCCGGCGGGGGCGCAGTGTTTGTGCTGATACCAGAGGAAGTCTGGACTCTGCAGTTATGGAGTCAGCAGAGCGGTGGTGACTTGTCTGCCCTCTGCTCCTCAGCACTCGGCCCCCTGCTCTGTAACATTACGGGGTCTCCACTTCATGGTTGAGTTGTTGCGGTTTCTTCCACTTCTCAATAATTTCACACACAGGTGATGGGGGAAGACTTAGGAAGGAAGAAATGTCATGAACGGACTTTTCACCCCGATGGCTCCTAATACAGGACCGTGCCGGTATCAGTGAGCTCCAAACCACCGGCCGTTCTGTCACACATTGTTATGGTGGGCAAGGAGCCGAATGTTATACACCGGGGTGGGAGCCAGAAGTTATACACTGGGGGTGGATATTATACACCGGGGGTGGGGTGGATAATATACATCGGGGCGAGGGGCCGGATGTTATACACTGGGGGTGAGGAGCCAGATGTTATACACTGGGGGTGGATGTTATACACCAGGGTGGGGGCTGGATATTATACAACGGGGGTGGGGTGGATGATATACATCGGGGCGAGGGGCCGGATGTTATACACTGGGGGTGAGGAGCCAGATGTTATACACTGGGGGCGAGGGGCCGGATGTTATACACTAGGGAGCGAGGGGCCGGATGTTATACACTGGGGTTTGGATATTATTCACTAGGGGTGAGGGCTGGATGTTATACACTGGGGGCTGGATGTTATACACCAGGGTGGGGGCCAGATATTATACACCAGGGGTGGGGTGGATGATATACATCGGGGCGAGGGGCTGGATGTTATACACTGGGGGTGAGGAGCCAGATGTTATACACTGGGGGCGAGGGGCCGGATGTTATACACTGGGGTCTGGATATTATTCACTAGGGGTGAGGGCTGGATGTTATACACTGGGGGCTGGATGTTATACACCGGGGTGGGGCCCGGATATTATACACCGGGGGTGAGGTGGATGATATACATCGGGGCGAGGGGCCGGATGTTATACACTGGGGGTGAGGGGCCGGATGTTATACACTGGGGGAGGATCCAGAAGTTATATACTTGTGAAAAACCTGAATTCAATGATTAAGATTTCCAGTTCTCTTCTCCTTGTTTGCAGCTATGGTGCCATGTCAACAACTATTCAAAAATGAACGAGGTTTATTAAATGGCCAAAATGACAGGTTACAGGTGGCTGTATTGTGTCCTGGGAGTTGCATTCTATAGGGTTTATTGACATTACTCCCCCAATGATATGATGATGATGATGATGCTGGTGTTGTACTTTGCTGTAGCACCTCTATTAATTGTCATTTTAATAGTTATACTGCCACCCAAAAATTGCTAAATAATGAGCTTTCCGAAACCAGCAGTAGGTGGCAGTATAGTCCTTATCTATTGTCTTCGCTGTGCCTGTAGCCTGCGCACCAGACCATTAGCTGCTGGATGGAGAAGCTGCTGTAAAAAAAAAGCCGACTCTGGTTACCCATTGTATATAAAACCAGGCAAACATACAAAGCAAACCGAGGCCATGATGGAGCGTTGCTCTGGATGGACGCGTATCCATACCAGGCTTTAAGCGTCATGGATCATTGCCTGTGTTAGTAATTATGTAACCATGGATACTGACAAATTTTCATATAAATGCATTAGTTCAAAATGTGAGTAAATGTGTGGGATCCCGACAGTTACAGCCCACACGATGTGATGTGTTCTGCTCTATGTAATACCGCACAGCGCGCTCCATATCTAACTTTTGCTGACCCTGGTCCTTAGTAGATCACATTCTCGGGTTCTAGAACATTAGACTGTTGTTTTTTATGGTCTAGAACAACATGCAGTCATGATTGAAAGTGTTGGTACCCTTGAAATTGTTCCAAGAAATGAAGTATTTCTCCCAGAAAGTAATTGAAATTACACGCGGTTTGTTATTACACATGTTTATTTCCTTTGTGTGTATTGGAAGAACACAAAAAAACTGAGGGAAAAAAAAGGCAAATTGGACATAATTTCACACAAAATCCCCTAAATTGGGCAGGACATCAGCCCCCGATCCGACCTGCAAGAGAAGAAAAATTACTTTTATTATAATCACCCATGGGGGGCGGTCCGATCTGATGGGTGGCGCAGGTCCGGGTCCGACACTCTTCTTATGATCGCCACCCTCCTGCTTGCTTCTTGGCTCCCCGGCACCGCGCTCTGGTGCAGGCGTACTTATTTGCCCTGTTGGGGGCAGAGCAAAGTACTGCAGTGTGCAGGCGCCGGGCCTCTCTGACCTTTCCCAGCACAAGACATCAGTGAAACCATAAAACCATTTTGAAAAGAAGGGCAATTTGATCAAATTATTTTGTAGAAATTTTTTTTTATGTCTGAGAAAATAGTGACTATTCTGAGCAAAAAAAAGTTCACGTGAGTTGATGAAAAAAATACAGAATTACAAATGTAACAGTGGGGGGGAGTGAATAGTTTAGCTAAGACACTGGCAGTGATATGAGGTTGTAGGACACTGTTTAGGCCGGCGTCACACTGGCGTTTAAAACGGCCGAGTGCAATGCGATAAAAAATCGCATTGCACTCGGACCAATATTAAGTTATGGGGCCGCTCCCAGCAGCCGACTTTTTGTCGGCCGTTTTCCTCGGTCCGAGACAATCGCAGCATGCTGCGATTGTCTCGGACCGAGGAAAACTCACGGCTCACTCGCACCCATATAAGCCTATGGGTGCGAGTGAGACAGCGCACATCACTCGGATAACATCCGAGTGATGTGCGCTATAAGCGGACCCCAGCAATGGAGGAGATGGAGAAATTAATTTCTCCGCCTCCTCCGCAGCTGTGCTCCGATCCTCCCTGTGCGAGAGAATCGGAGCACAGACGGATGACACTCGGCTCCTGCTCTGCTGCGAGAAGGAGCCGAGGGTCATTAGCATATCTCATCCGATGTTCTCGCATCGGATGCAATACGCTAGTGTGACGCCGGCCTTACTCTCACACTTTGGTCGGCCCTTGAGTTGATCAGGTATTGTTAACTTTCACACCTTGGTCGGCCAATGTTTATTAATAATAATAATTTTTATTTATATAGCGCCAACATATTCCGCAGCACTTAATAAGCGGGGACATGTACAGACAATAAATTCAGTATAAGTTAAGACAATTTAAACAGTGACATTAGGGGTGAGGTCCCGGCTCGCAAGCTTACAATCTACAAGGAAATGGGGAGGGACACAATAGGTGAAAAGTGCTTGTTATTTCAGGTCTGGCAATTATAATAAATAGGGATTTTCATATAAAGCTGCATGATCCGGTCATCAGCCCGTGTGTTTAAGTGCAATAGTCAAGTATCAAGTGCAGTTATCGTGTGCATGGACGGTGTGGAGACAGATGAATAGTAGGGTGCAGATTCACATGTAGATAATATTTGGACGGAGGGAACAGGGCAAAGTTAGTTTACTGAGTAGTTGATGTGGTAGGCTTGTTTGAAGAGATGGGTTTTCAGAGCACGCTTGAATAGGTCGGGGCTAGGTATCAGTCTGATCGTCTGGGGAAGTGCATTCCAGAGAGCTGGCGCAGCACGAGAGAAGTCTTGGAGACGGAGGTGCGAGGTTCGGATTACTTTACACATATCACTAATTTCATTAAATTGTACTAATCCTAACTGCCTTTCTCAGGTGAGGAGATCAAGACATAACGGTTTAAATAAATGAGTCTCACATACTGCCGTACCTGCGTCTTTTCATGTGTTTTTCCACTTATTCATTGCTTTTTATGGCGGAAAAAAATGCTGCAAAAATGCTGAAATAAGTGATATGCTGCAATTTTCAAAAACGCAGCAGTTTTCTAATTCAGTCAGGAAAAAAACAAGGTGTGCATGAGGTTTCTGAAATCTCATAGCTTTTGCTGGTACTGTAAAGCAGTGAATAAAAGCAGCACAAATGCAATGTGTGAGCATAGCAGGTGTTCATCTGAGCAAAAAAAGTAAAGAGGATGACATGTAGGTGTCATCACCGTCTGTGGCTGCTAGGGGGCACTCTTGTGCTATCATAGTATACAGAAACAAGTCAAAGCTGTGAGAGGAGAGAGGGACGGGGAGCATATTGTATTTCCGCTTATTATAATATTATGTATAGTGTTAGGGATGCCCTCTGGCTCATTCCTGCCATAGCAGCGCACACTCAGCCCTAACAAAGACAAATGTGTGTAACTAAATACAATGGCGGAAATTATAGAAACCGCACATTTGTATTTTCTAGTTCTCGTCCCCTCTGCGTTCCATGTTTAATGACAGTAACGGGCTCCAAATGAATTTAGATTTTAGGCAATTCATGTGACGTACCCATAGAGCCCCCCATACAGACCCCACTTAGGGACATAAGGGTGCGCCATAACCGTGTAACTTCACCATTATACTCCATGAAGGACTGAAGGTGTATATCGTGACCATCGAAACAGGTCATACGAGACACCAAATGTAAAGACCCCCATACACATTAGATATAAGTCGGCAGAACCCATTAATTTTAGGGGACCGGACGATGATCTGTTGTCTCTGGCTGATGTCGATCTTTTCGTTTTCAGGGAAGATAATCTGCTGCCATTAGAGTCTGGCAGTGGCTTTCTCCACTTTCCCCACTGAAAAGAATGCGCGGACAATCAGTGCTCATATATATGGAGGAGTGGGGAGAGGTAGATGTCTTTCGAGCGAATATTCAGCCGACAGGTATCTCCTGTGTATTTGGGACAATGTTTGGGGTTAATATAATTTTATTTTTTTTTTTTTTTAGTACCATTAAATGGAATCTGTCAATCCTCCTAATTCCTCAGCCGTCTACAGCTCTGGCAAAAATTAAGAGACCACCACATCAAATCCCTGTCATGGGCAGCCCAATCTCCAGACCTGAACCCCATAGAAAACCTCTGGAATGTAATCAAGAGGATGATGGATAGTCACAAGCCATCAAACAAAGAAGAACTGCAGGCCAAGATGCATGAAAGCTGTGATTAAAAATCATGGTTATTCCACAAAATATTGATTTCTGAACTCTTCCTGAATTAAAACATTAGTATTGTTGTTTCTAAATGATTATGAACTTGTTTTCTTTGCATTATTTGAGGTCTGAAAGTACTGTTTTTTTTTTAATTTTGACCATTTTTGTTTGTCGGAAAAAAAAAAAGAAAAATGTATTGCTTGGAAATTCGGAGACGTGTTGTCAGAAGTTTATAGACTAAAAGAACAATTTACATTTTACTCAAAGATATACCTATACAGAGAAAAATCAGACAAACTGAACATTTTCCAGTGGTCTCTTAATTTTTGCCAGAGCTGTATATGGGCATGCAGGTCATAGAAAGTTGAATATGAAATGAACCTTGATATCTGTGATGCAGGGTCGGGACAAAGTATTTTGGTGCCCTAGGCAGATGAATGGCACAACCACAGCTGTTCTCTGCAGACCTCCTTCTTCTCCGGTCTTCTGCAGCACATCCCGACACAATGCCCTTAAAAATAAGAGAGTTATTAAAATGCCTCCACATTGTCCCCTAACCATACTAACTCCTCTCCATGTTGTGCCTCCATTTCACACTGCCCCCTTTCTATATCCATTCTGTGCCCCTCTTCACACTATGCCCTCACACTGTCCACCACACTGCCCTCTTCAAACTGTAACCACTCCTCACACTGTCTCCCTACACAGTATGATGGTCACCACAGCCACCCATACAGTATGATAGCCACAGCAACCCCCCAAAATGCAGTATGGTCACCACCACAGCACCCAATATATAGTATGAGATTCACAAAAAAAAACCATAAACAGTATGGTGTCCAAAACAGCCCCCTAGTATTTTGTGATGATCCACTCAACAACCCATATTATGGCCCACAAACAACACCCCGTTCAATGCCCAATAAAGTATGATATTCACAACAGCCCCCTATCCAGTATGGTCATCACATATCCCAGTATAATGACCTCCACATCCCCATGTACAGTATGGTCAGCATATCTCCTCATATAATTTGCTGTCCCCCCTTCACAGCCCCTTAATTTATGGTCCAAAAGCACATCCCCTCATTTGATGGCCCCCACACAGCCCTCAGTTTATTCTACCCATCTGCACAGCCCCTCAGTTTATTGCCCCCCATCAGCCCATTCCCTAATATTAGTCACTCCCATCTGCACAGCCCCTCAGTTTATTCACCCCCATTTGCACTGCCCCTCTGTTTATTCTCCCCCCCCCTCTGCACAGCCCTTTCTTTTATTCTACCTTCTACACAGCCCCTCAGTTTATTCCCTTCCTCTGTACAGCCCCTCATTTTCTTCCATCCCTCTGCACAGCCCCTTATTTTATTCCTCCCATCTGCACAGGTCCTTATTTTATTCCTCCCATCTACACAGCTCCTCATTTTATTCCTCCCATCTGCACAGGCCCTCATTATGTTCCCCCCATCAGCACAGTCCCTCGGTTTATTCCCTCCATCAGCACAGCCCCTCTGTTTATTCCCCCATCAGCAAAGCCCCTCAGTTTATTCTCCAATCAGAACAGCCTCTCAGTTTCCCCCCATCTGCACAGCCCTTCTTATTCCCCATCAGCACAGCCCCTCAGTTTTCCCCCATCTCCACAGCCCTTCCCCTTATTTTATTCCTCCCATTAGCACAGCCCCTCCCCTCATTTTATGCCCCCCTGCACAGTAATATAAGAATTAAAAAAAAATAGAAAAAAAGCTCATACTCACATCATCCAGACTCCCTGTCCACGGTCTCCTTTTCTGTGAAGTGCAGCAATGGATGCTGGGTGGCACGATGATATCACTCCATCGCACCATCCGACGTCCCCTGTGAGCACCTTCTCCAACGAGGTGCAGGCCGGAAGTGGCTTGTGTCTTGCTGGAGAGCCCACCGGAGCAGGGAAAATGCGCACACAACAATTGTATTTGTGTCTGACAGGCGCGAACACAATTGAGGGCATGGAAAGAGCAACGGCTGGCGTGCAGGACAGAGAGAGGGGTGGCACTGCTGCCATCACTGTGCTGAATATCTGCGGCCGGAGGAAGGTGCCGGCTGACCGCAGACATTCAGCAATGTGCGCCCCCACCGAGTAGGCAGGAGGTGGCGCCCGAAGCAGGTGGCTACCCTGCTTACCCCTCTTCCCGGCTCTGCTGTGATCCAATTGCTTATTCCAGAGAAATCCATGTTTTTCTTATATGCAAATGAGCTGTTAAGATCTATGGATGGGAAATAGATCTCCCTGATAATCTGCTTTCAGACTTATTTTAAATGGAAGGAGGCGTTGCCAGGGTGGGGCATGTAATGACTGATAGTCCCGATCTACACGTCTCACACTTGTAATAACTCCTTTCATTTACAATAAGCTCTGGAGGCAGAGTCTCGGGGAGATCTATGTCCGGCCCATAGATCTTAACAGCTCATTTACATATTAAGAAAAATGCGGATTTCTCTGGAATAAGACATCGGATCGCAGATATCATGTTATCGCTTTATTTATCTTTCTTTGACCTATATGCCCATATAGGCGGCTTAGGAGACTTGATCCTAATGATAAATTCCTGTTAATCAAATATTTTAAAGTAGTAGTTAACCCCTTTATAACCGGTTATAGATATTACATGATGTTTGTCCCCCCTTCCAGTCCCTACTCATCCCAGATATTCTTGTCAATCTTGTGATTTTTAAATCTTGACCAAGAAATGTAGGATTTTCAATGATAATTTTACGTCAGGCCCGGTGGTCAGTAATGGAAGGAATCTCCATAGGAGATGATATCCTATCAGACATTACAGCTCCTCTAGGAATTGTCAATGAGCTTTTCTGAATGGCAAATCCACGTAGTCATACAGTAATGCAGAGAGGGATGTATCGCTGCATAAAAAAAGACAGATTTCATATTTTTGTTCTGCTCAAAAATATTTTTCAAACTGATGTTTTGGGGTTTTTGAGGAAATGCGAAAAAAAAATCAAGTACAGTCATGGCTTAACGTGTTGGCACCCTTGAAATTGTTCCAGAAAATGAAGTATTTCTCCCAGAAAATTATTATAATTACACATTTTTTGTTATACACATGTTTATTTCCTTTGTGTGTATTGGAATAACACAAAAAAAAACTGAGGAAAAAAAGTCAAATTGGACATAATTTCACACAAAACATCCAAAATGAGCCAGATAAAAAAATGCTAGCACTTTTCCAAAACTGTGGGCAAGCAACTTTGTTTCAAGCATCTGATGCTTGTTCAAACTGAACTGTGGCAAGAAACAGGTGTGGGCAATATGAAATCACACCTGAAACCAGATAAAAAGGGGAGCAGTTGACTCAATCTTTACATTGTGTGTCTGTGTGTGCCAAACTAAGCATGGAGAACAGAGAGATCAGAAAGGAACTGTCTGAGGACTTGAGAACCAAAATTGCTGGACAATATCAACAATCTCAAGGTTACAAGTCTATCTCAATAAATCTTGATGTTCTTCTACTAAGAGTGCACAATATAATCAAGAAGTTTACAACCTATGGCACTGGAGCTAGTCTCCCTGGATGTGGATGGCAGAGAAAAATGGATGAAATGTTGGAAAGCAGGATAGCAGGGCCCTCACTCCTCCTGGTATCTGTTTTGAACTGTATTTCTGTTATGCTGTAATGTCTATTGTCTGTACAAGTCCCCTCTATAATTTGTAAAGCGCTGCGGAATATGTTGGCGCTATATAAATAAAATTATTATTATATAGTCCTAATGGTGGATAAGCAGCCCCAATCAAATTCCAAAGAAATTCAAGCTCTCCTGCAAGCCCAGGGTTCATTAGTGTCAGCGCAAACTATCCGTCAACATTTGAATGAAATGAAACCTATGGCAGGAGACGCCACTGCTGACACAGAGACATATGTTATTTTCCATAATGTACGTGAGTAAGCCAAAATTCTTCTGGGAAAGCATCCTGTGGACAGATGAGACCAAGTTAGAGGTTTTTGGTAAAGCACAACATTCTACTATTTACCGTAAAGGAAATGAGGCCTGCAAAGAAAAGAACACAGGACCTACAGTCAAATATAGTGGAAGGTCAAAGACGTTTTGGGGTTGTTTTGCTGCCTCTTGCACTGGGTGCCTTGACTGAGTGCAAGACATCACGAAATCTGAAGATTACCAAAGGATTTTGGGTTGCAATGTAGTGTCTGGTATTAGAAAACTGAGTGTGAGTGACCCCAAACATACTTCAAGATGCACTTTGAGTGGAAACAAAGCACTGAAGAGTTCTGAAGTGGCAGCAATGAGTCCGGATCTTAATCCCATTGAACACCTGTGGAGAGATCTTAAAATTGCTGTTGGGAGAAGACACCTTCACATATGAGAGACCTGGAGCAGTTTGCCAAAAAAGAGTGGTCCAAAATTCCATTTGATAGGTGCAAGAAGCTTGTTGGTGGTTATATGAAGTGATTGATTGCAGTCATTTATTCCAAATAATAATTGTGTGAAATTTTGTACAATTTGCCTTTTTTTTCTTCTTTTTTTTTGTGTTGTTACAAAAATATAAAGGAAATAAACATGTGTATAACAAAACATGTGCAATTGCAATAATTTTTGGGAGAAATACGTTTTCTGGAATTATTTCAAATGTGCCAATACTTTTAGTCGTGACTGTATCTCTGATTTTTAATGGCTAAATTGTAAAAAAAAGATTTTTTTTTGTGCTTGTGTAATCCATGATCTGAGTGCATTTTCCAATTAACCCTTCATTGTAAATTACTTTATAAATGACGTCAGTTTGAAACTTTGCCCGTATCTGACACAGGCATAATGGAGCTAGGGATGATCTTCACCTTGGCTTTTTGCCAATCCGGCCTCCTGATTCACCCCATGGCACAGTCATCTTTCCTGTTCTCTTGTGAGTGGTACAGAATGTGCCAGGTTTACTCATGCCGGAGCACGCGCAGCAGATTGGGCCTCCTTACCCAACAGTTTTTATTTTTGCCATTTATTAAGCAAAAGCGGCCCAGGTAGTTGTCAAGACATTTCAACTTTGCATAAAATTACACATTCACAGGAGCTCGTTAAGAGTTTATAATGTAATTTGTAAGCCTTGTGATAAAGTTCCGGAGCTAGTAGAATCAAGATGTAAAAAAAAAAAAAAAAGGCAACCAGATTTTCTAAAACAGGAATGTGGCTCAGAATGGTTGTCAGATCCCACCCCGCACTCCAGGGAGTGTAGAAGTAAAGGATTTTCTAGAATTCCCCATGTGATCATTGCAGGTGCTGGGGATCGGACCACCTCTGACCGCACATTGACGACTTATCCTGCCCCATAAGAGTCTAGGAATATTGGAGAGTAGTAAATTGGAGAAAGCCTACAGTTACCATTCACGACAACAACCCACGTCCGGTGCACTGAGCTCCCATCAATCAGCAGATTGGCTGCGGTGCTAGGAGTCGGCCCTCTCATGTGGACGTTCTATCTCAATCATAGTGAATAATAAAGAGGACCTGGAATAAATATGTAATTTTTACCTGGTCTAAATGTCGTTGTTCTCCTGAATCCGGCATTGTATATTTTTTGTTCCTGCACCTCTCCGTTCCTAAGTTATGGCACTTTCATCCCTGTATATGAATCTGGTCCTTTTTTGTAGCCAACTGGGCATGGTCCGCCAGATGGAAATTAAGTACCACGCCCACTTGGCTATACAGAACAGATTTACATGCAGCAAAAAGGGGTCTGTATGGTAGAAACAGAGGCACTGGAACAAAAGAAAAACAACGCCAGATTCAGGTCATCAGTATTTCTCAAAGTAAAAACATTACATATTTATGGCTACTGGCGAGTCCTCCTTAAGGTCTCAGAAAAACCCCTTTAAGAGCAGCTTATTTCATGCATTAGATCTACTACTTATTGAACTGGAAAATAGTAGGGTTACTGCAACCATGACACAATATCCGTGTTTCCAAAAAAGAAAAAAAGGAAAGTTTGCATTTATTGAAAAAAGTCTGACCTGGTCGGACCCCCAGGAAAACATTGAGGCCAGTAATCTATTAAATTAGTTTTAATTAATAATATTTGTGTCTATACTTATGTTTCTATGGTAACAGACTACAAACAACTCTTGTAGTCTGATGCTGCAGTAATACTGCCAACCACATGTCTCTACTTGTCAAATGGCGTCATATTAGTAAAGTGATTGACCTGCCCATTCATAAAGCTTGAATCCTAAGGAGAGGTCAGAGAGGCCAGAAACCTCTGGTGGAGCCGGTCATACACATGAGATTGCTATCTGTCCCCACACACATGTCCTTTATGAGAGAGCCTCTGCCAAAATGCTTTGGCAGCAGCTTATCTACATGCCAAACAAAGGGATCAAGCATTTAAATTCTTATGTCCCCCAAAGTAATTTATCGGGGGCCATCAGTATCCTCCATACACATTTAATGACTGGTCGATCTGGCCAACTTTTCTCTAAGGCCTCTTTCACACATCCGTCGTTTGGCCAACGCCGCAATGCGTCGTTTTGGAGAAAAAACGCATCCTGCAAAGTTGCCTGCAGGATGCGTTTTTTCTCCATAGACTTGCATTAGCGATGCATTGCGATGTATGGCCACACGTCGCAACTGTCGTGCAACGGTTACATTGTGATTGTGCGGCCCGTCGTGACGAAAAAGCGTTCAATGTAACGTTTTTTCGTCCATCAGAACCGCCATTTCTGACTGCACATGCGTGGCCCCCTCCTCCCCGGAACTCATAATGGGCAGCAGATGTGTCTGAAAACTGCATCCGCTGCCCACGTTGTGCACTATTTGCACAATGTCCGTCGGTACGTCAGGCCGACGGTCTGCGACAGCCCCGTACCGACGGATGTGTGAAAGAGGCCTAATTTGTTTGAGGTCCTTAAAAATTAAATGATAGATGGAGGGACTGCAGGATCAGACTACACAAGTTTTGTTTGTAGTCTGTTACCATGGAGACACTTAGGTCTTTGTGGTCGCAAAACAATAGAATATTTTTTAATAAATAATATTTGCACAGTTGCTTCACTTTTAGCTGGATTACAATAATAAAAATTGGTTGTGAATCTGGACCTGCCATCCCATCTCTCAATAGTTTCTCAACTCTGAAATGTCCGTCATCTCTCACATCCTTGTGGATCCATTGATACAGACGGCCGCAGTGAACCAACCAATATAAGAACTAAATGGAACTGAGGGACAATTTCCTTTCGTCCTGTTAATCAATTTGAAAAAAGAAAGAACCTTTAATGAATAAAATAATGAAATTTCATCCCCTCACCCCACCCTTCCCGGCTGTCATGTCGCATTTCTTTTTTTGCCCGTATTTACAGAGGGTCCGGGCGGTTAATTAGAACCATAATGATTTTCAGGTGGTGCCTAGATGTCTGAGCTGTGTTTTGTGATGTATACATCTAATCGAAACCAGACGCTTCCATGTGACATGTTAGATGTCTGAGATGTGTGGACACCACGCTGCACGTTACTAGCCATAAAAGAGCGGCTAATGCTAGAATCTGATATTATATCCATTTTAATCGTATGCAAAAAAAAATAATAAATCCAAGCGTCTTCCATCTGTTAAGCAGTAAAATATGGACTGAACTAGGACGACACGCAGATGATTTTTTTCACGAACCTATTGATTCGAGTGGGCGATTTCGAGACGCGGCTCAGATTAAAAACGGCCGTCTGCATTTGTTTTTTGTGTACACTTGGTCCGCAAAAGTACATAGACATGGAAACAGCCCCATAGACTATAATGGGTATGTGATCTGTCCGTGAAAAACATGGCTGTCGTACACAACAGACGGACATCTGAATGAGGCCTCGCTTTCCATTCACCAACTCTATGGCCTCATTCAGACATCCGTTTTTCATAGACAGAACACATACCCATTAGGGTCTACGGGACTGTTCACATAGTGTCTTTTTGAGGATCAAGTGTCAAGAAACCCCCCCCCCCCCCCCACCCCAAGTTTAAAAAACCCAGACATGTCTGTTATGGATCTGTGTCATAGATCAAACCCACCCACTCAAATTAATAGGTCTATTAAAAATTGTATAGTATGTGCATGGTGTCCATGCATCACCTGAGTGTTGTTTATTAATAGGTAGAAGCTTTGATTTTTTTTTCGTGAACTAGAAAAATGGATGCCACACTGACCAAGAAAGGATGAAAATTGGACCTAGCACACTGATGAAAAATAATCCATTTTTTCTCGTAGAGGTTATCCTACAAACATGTATTATCTATCTACTTGATCAGTAATCAATGCATATGCGTGACCACCGCTTCATTCACCTGTATAGGTTCATGGAAGGGGTTGACCACTGCTTCCTTCACTTCTAGGTCCATGGGAATGGTAGTACATATGCGTGACCACTGCTCCCAAATATATAATTGATGGTGATCCAAACTAGGGGACCCAAAGCGATCTTGAGAATGGGTTTTTGTGGCCCCGGGTCAATGAAGCAGTAACCCACACTTCTACAGGCAGTGTGAGCAGCCTCTTTTTACCTCTGCACTACTGGTATCTCCAGTATTAGATCACATAGTCATGGTATTAGATTAGATAGACAGGGTAGACAGCATTCTAAGCAGCCTCTTCATACCTCAGCACTCCTGGAATCTCTAGTGTAAGATCAGATAGACTGGGTGGACAGCAGTTTGAGCAGCCTATTCATAGCTCAACAACCCAGCATCTTCAGCATTAGATCAGATAAACAGGGTGGACAGCAGTGTGAGCAGCCTCTTCTTACTTCAGCACCGCAGGTATCTCCAGTATTAGATCAGATAGACATGGTGGACAGCAGTGTGAGCAGCCTCTTCTGACCTCAGCACCCCTGGTATCTCCAGTATTAGATCACATAGACAGGGTGGACAGCAGTTTGAGCAGCCTCTTCTGACCTCAGCACCCCTGGTATCTCCAGTATTAGATCAGATAGACAGGGTGGGCAGCAGTGTGAGCAGCCTCTTCTGACCTCAGCACCCCTGGTATCTCCAGTATTAGATCAGATAGACAGGGTGGACAACAGTTTGAGCAGTCTATTCATACCTCAACAACCCATTATCTTCAGCATTAGATCAGATAGACAGGGTGGACAGCAGTGTGAGCCGCATCCTCTTACCTCAGCATCCTTGTATTTTCAGCATTAGATCAGATAGACAGGGTGAACAGCAGTGTGAGCAGCCTCTTCTTACTTCAGTTCCACTGATATCTTCAGTATAAGATCAGATAGACAGGGTGGACAGCAGTATGAGCAGCCTCTTCTTACTTCAGCACCCCTGGTATCCCCAGTATTATATCAGATAGACAGGGTGGACAGCAGTATGAGCAGCGTCTTCTTACCTCAGCACCCCGGGTATCCCCAGTATTAGATCAGATAGACATGGTGGACAGCAGTGTGAGCCGCATCCTCTTACCTCAGCATCCTTGTATTTTCAGCATTAGATCAGATAGACAGGGTGGACAGCAGTGTGAGCAGCCTCTTCTTACTTCAGTTCCACTGATATCTTCAGTATAAGATCAGATAGACAGAATGGACAGCAGTGAGAAAAAAAAGGAGAAACAGTCCACTCAGGGCCGTATTTGCCACTAGGCACTCGAGGGCACGTGCCTAGGGCGGCGCCTATGCGGGGGGCGGCACCAGAGCAAAGTTTTTTTTGTTTTTTTTTTTAGTCCGGCGGGGTCACCTGGTCCCTGTCTCTAATAATAACCCCCCCCCCCCACCGTGGTCGCCCAAGTTGCCCAGACATCATACAGTGTCACTGGTGGTGAGTCATCATCATACTGTACATAAATACTCACCTAGCTAGCTCCAGCGATGCCTGGTCTGGTCTCCGCGTCAGCTCGTCCTGCGTGAGGTGCGGTCAGGTAGTACCGCTGCTCATTAAGTTCATGAATATGCGCATATTCATGAACTTAATGCGCGGTACCACCTGACAGCTCACGCAGGAGGACGAGGGTGCTGCGCCGCCGCCGCCGGGACAGAGGTGGATTCCGCGCGGTGTGGAAAGGAGTCGGACGGACCGACGGTGACTCGGTGAGTATGAATGTCTGATGGGAGGGTGGCGGGGGCTGGGGGACGACCGTGGACGGGGAGCGGAGCAGCGAGCCGAGCCATGATAGGAATGGATGCATGGGACTGGAGTGGAGCGCGGAGCGGCAGGGTCGGGGAGCCTCAGCCGATGAGCCGCCCAGGCCCATGAATGATGGTGACGCTAATGCGGCGCCCGGTGGGCCCATGCATGGATCCTGGGGGCGGCTGGCCAGGGGGGGAGAGGAGGGCGGCGATGAGCCACGCGTACAGGAGGGAGGGGGGGGATGGGAGATGAGCCAGAGAGCCACCCCTGCATACAGGGAGGCCTGGGAGGGGGACAAAACATGAGCCACGCATGGGGGGGATGGGAGATGAGGAGCTCATCTCCCATCCCCCCCCCATGCGTGGCTCATGTTTTGTCCCCCTCCCAGGTCTTCCTGTATGCAGGGGTGGCTCTCTGGCTCATCTCCCATCCCCCCCCATGCGTGGCTCATGAGCCATGCATACAGGATGGGAGGGGGGTGGGCCATTAAACATTATGCGTGGAGCATCATATGTGGCCATTATACAGTATGGACCATCATGTGTGGCTATTATACAGTATGGACCATGATGTGTGGCTATTATACAGTATGGAGCATCATGTGACTATTATACAGTATGGAGCATCATGTGTGGCTATTATACAGCATGGAGCATCATGTGTGGCCATTATACAGTATGGAGCATCATATGTGGCCATTATACAGTATGGAGCATCATGTGTGGCCATTACAGTATGGAGCATCATGTGTGGCCATTATACAGTATGGAGCATCATGTGTAGCCATTATACAGTATGGAGCATCATGTGTAGCCATTATACAGTATGGAGCATCATGTGTGGTCATTATAAAGTATGGAGCATCATGTGTGGTCATTATACAGTATGAAGCATCATGTGTGGCCATTATACAGTATGGAGCATCATGTGTGGCCATTATACAGTATGGAGCATCATGTGTGGCCATTATACAGTATGGAGCATCATGTGTAGCCATTATACAGTATGGAGCATCATGTGTGGCCATTATACAGTATGGAGCATCATGTGTGGCCATTATACAGTATGGAGCATCATGTGTGGCCATTATACAGTATGGAGCATCATGTGTGGCCATTATACAGTATGGAGCATCATGTGTGGCCATTATACAGTATGGAGCATCATGTGTGGCCATTATACAGTATGGAGCATCATGTGTGGCTATTATACAGTATCAGTAATAGAATGATAAAGTCCATATATTAATCCTACAATGTCTGCTGGACATGGTATGGGGAGAGTTTATAGTTCAGTTAGTACACAGACACCGATACTTGTTAACCAGTTAATGCTCTCTTGTCCACCACACTGCAGTGTCAAAAGAGGAAGACGGCGAGACAGGCAGCAACATCGCATCAGAGAGCTCTTGACCTCGAAACAGAAGATCCTCAGATCCTGGTATTGTGACATAATATTAAGAAGAATATTTATTCACTGATATTATTCTATTAACTCCACAGCATTTTTCATGCATCAACACTGTCCCCATTGGGGCTCACAATCTAAACATCCTATTAGTTGGTCTTTTGAGTGAGGTAGAAAACCCACACTAACACGGGGAGAACATCGAAACTCTGCAGATGTCATCCTTGTTGGGATTTGAACCCCAGACCCCAGTGCTACAAAGCTGGGGATGGGAGATGAGCAAGAGCCACCCCTGCATACAGGGAGACCTGGGAGGGGGACATCACATGAGCCATGCATGGGGGATGATGGGAGATGAGCCAGAGCCACCCCTGTATACAGGGAGGGGGACATCATGAGCCAGAGCCACCCCTGCATACAGGGAGAGGGACATCATGAGCCACGCATATGGGGGGGGAGATGAGCCATGCATACAGGAGGGGGGGAGAGATGAGCCATGCATGATGGGGGTGGGTAGCCGATGAGCCATGCATGGGGGGGGGAGATGAGCCATGCATACAGGATGGGAGGGGGGTGGGCCATTAAACATTATGCGTGAAGCATCATATGTTGCCATTATACAGTATGGATTCGGAGCATCATGTAGAGCCATTATACAGTATGGAGCATCATGTGTGGCCATTATACAATATGGAGCATCATGTGTGGCCATTATACAGTATGGAGCATTGTGTGGCCATATTTTTTTTTTGTTATAATTATTGTATATGAAACAGTGTGATCAGCAGTGCTAAATGGGTGTGGTTGGGACTTGAATATGGGTGTGACTAGTTGTGAAATGGGTGTGGTCAGAGGCGTGGCCTAAAATTTGCCGCGGCGCACTACGTGTGCCGCAACCTTTATACCTCTTTCCCTTCAAGAGTTGGGCGGTATGGTACCACATTTACCAGATCATGGCAAGTACCACAAATCCCATAGGGGATGAATGAGGCCAAACGCAGTGTTGCCGTAAATGATCCATTACGCTGCAGATGCAAAAAAACTGCCCGATCTGCTGCAAACAACAGCGATTCTTGCCAAAGTCACTGCCGATAGTGTCATACTCACCAATGGGGGAGGCAGCACTAAAAGTGCCTAGGGCAGCAGAAACTCTAAATACGGCCCTGAGTCCACTACTAAAAGGTAAACTTTATTATAATTTAAACAAGACACATATAAGATCAGGACCTCTTAGGAGTAATTACATGATAGATGTTGAATGATGAGGGAAAAAAATGACCATCACCCAGACATGATAGAGACCAGTGCAGACACAAATGTAAAAGGACAAGGGTAAACAAGCCACACAAACAGTCGCTGACTGCTTTATCATTAATCCACTATGGGACTCAGAGGGTTACAATCCCCCACTGAGAAGCAGCAGATAGCGGTTTGGTGGTAAGTTGCTAATAAGGTATACCCTGCATGTGTTTGCACAATGCACCCTCTGCAGACAATGACAGCGGTCAAAAAGAAGCGCTGGAGGGGGGCACTGATGCAAGATGCATGAATGTAATATCGCAATAATATCAAATTAACATTTACCCATTGTAGTAGCAGCACGGGAGCACCGGTCAACCCCAGTATGGACAGCAGTGTGAGCAGCCCCTTCTAACATCAGCACTCCTGTATCTTTAGTGTTAGATCAGCTAGACAGGGTGGACAGCAGCGCGAGCAGCCTCTTCTTATCTCAGCACACTTGGTATTTCCAGTATTAGATGAGATAGACAGTGGGGAGAGTAGTGTGAGCGGCCTCTTCTTACCTCAGCACCCCTAGTATCTCCCGTATTAGATGAGATAGACAGGATGGACAGCAGTGTGACCAGCTTCGTCTTATATCAGTACTCCTGCATCTTTAGCATTAAATCAGAAAGACAGGGTGGAAAGCAGTGTGAGCAGCCTCTTCTTATCTCAGCACTTGGGATCTCCAGTATTAGATCAGATAGACAGGGTGGACAGCAGTATGAGCAGCCTCTTCTTACTTCAGCACCCATAGTATCTCCAGTATTAGATCAGATAAACAGGGTTGACAGCAGTGTGAGCTGCCTCTTCTTACTTCAGCACCCATAGTATCTCCAGTGTTAGATCAGATAAACAGGGTTGACAGCAGTGTTAGCAGCCTCTTCTCAGCACTCCTGGTATCTCCAGTATTAGATCAGATAGAAAGTGTATACAGCAGTATTAGCAGCCTCTTCTTACATCAGTACTCAGGTATCTTCAGCTTTAGATGAGATAGACAGGGTGGACAGCAGTGTGAGCAGCCTCTTCTTATCTCAGCACCTTGTATATCCAGTATTAGATCAGATAGACAGGGTGGACAGCAGTGTGAGCAGCGTCTTCTTACCTTAGCACCTGGTATATCCAGTATTAGATCAGATAAACAGGGTGGACAACAGTGTGAGCAGCATCTTCTTACTTCATAATCCCTGGTATCTCCAGTATTAGATCTGATAGACAGGAGAACAGCAGTGTGAGCAGCCTCTTCTTATCTCAGCACCTGGTATCTCCAGTATTAGATCAGATAGACAGGGTGGACAGCAGTGTGAGCAGCCTCTTCTTATCTCAGCACCTGGTATCTCCAGTATTAGATCAGATAGACAGGGTGGACAGCAGTGTGAGCAACGTCTTCTTACTTTATAATCCCTGGTATCTCCAGTATTAGATCTGATAGACAGGAGGATAGCAGTGTGAGCAGCCTCTTCTTATCTCAGCACCTGGTATCTCCAGTATTAGATCAGATAGACAGGGTGGACAGCAGTGTGAGCAGCCTCTTCTTATCTCAGCACCTGGTATCTCCAGTATTAGATCAGATAGACAGGAGGACAGCAGTGTGAGCAGCCTCTTCTTACCTCAACACCCCTGGTATCTCCAGTGTTATGTAAGAAGTGGGGACGGGCGGAGCATTATTGTCATATATTCACAGACACATGCCCTTTAAACATTCTAGGACAGGTTTCTGTCAGTACAACAAGATGTGGGTAATTTTAATTCTATAATTATGATTTCCCTAGGCAAAACAAGTGTGATTTGCTAATTAAGTGCATTTAGTAATTTATCATGATATTTCATTTGGTTCTTTATTTGTATCCTAAATCTTGAGCACTCTAAAGTTACTCTTCTTACAAAAAGGAAAGATCCGAAGCAGACAATTCTTAAATAATATACGGTATTTAGTAAATGTACAGTAATTAATAAAAACACGTATGATAATTTTCGGGTAAAACACATTACTATTATAATGGTGTAATTATTAGTAGGGGCTTTTTTTTAACGTGTCTCATATTTTCAGTTCTTGGGAACGCATACAAGTAAAACAAAGGATCCTGAATAGAAAAGGTTTGTAATATTATGAATTATACATGGTTGGTTCTTGAGAGATAACCATCTTATCACGCCGGGAGATCCTCGCTTCGCCTGTGAGCTGCTCTGGCCACACTGAGCTGTAATGTGAATTTAAAGCAGGTTATTAACATGGTGGCGCGGGGTGTGAGCGGGGGGTAACTCTCTGCGGCTGTTTTATGACAAAAACAAATTGCCTGTAAACTATTTAAGAATCGCATTATGCAGATGTAATAGCACCTTTACTAATCCAAATCAGAGCAGATTGTCGCTAATGAATATTTTCTTTGCAGTATCAATTTATTTCTCTTCTATTAATATTAATGGAGATATGGAGTTCTACGTTGCGGAACATTTGTAAGGCATTTCAATTTAGGAAAAATAAATCAGTATTTGATTTCCACGGATCTGGATGTTGGAACATTTTTGAAATTCTTGCCTATCTTGGTTCTCGCTCTCTTATCTGCAGCCGTCCAGCTATAGACGGCACAAACTTTTATTGATCACATTTATTATCCTTTTATTTTGTGACAATCAATTATAACTGCAACAACCTCCAAAACTGTATAAAATCATGGGATATATGTACGAGAAAGAGAAGGACGATCCCGGTCCAATATATAATCCAACCAACAGATAAGGATCTTCCCAGTATGAAAAAATTCCATCACCAATACAAATGAGACAAGGAACGTTTCGACCACAAAACATAGATAGGTCAAGGGTTGAAAAAGGCCGTTCTGTGGTTTTGAAGTAGAAACGTTGCTTATCTCCCCTGTATTGGTGATTTTTATTTTGTGCCGTGACTTACCTGTTGTTTGGAGACTTTTATTTTGCAAGCATTGACTCACCTAAATTGGGGAATGTGTTGCAATTGGCGGCTTTGTAACGTGCCATGGAGCAAAAATGGTGTAGACAGACTTTAAATATGCCGCAATGCAAAAACTTTGCCAAAATATGAAGATGGTTTCAGCAGGTAGTCTACCTGCCCTACACAGGCAAGGCTACCGAACGTACTCACTGAGGGACAACGCACCATCTTCATGTAGTGTGAGCCCAACTACTCCGTCCAATTTGGCTTCTGCGGTCGCGGCACAGCCAGTTTTTCAAATCTATGTTCAAGTAAAAAAGCTGCGTTGCAATTAGCACCCTATGACTAGAGATGGTGCAAATCCATTCAAAGGATCTGGTCTAGAGGCCACATCGGTAATCTGCGGCCATCAGACGGGATCCCTGCAAATCTCTTCCTACATGGCAGTGCCTGCAAATCTTTTGGATCGATGACCTGGCTTGACATCACAATAATGATGTCCCATGCTGGTTAATTCAAAGAAGAGCTGAGGATGCCTTCAGGTAAGGTTCAGTTCTCAGATCTCCGCAGAATAAAGACTTGGCCACTGGAGCGGGTCCTGAGAATCGATTTGTACCATCTCTACCTATGGCCCCGTAATCCTAGGAAAATAAGGGGATAATCATTACTTTGTGGTCTATAGTTACGTTGTTTTCTCTTAATTTTTTTTATTCGCTGTCTCCATTGGGGTTCACAATCTACATTCCCCATCATTATGTCTTTGGAGTGTGGGATGAAGCCGGAGAACCTGGAGGAAACCCACCCAAACACGTGGAGAAGATACAAACTCCTTTCAAATGTTGGAACTATGCTGCCCCATTTGTTGCTACCTCGGTATAAGAACATCATATCATCATTAACACAGGGACATCAGGGACTAATTGATTCTCCTGCAGCAATGACTAATTCTAAAGTTTCATCCATCATGTCGATAACGCCTCAACTCAAGCAGCGGAGGGCAATTAGCATTAATGACAAGACCCTAATGACAATGTCAAGGTCACCGGTTGACATCCATTACTCTTTTTAAGGAAAACGCAACTTCTTTTCTGAGGATGATCTTACTCGAGAGTCTCTAAAGGAATCTGAAAAGAAATCAATGGCCCATTACTTACGAAAGGGAATGACCTCCTTTGAGGCTTCTACATTATTCCATTTCACTCTTCTGAACAGATGGGCCATTCGGGAAAGATGAGTTTATTTTGGCTCGGGACATATGTACAACATAAGCCGGTGATTGTGGAGTCTGTTCCCGTAGGAAGGACTATTGCTGGCCTCATGTTAGGATCACATACTACCTGTGACTAGATCTCTCCTGCCATGACTTCAATATTGTGGCCATCACACAAGTCAAATTGACTAGGAGAGAAACTAATCCCTTTTTCTAAATGCCCAAATATAATTTCCTTACACCGTCAGACCTTCCCATCCATGTTATTCACTACAAAAACCATCTCTTTCCCCAGAGGTCCAGGCAATTTAATTTCAAGCAAGTCCTTACAGGGTGGGAAATCTGGCAAGAGCAAAAAGTGCATTCAATGCCCTTTGGGTATCTTGACATACATTTTAGGACAAATTCTGCTTTAAAAATCCATGTCATAAAATGTTTCAGATTTATTGTTGGAATTCTGGAATCTGCTGTAGAACCTCAGTTTTCTGTAATCCCAATGCACTTTAAAGGGAACCTGTCACCACGTTTTCCCAGTATAAAGTATAGCCATCACCTTCAAGGCCTATTTTACAGTATTCTAGGAAGATGTATATAAGTCCCCAATCCCCTCTGTACTGCACAAAAAATACTTCTTATTTCCCCCCATATGGTATGGACCAGTCCGAGGAGTGTCGCTGGTCCTGCTTCAGCACCTCGTCTCATGTCGCAGTTGCCATCCTCCTTCCTTGCTTCAGGTGGATGATATGTCCTACGTCATCCACACAGCGTCCCCCAATCTTGCTTCTGCGCAGGTGCACTTTTATCTGCCCTGCTGAGGTCAGAGCAAAGCACTGTAATAGGCATGCGCCAGAAAAGGCCAAAGAGCGCCGATGACTCGAAAGAAAAGCCAGCGCATGCGCACTACAATACTTTGCAGAGAGAAGTGCGCCTGTGCGGGAGCGCGATTGGGTGATAGTTTGTGGATGCGTCAGTCACATGAAGCACGGCAGGAGGACGGGCATTGCAATAAGAGAGGAGGTGCCGGATCAAGACCAGAGACGCCCATCGGACTGGAGCTCACCATATGGAGGGATGATGAAAGGTATTGTTTGTGTTATGCAGAAGGGATTGGGGATTTATGCACAGCTTACTATAATACTGTAAAAGAGGCATTAAAGGTGGTGGCTGTACTTCATATTGGGAAAACCTGGTGACATGTTCCCTTTAAACTCAACCTGGATTAGTAGGGCTAAATTGCAGGCCATGTAGTCTATTGAAATGGTATTGGAATCCGTGCTGGGAGAAAAAAACATTGGTATCAAAGGCAGTTACCCCATTAAAACAATTGGGCTTATTTTGTAATACATTGTTGGATGGATTTTGATGCCAAAATACATTTTTTGCCCCCCCCCCAATCCGTGTAATTATGCCCTAAAAAGCATAAAAACACCAGAAAAAGTACAGCCAGAAAAACTAAAAAATCCAAATAAAAAAAACCTAATTGTGAACATACCTTTTGATTGTCTTGTTGCTTTTAGATACAAAAACGTATTTGTGCCAAAGTGAGAAAAGTTTTGCAGAACATTTTCCTTTCATTTTGTGGCTTTCACCCTACGACACATCACAAGAACAACCATGGATTCATAATGTAGGTTTCACAAACTTTTGTAAGAAAAACCCAATTTACCGCAAGTACGGGCGACTTATACGGCTCCGTGACCCCTTGGCAGGGTCAGAATTTTATGCAATGATTGCAACATCAGTGTCTTGTAACAATTCCCTTTGCCACTTGCCACCATTAAGAACCTTAGTGCAATTCTTGTGTGACTTCATGTTGCCTTGTGGACTTGCCTTTCTCTCCTTTCTATGTTTTTTTTTTATCTGCCGCGTTCAGATTTACCTAGCCTGCATTTAAGGACAGATCCAGTTTTTCGGGATACATAACAATGATACAGATGGATCAGTCCTAATATTGCCATATGTTTTACATAGGACTGTACATAAACATTGTTGCAGTTAAAAAAATCAAACTCTGCTCCATCACTATAACATTTCTAGCTCCTAAATCCTATATATCTGCAATTTTTACTCCACTAAAATGTTTTGCCAATCCCCCAATTTAGCTACGTGCTCCTTTGGGACTAACACCATGGAACTGAAAAAATGAAGCCCCCCAATCCTCCGCCTCATTCAGCACCATATGCTCCAGACCGTAAATGTATACCACTATGGTGGTGAAAGCGTCGTTCTTCAGGCTGCATTTCAGATCTACAACCTGAGCCCCTTGGGTACATTTTTTTTATTTTTGGAATTCTGCCCAAAAATTCTCCTCCGTATTTTCTCTTTCCTCCCAGTCTCTTGGGCAGAGATGAAATATGTCAGGGTGGAAATATGTGGAGTTGTTGCAGTGTTTTGTGAGGTATCCCCCATAGAGCCGATGTATTTCATGCGTTGTCAAAGTGATTAAACATCATTGTGAGTGAATGTTCTCTGCGGCTGGGGAATGTCCATACAAGGTGTGTCTGTATACAGCCGCACAATGGTGCTTTCATCGCCTCCTGGCAGCCGAATAAGTCTGATAACCCGATGCAGAGAGTCGTGCACGTAGCGAGGGTTAACGTGGCCTCCCTGGTGTAGTCTTTGATGTTACTTTCCCCCTCCACTCCTTTCTATGACCCTTACACGGACCGACTGACGGCACGAGACGACCACCAATCGATAAAATTTTACCGATCAGCGTTTATTTAAATGCCTATTTACACCGCCGAGAACGACGATCTTTGTGCTGCGCAAAGGATCATTTCACCCGACGAGCGAGCGTTTTGCTCTCTCATCAGCAGCCTGTTTACACGGCAAGATAATGGGGAAACAAATGTTTTTTAACAAAGGTCCTTCAGTATTATCCTGCAATTTAAATGCCATTTTAGCAAATTTTCTACCTTCTTCCTTACACCTTCAATAGATACCAACTTCAGCCAATATCTATTACCTGTGACCTCCCTATAGTCATGCACGCTCTCTCGAGGTGAGCATGCATGTTTTCTAATTGGGGAGAGGGGGGATAACCGGCTGTCAAGACACGTCACTATTTCGAACAAAATGTAGTTGAGCGAAAAGATTTGCGCTGTCCTGATCCAATGTCCAATCCAGTCTTCTGTGGCAGCCGGACCAGGACCGTTTTGACTTCTGCGCTCGGTATCTCACCAATCACATGACATTGTGATGTTGGTCACAACGTCATAGACTGCAGGATTTTGGATTTAAGGACTCCTGATCCTACTATATGGGATTAAAAGGTGAAAACCAGGGATCTAATGGACTCACTATCTGGGATAATCAGTGACGAGCTGACTGCGACACCTTCCTCTCCTTACTTGTGTATCCATAACACATAGTGGTCCGTTATCTAGTATCAGAGTCCATACTACCGGGGTAGGAGACAGTGTGCGGTAGAGTGCATAACCCTCACTTGTAGGCCGCAGGCCTCCGCTGTTTCCAGACCTCCATCCGCAGGATCTGCCACACACAAGTCGGGATAACAAGTTGATTGCAATGTTTACTGGTCAGTTCAAGTTCATCAGGGTGCAACATGTGGGATAGGGCACAACAATTCATGCTTCTTCTTTAGTACATCACACCTTCAGCCCTAACACTCGTTCATTCTGGACTATCCTTAAGCTCACTGATTCCGTCAACCTCTGGAATTTTCTGTCCACTTCAGCAGTGCACAAAGGACTGGCCATCTGCATTTCACGCAATTCCACGTCCACCGATCTCTGTATGTCCGAATACCAGGCACTTTTCCTGGTACCTGGACTGAGTCATAGGCTTCAGATATTGCAAGACTGTACACAAGGGATATCAGTACGGCCTCCTACTGTTTAGAATGATAGGTACATGCTGGCCCTAGCAGCCCACTTGCACTTGAACTTGACCTTTTGACTGCACGTCACTATCTGAGTCACTAGAAGGAAGTTCTATCTATTACATCTATCTATCTATCTATCTATCTATCTTTCTGTCTGTTGGATATATTTTACCTTCAATTTCTCCATATATATTTGCAATATACAAAAGCTAACACTTGGGAAGTGATGTCTCTTGTGCTGCGGTTTGTATACTGGGCTCGTACGCTCCCGGGGTCTCATTCTGCCCGCTTTGTGCTGGTACTGTGTGCCCGCTGGCCGTCATACAATGCTTCTTTGTTCTGGTAGCGGCTCAGGTCTGTAGTTACACTCTTACCTTTGTTGCTTTCTCTCTGGGGAAGGAATTCCATCTTTGTTCCCATGTTTCTTTTTCCCTGCAGTCATTGTATTGTCTCCAGTGCACAATGGATCGTGTTGCAGTGTGCCGTATTGAGTGTGACGGTCAGTCCTCTCTCTGCGGTGGTTTTAACTCACATTTTTAACTTTTTCCAAAGTTCATTTCTATTGAAAACTCTACTTGTTATTCCCATGCTGCAGTAATAGGGTCGATGGCACTGACGCATTTCACATAATACATAGCAGCCATGTTCTATTCAATGTCACTTCAGGATTCTTTTGGCCGACCAGAGAAAATGGAATAATTAAAAATCCATGTTTCACGACATGAACCGTGATGCACAGATCGGACTCAGGTCTCCTGACCTGAACTCAACAGTCTTATAAATACATAGGAGGCTTTTGGGTTCAGGTTCAGAGACCCATGACTGGCTTGTGCATCGCGGTTTGTGCCATGAAACACGAATGTGTGAATTTGGCCTAAGGTTGTTTCTTTTAAGATCTGGATCGATCCTAGAGTCCTTCTTGTATTTAAATTTATAGTTGTTGGCCCAGTAGTGAAAAGGTCCCAAATGATTGTCGGGGAGACATCAATTGGACTTGTCCGATTTTTGACTGCCAATAACTTTGTTCTCCTGGAGATAAGCTGCTGGCCGAGATGTCAGTTGTCAGCTTTCTCATAGAGAAAACAGGAGCGCTCAGCTGAACGAGGGTTCCTGTGTTTCGGAGAGATGATCGAGAATCGTTCGGCTGATAGCCATCAGATGTGTATGGTGGGATAAAAGGGGTTGTCCAAGCAGGTAGTTGCTAATAAAGGCAACTACCTGCCTGCTGTTCCTGATGCCGACTCAGAGCTGTCACTGACCGCTGATTCAGGATAGTCTGCTGCTCTTCTTCCAGGCTGCTCTGCCGACAGTTGAGACAGCAGATGTTATGCTGATTGACTGCCGACTTCTTGCAGTTAGGCAGCGTGAAGTCCGCTATCAATCAGCATGACGTTGGCAGTCACGCCCTTTCAAAAGAGCAGAGCGGAAGAACAGTTGCTCTATCGATGTGACGACAGTGGAAGTGCCTGAGTCACCGGCAGGAACGGTCTGTGACCACTCTGTGCCGGAAGAGATCGGTAGTTGTCAGAAATGGAAATTACAATATTATGTTACCATTCATCTCGGCAATCTGTGATGACAGTGTAGGGGCACATCCTGTTAACGGGGAACAATAACATCCAGTTATCAATTTTGACACAGGTGCGACTTAACGCAGAGATGTAAATAAATGCTCCAGAACTCATATACAGTATGTCATAGGAAACGCAAGTATTTTCTAACATAGTCTCTGTATGAATTTGTCAACCCGTAATAGCTATTGTTATCACACAGAAGAACTCGAAGAACATTTGCTGTTCATTTTGCAGAGTGGTTTGTAAAAGTCATTTAATCAAATAGCCTTTGGCGAGATCCAAAGAACTAAATGAAGGATCAATAAGACTCCTCCTCGGTATATATTACCGCCTGTGGTTCTTTATCTTTGCTGCAGCACAAGAGGCTCACAATGATGGGGCATGTCTTAAGACTTACCTACACTATTAGCCTGTGAGCTTACTCCCTCTTAATAATAAAGAAACCAGGCACACTATTATGCAAAGATAGTCAAGGGAGGTGCAAAAGCCAGTAGTAAAAAACAGATAATGATGCCAAAAAGAACGCACAGTGTGCATGCCTTACAGTAGTGCTTCTTTTTGGCAAGCTTACGCCCTTTTGTCAAAGGCCATAAAATTTAACATTAAATGTTTGGAACCATACGGCCCCCATTACCCTGGGTAGCAGTTTTTGTATTAACAACCTTTTTAAGCTTACGCCAGGTTTCTTGAGGCATCCAAAGTTTTTTCAAGCAGAAGCCCTTTAGGAAATGCTTCTATTTTGGGGACATTTTCTGAGATGTTTTTCTTTTCCTGAAATTCTTTCTGAATAGTTTTTTTTTTACCTGAAGCCTTTTTATTGGATAATGCCTAGTTTATAGTGGATTCCATCATCCATCACAAAGAAGTGGCAGCACAGCAGCCTTGCAGCGCTGGAGTCCTGGGTTCAAACCCCACCAAGGACAACATCTGCAAAGAGCTTGTATGTTCTCCCCGTGTTTGTGTGGGTTTCCTCCAGGTTCTCCGGTTTCCTCCCACATTCCAAAGACATACTGATAGGGAATTTAGATTGTGAGTCCCATCGGGGACAGTGATTATAATGTGTGCAAACTGTAAAGTGCTGCGGAATATGTTAGTGTTATATAAAAATAAAGATTATTATTATTAAGTAACATGCACATTTTCTTTTTCCAAAGTCTTTCAAGCAGAAGCCAGTTCAGGAAATGCTCCTATTTTGGGCATTTTTCTTTTCTTGAAATGTTTCCTGAAGAGTTTTTGAAGATTTTTTTTTTTTTTACCTTAAACAACCTTTGGATTAGACAATTCCTAGTTTGTAGCAGATCCCAACACAAGGAAGTGAAATGCACATTTTTTTCCCAAAGTTTTTCAAAACTTCTTCAGAAAAAAAGCTCTAAAAACTCCTAATATGAATGAAAGAGGTTTCAAGGAAGATAATTCCAAGGATTTCTGCGCAGTTCTTGAGATGGATTTTTGGATCAGGTTTGTTCTAAAAACCTCCTAAAAAAAGAAAGACAACTTTGTGTGAACATGGCCTAAGCTTTGTTCCTGCCCTAGTTACAGAAGTCCTGAGCACTTTTTGGGTGGGCCGAGTGACCTTATTATCCTTGTATACGGATTGCGAAAAACAGGATTTATTTCTTCTATAGTAATATTTTCTGGAACGCTTTTTTTTGCAGATGCATAAATAGTTGTAAACACGTCTGATACAAGGCGGCTCGGAGCAGCACTTGTTAGGATAATTGCCGTGAGTCATTCTTGTGCTCGGCCTTGTCCATATGAAAATTTTCAAGTAATTATCATTCCATTCTCTTGTACCAGAGACTGCAATTTAGTGGGGAGTAACCTGTCCTTGCAGCGAGAGCACTTTCTCCAGGGCCAGAATGTGAAAGTCACGTGTGTCATTAATTCTGGGAGGCAGCTGGTATCACATATCCACCATCTCCTGGGTGCTGATATCGAGCCCGCATGGTGCCAGCCGCAGGGAATGACGGAATATTGTGACATGTTTTAGTGGCTGATGATGTAATGTGGAACGAGTTGTTACACGTCTGCTCACGTGGGTCGGGTTGCATGTTGCGGATTCGCCTCAGTTCGTGTTATTTTTATTGCTATGTTGTATTTTGTCTAGATATTTAAGCCTTAGAATAGAAAGGTATAAGACCTCACGCACATAGTCATTGTCATAAACCCACCTGGTTCTGATCCAGCGGGATTTGTGACTTCATTCCCACAATCAGACAGTCCTAATTGGTCAGCAGACCCAAGTTATGGGTTTAGTGCCCACAATATCTATCGGGAACATTCCGCATTCTGTCCTGACTTGTCACCTTGTGTCCCTTTTATTTTTGATTGACCTTTTGTATTATGACCCAGCTTCCCATGACTATGCATTTGGATTATATTTTGTGCTTCTCCCTGTTTTTTTCGACCCGGCTTGCTCCACGCTCCGCAATCAGCATCCGGTAGGTGGGCATCATGTGAGTAACGCAGCCAATCAGCAGCCACTGATTGGCTGCAGCGCTTAAATGACACCGCTGTTAGATATTATTTCCAGGAGGGAACGCGTTGCTGACCACGGAAGAGTGGCGCAAGTATGATTTTTAAAATTGTATCACCTCCTCTGGGCCCATAATTGGTTGTCCAATAGTGGACAATCCTTTTAAGACGCCCATGTGCATCAACACTTAAAGAAGTTGACACTAAAATATATACTTTTTTAAGCTTGGATGCTCTTAAAGGAAATCTGTCAGCAGGTATTTGCTAGGTAATTTAAGTGCAGTATGATGTAGGGGCTGATATCCTATTTCCAGGGATGTGCCACTTACTGGGCTGCTTACTGTAATTTTGCCAAAATCTCTTTTTTCTATGCTGCAGATCTAGCAGAGCTCAGAATGCTGAGCTGTGTATAGTTCCGGCCACACCACTGTACATTGACAGGAAGCTGCTAATCAGCGGTGGGGGCACGGTTGTGTAAGGAGATGGACATGTTGCCCATGTTCCCGCCTTGAAGAAACTACTTTATTGTTGCAATATGTTATGTGATGCAAGGTGAGTTGTGATGGAGAATGTGAATAGTGTTATGCGATAATGATGTTTGTATGTAATGATTTGCATTGTTAGGGATGAAGCTGTATTCTGCCCAGCAACAGGTAGTTAGGACCTATGAAACCTGTGACTGGCTACAGTAGCCAGGTGAATAGAAGAGCGCATTACCCATTGTCTCCATTTTTTTATTTTAAAAGCATCCATACTTACATTTTTTTTCTGCATCACTCAACATTTTTAATGATGAACGTACACTTTAGAGAGCCATCTGACAAAAGCTCATTCGTCCAACAGCTATTACTTCTGACCTCCCCAATACACATGCATGCTCAGCTGGGCCGAGTGTGCATATGCTCTGAATGGAGGGAGGTGGCACCTCTAGTGATGAGCGAGTAGCATTGTTGCTCGGGTCTCCCCAAGCACGCTCGGGTGATCTCCGAGTATTTGTTAGTGCTTGGAGATTTCGTTTTCGTCGCCTCAGCTGCATGATTTACGGTTTCTGGACAGCCTGAATACATGTGGGAATTCCCTACCAAAAAGGCATTCCTCACATGTATTCAGCCTGTCTGGCAGCCGTAAATCATGCAGCTGAGGTGACGAAAACTAATTCTCCGAGCACATCCAAATACTCGGAGATCACCCGAGCGTGCTCGAGGAGACCCGAGCAACAAGTATACTCGCTCATCACTAGACACCTCTTGTGTCTGCTTATCTCCCCTGACAAAAAAAGGAAGGGCATATTAATATACAACAGACTGACTCTATAAAAAAGCCAGAACAACCCCATAAACATCAGATTGTCGAAATCGAAGGGTTTGACCAATATGAATGGTATTTTAGTTGAGTCGTAGCTACAAAATATCTATAGCTCTGGCAAAAATTAAGAGGCAACTGCACGGGTTTATAAAAATCAGCTTCCCTACATGTCTGACTATCATTCCATTCCAGTGTCAGTTGAATTCCAACCAGAGGACGCCTCATTCTACTTAATGTGCTTCTGATTAGGTGATCACCTGAACCAAATCTTATTTATCGAAGGAAAGTATAAAAAATCCTGCTGTGGTGTTCACAATCCTCATGCAATAGGACAAGCTGGATGGCAAAGCAAGTGCAAGTAATATCCCAAAAGTAATAGGAATGAAAAAATAACTTTTAACCATACCAAAGGAGCTGAAAAGAAAAGTCTTGAGTGAGGAAAAGAAGGGCTCAATTCTGGCTTTACTGGCAGAGGGACACAGTGAGCGTCATGTTTCCTCCATCCTTAAAATTTCTAAGACGCCAGTCCATTACAACAAGGTCAAGCAGCAGACATTGGGGACAACAAAGCTACAGACCGGCAGAGGGCGAAAAATGACTTTCCACTGACCGGCATGACCATCCTCTTATTTGAATGTCCCTCAGCAACCGCAGGATGACATCAAGTGACCTACAAAAGGAATGGCAAATGGCAGCAGGGGTGAAGTGTACAGCAAGAACAGTTTGTAACAGGCTCCTAGAGGCAGGACTCAAGTCATGTAAAGCTAGAAAAAAGCCTTTCATCAATGAGAAGCAAAGGAGAGCCAGACTGAAGTTTGCCAAAGACCATAAAGGATTGGACTATAGATGACTGGAGTAAGGTAATCTTCTCTGATGAGTCTAATTTTCAGCTTTGACCAACACCTGGTCATCTAATGGTTAGATGGAGACCTGGAGAGACGTACAAGCCACAGTGTCTTGCACCCACTGTGAAATTTGGTGGAGGATCGGTGATGATCTAGGGGATGCTTTAGCAAGGCTGGAATTGGGCAGGTTGTTCTTCGCGAAGGATGTATGAATCAAGCCGCATACAAGGTTATCCTGGAAAAACAGTTTATTCCTTCTGCTCAGGCAATGTTCCCCAACTCTGAGGACTGTTTTGTTTCCAGCAGGACAATGCGCCATGCCACACAACTATGTCAATCAAGGTGTGGATGAAGGACCACCACATCAAATTCCTGTCATGGCCAGCCCAGTCTCCAGACCTGAACCCCATTGAAAACCTCTGGAATGTAATCAAGAGGATGATGGATGGTCACAAGCCATGAAACAAAGAAGAATTGATTACATTTTTGTACCAGGAGTGGCATAAGGTCACCCAAAAGCAGTGTGATAGACTGGTGGAAAGTATGCCAAGACGCATGAAAGCTGTGATTAAAAATCATGGTTATTCCACAAAATATTGATTTCTGAAGTCTTCCTGAGTTAAAACATTAGTATTGTTGTTTCTATGATTATTAACTTTTTTTTGCATTATTTGAGGTCTCCAAGCAATGCTTTTTTTGTTATTTTGACCATTTCTCATTTTCAGAAAATAAATACAAAATGTATTGCTCGGAAATTCAGAGTAGTTTATAGAATAAAAGAACAATTTACGTTTTACTCAAAAATATCCCTATAAAGAGAGAAATCAGACGAACTGAACATTTTGCAGTGGTCTCTTAATTTTTGCCAGAGCTGTAAATTAATTGACTTTCCGGAAAGTAGCAGATTAATTTATTAAAATATTTATTTTAACTTTATCATGAAATTATTTAACCCCTTCCCGACCTTTGACGCCACGTAGGCGTCATGAAAGTCGGTGCCAATCCGACCCATGACGCCTATGCGGCGTCATGGAAAGATCGCGTCCCTGCAGACCGGGTGAAAGGGTTAACTCCCATTTCACCCGATCTGCAGGGACAGGGGGAGTGGTAGTTTAGCCCAGGGGGGGTGGCTTCACCCCCTCGTGGCTACGATCGCTCTGATTGGCTGTTGAAAGTGAAACTGCCAATCAGAGCGATTTGTAATATTTCACCCATTATAACGGGTGAAATATTACAATCCAGCCATGGCCGATGCTGAAATATCATCGGCCATGGCTGGAAATACTAGTGTGCCCCCACCCCACCCCTCCGATCGCCCCCCCACCCCCCCGATCTGGCCGGTACACTGCTCCGGCTCCCCTCCGTCCAGTGCTCCGCTCCCCCCCGTGCTCGTGTCCGCTCCCCCCGTGCTCCAATCACCCCCCCGTGCTCCAATCACCCCCCCTGCACTCCGATCCACCCCCCCCCGTGCTCCGTTCCACCCCCCCGTGCTCCATTCCAGCCCCCCCGTGCTCCGTTCCACGCCCCCTGCGCTCCGTTCCACCCCTCCCGCGCTCCGATTCCCCCCCCGTGCTCCGATCCCCCCCCCGTGGTCCCCCCCCACCCTATCATACTTACCGATCCAGCCGTGGTCCCGTCCGTCTTCTCCCGGGCGCCGCCATCTTCCAAAATGGCGGGCGCATGCGCAGTGCGCCCGCCGAATCTGCCGGCCGGCAGATTCGTTCCAAAGTGCATTTTGATCACTGAGATATAATCTATCTCAGTGATCAAAATAAAAAAATAGTAAATGACCCCCCCCCCCTTTGTCACCCCCATAGGTAGGGACAATAAAAAAATAAAGAAATTTTTTTTTTCCACTAATGTTAGAATAGGGTTAGGGTTAGGGGTAGGGTTAGGGTTAGGGGTTGGGTTAGGGGTAGGGTTAGGGGTAGGGCAAAGGTTAGGGTTAGGGGTAGGGTTAGGGGTAGGGTTAGGGTTAGGGGTAGGGTTAGGGCTAGGGTTAGGGCTAGGGTTAGGGCTAGGGTTAGGGTTAGGGTTAGGAATGTGCACACGTATTCTGGTCCTCTGCGGATTTTTCCGCTGCGGATTTGATAAATCCGCAGTGCTAAACCGCTGCGGATTTATGGCGGATTTACCGCGTTTTTTTCTGCGCATTTCACTGCGGTTTTACAATTGCGATTTTCTATTGGAGCAGTTGTAAAACCGCTGCGGAATCCGCACAAAGAAGTGACATGCTGCGGAATGTAAACCGCTGCGTTTCCGTGCAGTTTTTCCGCAGCATGTGTACAGCGATTTTTGTTTCCCATAGGTTTACATTGAACTGTACACTCATGGGAAACTGCTGCGGATCCGCAGCGTTTTCCGCAGCGTGTGCACATACCTTTAGAATTAGGCTATGTGCACACGGTGCTGATTTGGCTGCGGATTCGCAGCAGTGTTCCATCAGGTTTACAGTACCATGTAAACATATGAAAAACCAAATCCGCTGTGCCCATGGTGCGGAAAATACCGCGCGGGAACGCTGCGTTGTATTTTCCGCAGCATGTCAATTCTTTGTGCGGATTCCGCAGCGTTTTACACCTGTTCCTCAATAGGAATCCGCAGGTGAAATCCGCACAAAAAACACTGGAAATCCGCGGAAAATCCGCAGGTAAAACACAGTGCCTTTTACCCGCAGATTTTTCAAAAATGGTGCGGAAATATCTCACACGAATCCGCAACGTGGGCACATAGCCTTAGGGTTAGGGTTGGAATTAGGGTTGTGGTTAGGGTTAGGGGTGTGTTGGGGTTAGTGTTGTGGTTAGGGGTGTGTTGGGGTTAGGGTTGTGATTAGGATTATGGCTACAGTTGGGATTAGGGTTAGGGGTGTGTTGGGGTTAGTGTTGGAGTTAGAATTGAGGGGTTACCACTGTTTAGGCACATCAGGGGTCTCCAAACGTAACATGGCGCCACCATTGATTCCAGCCAATCTCGTATTCAAAAAGTCAAATGGTGCTCCCTCACTTCCGAGCCCTGACGTGTGCCCAAACAGTGGTTTACCCCCACATATGGGGTACCAGCATACTCAGGACAAACTGCGCAACAATTACTGGGGTCCAATTTCTCCTGTTACCCTTGTGAATCTAAAAAAATGCTTGCTAAAACATAATTTTTGAGGAAAGAAAAATGATTTTTTATTTTCACGGCTCTGCGTTGTAAACGTCTGTGAAGCACTTGGGGGTTCAAAGTGCTCACCACATATCTAGATAAGTTCCTTGGGGGGTCTAGTTTCTAAAATGGGGTCACTTGTGGGGGGTTTCTACTGTTTAGGCACACCAGGGGCTCTGCAAACGCAACGTGACACCCGCAGACCATTCCATCAAAGTCTGCATTTCAAAAGTCACTACTTCCCTTCTGAGCCCCGACGTGTGCCCAAACAGTGGTTTACCCCCACATATGGGGTATCAGCGTACTCAGGAGAAACTGGACAACAACTTTTGGGGTCCAATTTCTCCTGTAACCCTTGGGAAAATAAAAAATTCTGGGCTAAATAATTATTTTTGAGGAAAGAAAACGTATTTATTATTTTCACGGCTCTGCATTATAAACTTCTATGAAGCACTTGGGGGTTCAAAGTGCTCACCACACATCTAGATAAGTTCCTTTCAGGGTCTAGTTTCCAAAATGGGGTCACTTGTGGGGGGTTTCTACTGTTTAGGCACATCAGGGGCTCTGCAAACGCAACGTGACGCCCGCAGAGCATTCCATCAAAGTCTGCATTTCAAAACGTCACTACTTCAATTCCAAGCCCCGGCATGTGCCCAAACAGTAGTTTACCCCCACATATGGGGTATCACCGTACTCAGGAGAAACTGGACAACAAATATTGGCGTCAAATTTCTCCTGTTACCCTTGGGAAAATTAAAAAATTCTGGGCTAAATAATTATTTTTGAGGAAAGAAAACGTATTTATTATTTTCACGGCTCTGCATTATAAACTTCTATGAAGCACTTGGGGGTTCAAAGTGCTCACCACACATCTAGATAAGTTCCTTTGGGGGTCTAGTTTCCAAAATGGGGTCACTTGTGGGGGGTTTCTACTGTTAAGCCACATCAGGGGCTCTGCAAACGCAACGTGACGCCCACAGAGCATTCCATCAAAGTCTGCATTTCAAAACATCACTACTTCACTTCCGAGCCCCGGCATGTGCCCAAACAGTGATTTACCCCCACATATGGGGTATCAGCGTACTCAGGAGAAACTGGACAACAACTTTTGGGGTCAAATTTCTCCTGTTACCCTTGGGAAAATAAAAAATTGCAGGCTAAAAGATCATTTTTGAGAAAATAATTTTTTTTTTTATTTTCATGGCTCTGCGTTATAAACTTCTGTGAAGCACTTGGGGGTTCAAAGTCCTCACCACACATCTAGATTAGTTCCTTTGGGGGTCTAGTTTCTAAAATGGTGTCATTTCTGGGGGATCTCCAATGTTTAGGCACACGGGCTCTCCAAACGTGACATGGTGTCCGCTAATGATTGGAGCTAATTTTCCATTTAAAAAGCCAAATGGCGTGCCATCCCTTCCGAGCCCTGCCGTGCGCCCAAACAGTGGTTTACCCCCACATATGGGGTATCAGCGTACTCAGGACAAACTGGACAACAATATTTGGGGTCCAATTTCTCCTATTATCCTTGGCAAAATAGGAAATTCCAGGCTAAAAAATCATTTTTGAGGAAAGAAAAATTATTTTTTATTTTCATGGCTCTGCGTTATAAACTTCTGTGAAGCACCTGGGGGTTTAAAGTGCTCAATATGCATCTAGATAAGTTCCTTGGGGGGTCTAGTTTCCAAAATGGGGTCACTTGTGCGGGAGCTCCAATGTTTAGGCACACAGGGGCTCTCCAAACGCGACATGGTGTCCGCTAACAATTGGAGCTAATTTTCCATTCAAAAAGTCAAATGGCGCGCCTTCTCTTCCGAGCCCTGCCGAGTGCCCAAACAGTGGTTTACCCCCACATATGAGGTATCGGCGTACTCGGGAGAAATTGCCCAACAAATTTTATGATCCATTTTATCCTACTGCCCATGTGAAAATGAAAAAATTGAGGCGAAAATAATTTTTTTGTGAAAAAAAATTACTTTTTCATTTTTACAGATCAATTTGTGAAGCACCTGAGGGTTTAAAGTGCTCACTAGGCATCTAAATTAGTTCCTTGGGGGGTCTATTTTCCAAAATGGGGTCACTTGTGGGGGAGCGCCAATGTTTAGGCACACAGGAGCTATCCAAACGCGACATGGTGTCCGCTAACGATGGAAATAATTTTTCATTCAAAAAGTCAAATGGCGCTCCTTCCCTTCCGAGCCTTACCATGTGCCCAAACAGTGGTTTACCTCCACATGTGAGGTATTGGTGTACTCAGGAGAAATTGCCCAACACATTTTAGGATCCATTTTATCCTGTTGCCCATGTGAAAATGAAAAAATTGAGGCTAAAAGAATTTTTTTGTGAAAAAAAAGTCCTTTTTCATTTTTACGGATCAATTTGTGAAGCACCTGGGGTTCAAAGTGCTCACTATGCATCTAGATAAGTTCCTTGGGGCGTCTAGTTTCCAAAATGGGGTCACTTGTGGGGGAGCTCCAATTTTTAGGCACACGGGGGCTCTCCAAACGTGACATGGTGTCCGCTAAAGAGTGGAGCCAATTTTTGATTCAAAAAGTCAAATGGCGCTCCTTCCCTTCCAAGCCCTGCCGTGCGCCAAAACAGTGGTTTACCCCCACATATGAGGTATCAGCGTACTCAGGACAAATTGGACAACAACTTTCGTGGTTCAGTTTCTCCTTTTACCATTGGGAAAATAAAAAAATTGTTGCTAAAAGATAATTTTTGTGACTAAAAAGTTAAATGTTCATTTTTTCCTTCCATGTTGCTTCTGCTGCTGTGAAGCACCTGAAGGGTTAATAAACTTCTTGAATGTGGTTTTGAGTACCTTGAGGGGTGCAGTTTTTAGAATGGTGTCACTTTTGGGTATTTTCAGCCATATAGACCCCTCAAACTGACTTCAAATGTGAGGTGGTCCCTAAAAAAAATGGTTTTGTAAATTTCGTTGTAAAAATGACAAATCGCTGGTCGAATTTTAACCCTTATAACTTCCTAACAAAAAAAAATTTTGTTTCCAAAATTGTGCTGATGTAAAGTAAACATGTGGGAAATGTTATTTATTAACTATTTTGTGTCACATATCTCTCTGGTTTAACAGAATAAAAATTCAAAATGTGAAAATTGCGAAATTTTCAAAATTTTCGCCAAATTTCCGTGTTTATCACAAATAAATGCAGAATTTATTGACCTAAATTTACCACTAACATGAAGCCCAATATGTCACGAAAAAACAGTCTCAGAACCGCTAGGATCCGTTGAAGCGTTCCTGAGTTATTACCTCATAAAGGGACACTGGTCAGAATTGCAAAAAACGGCAAGGTCTTTAAGGTCAAAATAGGCTGGGTCTTGAAGGGGTTAACTAAAAACATCTGTAAAGAAAATGGAGCAAAAAAAAGTTTGATTCCCTTTTTGCGGGGGCAGTTTACACTTAAGAATCGGTAAAGCTGGCTCGGCACAGAGGATAAGACGGGTAGACCTGTCTGAGACACGACAGAATGTTATGTAATCAATACAATTATCTCTCCAGGAAAGGATCGTGAGATGATGTGGAACAGAAATTGCAATTATGTTCTCGGTGGGAAATATGTTCACGACCTGACAGAGAGAAGAAACTCCTTGTTTTTCTTTCAATTTTCTACTTTTTTTTTCCCTTTGGTGTTGCGCTTTGTAAAATGTCTGATAATTGCGCACATTTCTCTCGTCATGTCTGGATCACAGGAAATAGCCATTCGCCTTTAGTTTTTCGTACCTCATAGGACTCGTTTCTCCAACTCGGCTCAGGGGTCTTTAAAGGTCACATCAATGTCATAACTTGAAAGGAGCCTTACAAGAATCTCTTAGCTGCTCATTCCTCCAACAGGAATATTTTATGTCAACATAAAAGGGCATTTACAGGAGATGTAATGTCTGAGCCGCCAACTCTGTCTTTCTTCCTTATCTCGAGACTTCTTATTGTTTATCCTTGATATCAGTCTCTAATTTCTAGCCCTGATCCCAAGGAAGCAGCCGGAGCCAGCCTTTGTGTTGAATGTTGCCCAGGTCATCTAAAATGTCCATTTTTTAAAATGTTATTCCCATATTTATAAAAAGAGTATCGTTGGATAGTACTGGTAAATACAAGCAGTTTTGCAATTCACTGCTTGTTAAAATTTTCATTGGTTCTTGAGATATTAACACTTTTCTTTAGTTTGCCATAGAGACCGACCACCGCTGCTAGACAGCAGAAGATATACAGTGCTTATATGCCCATTTCTGTTGAGCTTGTAAGCACTGTTTTGAAGCTGGTCAGCATCGCTGGAGCCTGCAGTTACGTTCTAATCCTGGTGAGCTTCATTGTAGTGCTTACAAGTTAGACAGCTGCGGTGGTCGGTCTCCTGGGCAACAAGCTGTAAACAAAATAAAAGTGTTACTATCTCAAGAATAACTGCAAATTTTAACAAGCAGTAAATTGAAGAATGGCTTGTCTTTTCGAGAACTATTTGACAATATCCATTTATAAAGATGGGAAAACTCCTTTAAGCTCACCCCAAAGCAAAGCATTCAAATATTTTTCAGCATCGCTGTTAAATGTGTTGTGCTATAAGTACAAGTCCATAGGACAGGTG
This sequence comes from Ranitomeya imitator, assembly GCF_032444005.1. NCBI lineage: Eukaryota > Metazoa > Chordata > Amphibia > Anura > Dendrobatidae > Ranitomeya > Ranitomeya imitator. The sequence continues at coordinate 26,124,503 of NC_091288.1, forward strand.
ATAAATGGGACACAGTTCTCACAACTGGGACTGATACCAATTTTGAGAATAGGGCGCTAGAGTGGCCCTCCCCAAGTCCGCACCACACTCCATCAATTGGTCGATGGAGATAGTGGAGCACAGTGTTCACTCTTTTCTGGCAGCCCCATAAAGAATGACTGGAGTGGTGGAGCTCAGTTCCATTTAAATTGAGCATGCCTTAGCCTTGTTATTGTTATTGGTAAGAGTCTTAATAGTGGACCCCCAGGGGTCATCAAGTGGATAGGTGATTGTCACGGTGGTAGTTCACATGCTTCCTCATCACCGCCTAACTCACTGTGATCACTGCTCTGCTTCTCCTCGTGTCAAGCTAACTTGCTGAGTTTGTCTCTTGCAGCACTCCTCAGCACTGCTACATATGTATGCTGTATAGGAGGGAATAAACAGATCCTGCAGGAATTTAACCCTACTGTGTCCTGCAGGGTTTGCATTCCCCATCCAATCAACAACCAGCAAGTGCTATATCAGGCAGCGACGACCTCCATACTTGGCCCAGGTTTAGGTTCTAATTCAGTCTCTGTCTAGATTCCAGTAAGGCACCGCTCTTGTCTTGTCTCTTCTGTTTTCTGATCCATTTATCCTGAACTCTATGCTCTTGACCTCGACTGTGTACATTGAACCTGTTCTGCCTGTCCTGACCCTGAACCGTCTGACTATGCTTCTGTCTTGCCCTCTGTGCCTTGCATTTCTGCCTTGACTTCTTGGTAGTCTGCTGCAGGTCTGGACACCTAGTGACTTACCCATGGCCCAAGCCTATCCTCACCTTCAGAGGCGCTAGTGAATGCTCGGTAGACACTTAGTCATGCCTCTCCAGGGTAAGCCCAGCCCGTGGCGCAGTGGATCCACACACACCAGTGTTACAGTGATAAATTAAGTTTATGATAAAACCCTTTTAAAAGGGTTATTTAAATCTTTTGAAGTTAGCACCATTCAGTTGGAGAGTTTCTGATTGGAGCTCCGTCCACTGGAAACAGCGTTCTGTGCACCATCACTTCACTTATTTGCTTTAGGACAGCCGAAGATAATCGAGTACAGTGTCTAGCGTCCTCCGGCAGTCCCATAGAGAATGAATGGAGTATGGTGCATGTTTTAGGCCACCGCTCCATTTAGGCAGGGCTATGCAGGGTCCCATCCTCAATATTTGTGTGGGTACCATCAGTTGGTGCTCCACTGATCATTAAGTTGGCACCTTTCTTCTGCATAAGTAATAACTTCTAAAGATGGGAAAAAACTATTCATGTTAAAAGCGATCAGTGTTCAATCACTACAGTACTCCACCACCAGAATGTCCAGTGTATAGGTACCGTATGACATGACAAAACCATTTATGACAATCAGTTTATTTATTATTAATCCAAACCCAATGTAATAAACCCAGTGTTTTAAGATTTGTTAGGATTTTTTAAAATCAATTCTACGTATACATCGTAAGAGTTTCCTGGTATATTTCTTTGAAAAATATCACAGTAAAAATTAAAGGTATGCTGACTGACGCATATCAGACAAGCAAACACCTAGAGGACACCCTTGTGGCACAGGTCTGTGGATACCTTTGTTTTGTGCATGCCAAACGACAAGGATAGATATGAAACACACCCTTAGCCCAACCAAATCCTTCAGTCTAGATTCTCTAAGTCAAGTTCCTTGAATTCTAACTTCAATGCTTTCTTTCCGCTGACTATGACCTTTTTTTTATCATAGGAGTTGAGTGTAAAGATTTCCAGGACTCTGGTCCAGGAGCTATATCGGTACTCTGTGGCCACCAGATCAGAGCACTGCAAACCTTCTCTTACCTTCCTTTTCTGATTAGTATGTGCAGCTTGACGTCATCATCCTGGTGAGACGTATGAGTGATGTCATGCCGGACCCACTAATCAGAAGTGGTGCCAATGATGGCTGCCGTTAAGGGGAGGTTCACAGGGCTACTGATGTAGCTGCTGGACCAGCAGCATTCAAGTCTACTCAGGACCTAGCCAAACTACAAAACAAAATCTTTACATTGAGATTCTGCACTGAATCATTTTTTATATATTTCAATAGCTCCAAATTCCCTGTATGGAGTAACGTGATGTAATTCTGGCTACCTATACTCACCACAAGGGGGAGCTTTGGAGCATACCACATACAAAGGGATCCGTCTAGTTAAAATAAGTTATCCAATGGATAGGTGATAACCTGCTGATCTGTGGGTGCCCGACAGCTGGGACAGCAGGTCAGGGAACTTATATCCCCATTTCAAGATGGTGCAGAAGGTTTTACGCCCAACTGGCTGTCACGACACAGGACTAGGAGCTCCTTCCCTGTCCCTAACACTAGGGGGCGCCCTAGCTCCGTCTATTCTCTTCCCTCCCCCAGGGAAGAGGGGGGGCGCTACTGTGCACCATAGTACACCAACCCGACAAACAAGGCAATACAGACAGGGGTTATCCAAACAGGAAGAAAATAGCAGCACCACACAAGTCTTCCAGTAAAAAAACCTTTGTCCTTTATTTTAACAAAGTGCTGTGGACATGGTTACAGAGGGCAGGATAACTGCAAGATGAACTGGTTAGGTTAATAGACTACGGCTATTTCGCGTGGTATATGCTTCAACGGGTCCAGATGGTCCAGACAAGGGTTAACAGAAAACTTCAGGAATACAAAATATTCACTCACATAACAGAGGAATACACTGGGGCATGGAGGTAGGAGAATAAACCAAAACAGAGAAAGATAAGGTATTACCACACATACAAACCAAGCAACAGTCACTAATAACTCCTTCAACTTTCCTCATATGTACTCCTCTCCCTCCATTAGCCATGCAGCAAATGCTAGCTCTGTCAAGGATTTGTAACAAAGCACAGATTATAAAGGAAAAAGGAGTGGCTAACCGAGCTCAGCTGTGCACACCTTCATTTCCAATATGGCCCATTAACCCCTGTTCTGCCAGAAGAAATAAATACATTTAAAATGAAGAAGAAGTGCTTCTTCTCAGTGCCTGAGTAGGAGCAATCGGGCGCTGTGGTCTTCTGGCTCCACACTGTTGTGGTAACCCCGTAACAACGGCGCTCAATTCATTCCCTATAAGGCTGTGGAAAAAAGTCAAGGACAGCACTCGTCACGTCAGCCCTGTTGGGAATTAATGGAGCGCAGGTTGCACATGTCCCTGCTGCACCATTCTAATGGGGATCGGTGCCGATACCAGTGATCAGATCCGGGATAGGTGATGACTTGTTTTATCCCCTTTAACTTCAATATATAATTGGTATGCAAAAATATATTTCTATAAATTTTGAAATTAAGCAGCATATATTTTAAGATTTCAATTCATAATTAAAAACAAAATAGCTTTCTGGGTTAGATGTTCATGTTAAACTCCAGTCTTGTAACGAGGACCCGGAGGAACGTGCTTGGCGGCTCCATCAGTAAACACAGAGGAATCAGGTGTAGGAATCTGCGGCCTGGAATGTGATGATACGATCAGCCCTAGGAAGCTCCGGGTTCAGGGGCTTAGAGAATAGTTTTCTAGATAGCAGGGCAGAAAATACCTGCCAGCCAGAGATATTCAGCATCCTTTGTGAAATGTGATCGGGAACCCAGAGGAATGTGACTCTTGGAAGAGGAACAGACCCATTAAAGGGAGGACAAGACATAAAAAAGCACAAAGGACAGACCCAGCAGTGCAATCGTCCCTGTGTATCTGTTACCATATTAATGGGATGGATCGTAACCTACACTGGTGAGAAAGAGCTTATAAATACAAAACGCCTGTGATTCCTGCCCGATGTATATTTATGTGCAGTTATTAAATTCTGAGAGTCACGTTAGGGTCATAGAAATGTAACTGAGTTCTATGAAGTCTTCGTGAGCGTAGGACTTTTAGGCTAAGTTCACACTGGACATTTTTGCTGTGTTTTTTTAATACATTTTTTATGCTAATTTTCGGCTGCTTTTTACAGCACCAGCAAGGCCTATGAGATATCTGAAATCCTATGCACACACATTGTTTTTCTTGTCATCAGCATTTTGTGCTTTGTATTTTTTTGGGACATAGAGCATGTCACTTTTGTCAGCGTTTTTCACCCATTGACTTGAATGGGTGGTGAAAAAAACGCTAAAAAAGCAGCAAAAATGCAGGCATCATTTTTTTGCACCGTTTTTTGTGCCAAAATCTCATTCTTTAGAATAGGACTTTTTTTTTTTTAATACTAAATGTTATCAGCATGCACAAGACACAAATCTAGCATGCCAAAACCACCGCAAAAAAAACACCAAAAACACAGCAAACAACACGAGGAAAATCTGCTTTTTTCTGCAGCTTCTTTCCTGACAAGAGATCAGATTTTGCTGCAGAAAAAAAATGCTGAAAAAACGCCTAGTGTGAACTTACCCTTACTGTAACCAGAAACAAAATCTGCTTTGGATTTCCCACTGATTTCCCTTCTTGCACATTCATTGAATGTGGGTTAATTCCCCACCACCGAAATAAAAAAACATGCTGCGGATTCTAAACTTCATATCATAAGCAGAAAAAGTCAGCAGTGCGTGGATGAGATTTATAAAATGCTAATCGCGTTCCCGGTCCTGATAACATCCACAGCATTGTTGTCAAATCTGCAGCAATTCCTTCCCATGAGTTCTCAGCTGTACAGACTTATCTGTTCTGCAGTGGAAAAATCTGCAGGAGAATCTTGAAGATTTCAACAAAAAAATGTTGAAGATTTTGTTGCGGAAATGCTGCGGATTTGCTGCACTCTTCACTCTTTGCATTATGTTTGGGCACGTTGTTACACCAGAGTTATGTTTGGCTGCAATTTGACTGCTTGTAAGAACGATTCTTCACATCTGTCTCTGACCTCATTCATAGGTGAGTTCCTTACATCCCCAAGACCCAACTTAGTGAGATGTTTTCCTTTGATTTTACAAGGGCATAAATCGGACATGTGCTGTACGATTTTTGATTTTTTCATGAGAAAACCACACAAGGTTGCAAGGTTATGTTTGGGCACGTTGTTACACCAGAGTTATGTTTGGCTGCAATTTGACTGCTTGTAAGAACGATTCTTCACATCTGTCTCTGACCTCATTCATAGGTGAGTTCTTTTACATCCCCAAGACCCAACTTAGTGAGATGTTTTCCTTTGATTTTACAAGGGCATAAATCGGACATGTGCTGTACGATTTTTGATTTTTGCATGAGAAAACCACACAAGGTTGCAAGGTTATGTTTGGGCACGTTGTTACACCAGAGTTATGTTTGGCTGCAATTTGACCGCTTGTAAGAACGATTCTTCACATCTGTCTTTGACCTCATTCATAGGTGAGTTCCTTACATCCCCAAGACCCAACTTAGTGAGATGTTTTTTCTTTGATCTTACAAGGGTATAAATCGGACATGTGCTGTACGATTTTTGCATGAGAAAACCACACAAGGTTGCAAGGTTTTAAAATACAAATCCCGGATAGGCTGGCGCTGGTGGTCATTTCTTGATGTCTTGTTTGGATGTGGCTTAGTTTTCCCATTCTGGATTGACACTGAAACTGATCCATGGAAAACTTGCTCACTTGAATTACGGATCTAGTTTCCATGCTGGGAAGCTGCGATCGTGAAGGTGTCTCTAATAGGACATTTTTGGTTTGTTTTAATTTTTTTGTGGGGGGAAAAAAAAATCAACCTTATTTGACCAGGATTTTAACTCTTACTGTCTAGACTAGACTGTACATTTCAAAGATGTACAAATAAATAATGTGTGACGATTTATTCTTGCAGAACACGTAATTGCATTATCACACATGCCGAGAATTTACCCGGCAGATGAGTAATTGCAAATCCCGCATCTCTGGCGCTTAAAAGGATCTTTTTTTAGATTGCAGTTTAATAGATTAGAGCATAACATCTAATGGAATTAGATACAGTTTACGGACGACAGGAGGTCACATTCCTTCCTGCCTCACAGGTCGCATCTAATTTCACAGGAGAGAAGGGTTCAGATCTGTTTATTATGAAGGTGAGACGGTATGAGTTACCACCAGATTATGGGGAAACGTTTGACCTAATTCTGGATAATTCTGTTTATTTTTATATTGAAATGTGTATCTGGCCACTTGCACATATGGAAACATTCCCAGATTTAGCAGAATTATTGGAAAATATATCAATATTAAGTATTGATAGGACTGTGCAGTGAGTGCAGCAATGATGGGCAAGTCAAGACCATCAATATTCTGCGATACAGCTTGGATTCCTGGAGAACAAAGACAATTTTGACCCTTGAAAGGGTTGTCCACTACTTTTTTATATTAAAAATGGGCCCATTAGGATACTAAAACACCAAAGACCCCTGGAACAGAAAAAGCAGTATATATTCTGGATTCGGTATGGAATGTAAAGAAGACTGTAGCCGATCAGTGGCTGATTGACTGCAGTGGTCACGTGATGTCTACCGCTGCAAGAATTAAGTGAGGATGGAAACCTGTTTGGGAACATAGTCAACGGTGCTACACAACAGCGGGATCCAGTAGGTTAGTATCTATTCTTTGCTGTTTAAATGCCCCATGTTTCCATTCTTAATGTAAAAAACATATTTTGGAGATCTTGCTACTCAAGCCAGAATTATGGCGTCATTCGCTTTGAAAAGTTGAAAAAAATGGAGTTGCACAAAAATTTAGTAATTTTGGGCATTTTCACAGACTGCAGTTTCAGAGCCGAATCTAAAATGCCGGAAATTCTCCAGTACTCGGCACAGGCATGGCCCCTTCTTGCCACCATTTGCAAGGCCATCACCAGAATTGTGTTTCGCATTGTTTGGGGCTCCACAATGAACAGAGTGAAGAAGACTACAATGTAGAAGAAGCCAAGCAAGAGTATGAAAGGTATCCCGCACTTCCTCACCCCAAGGTGGACCGTTATATGTGACTGTGAGCAGAGAGGATCTGTGGGCAGGTCCATGTCTCGCTTCTGCTTCATAGGGAACCTTTGGCGGAGGTTTGGCTGTAGTACACCTTATCCTTATGGCTGCACACTCTGATTCTGTGTAGATTGTAATGTGCTGCTGCAGTGCAGTATAGAGCAACCTCCACCAGGGGGTGCTGGTTAAGGAAAAGAGGTTGTACACACAGCGCAGCAACACTGAACCACAACACAGGTGTCACAGGTAAAGAAAGAGACGTCAGACAAGCCAAGGTCATACACGGAGATAGCAGCGCGGTACAGAAGGGGCGAGCAGAGAATAGTCGGGAACAAGCAAGACGTCAGAGCCTACCGGGAAAGTGGTAACCAAAACGTGAAACGTAAGACGGAGTCGGGGTACAGGCCAAAGGTCAGAACAAGTCATAAACGGGTGCAGGCAGTCAGAGGCAAAGAGGAACACTAGTACAGGGATCCAGATCAGGTGCTCAAACCGTGTAGCATGAACTATAACTGACACTGGCCCACAGGCTGCAGAGGACTTAAATAGCTCAGCCAGCTTCAAAGTGAGGCAGAGAGGATTAACTCCCACATGACCAGTCCAGAGATAAAACAGCTGAACATAACTCAGAACTGGATCATGACATAGATATTGCCCATTTTTTGAGGGACTAACTGGAGGGCTTCAAACTGGACTTGTACAAACCCAAGACAACTCACCATCTCATAGAGCCAAGAATTGGATGGCGTCTATTCCAAGGATCCCTGCCTAGACTGTATATACTAATGTGTCTTCCGGCACATTGACCAGTGGGTACAAGGACTTGTCATATTTCACAATTTAGGGGGACTGCCTCATTGATGTACACCCACTAACTGTGCAAAAATTGTATTATTTATTGTGTGTGCGTTGCAGAACATTGTATGTTTGTGTTGCACGACTGATTGTTGATAAACTATTTGCAGTTAAAAAAAAAAGGATAAATGCCAAGCCAAAATCTGCCTGGCAGAGTGCAAAGTCTTAAAGGCAATGTGGGGCGTCTGTAGATGAGTTTCTGGCGTGGCAATTATCCCTGGTCATACACTGACTTGTAGGGTAGTTACCTCTCCTAGGTGCCAATTCCGAGATTGTTTCTCTCATTGTGCAAGAGAGCTCAGTTGCATACGTTACTTTATAAAGGCTTATGCAAACCCGTGTTATCAGACTAAGTGCGATCCGACAAAAGATCGGATTGCAGTTGGACCAACATTATTATGTCTGTTTTTCTTCTGTCCAAGGAAAAAAATGACTGCATGCCATGATCACACTTGGCGATGCAAATCAATGAGTCCTTGGACGTTATCGGACTGAACTCGGATGACAACTGAGTTCAGTCTGATTTCCCCAAACTTACATAATGGAGAAGATGGAGAATGTTTTTGTCTCCATCTTTTATCTCCATCTTCTACTCATCTGAGAGAATTGGAGCACACTATGCTCCCACTCTGATCGGTGTGATTAGCATAATTGATCTGATTTTCTCGGATGACAAAAAATACGCTTGTCTGCACCTATCCTAAGCACTAAGGGCAGGATATTTCGGCACATTTCATGAAATATCAAGTTCAGCTTTGCTGCATCTTATAAATACAGTATTCCATACACGGCATAGAGAACACTGGCGTCTTTTTTGGCAGCGTTGCCCAAAAATTTTTTATTTCCACAGACAGCTAATGACATTTAGCAGAATCAGCTCCGTCAGTCTGCGGATGGTAATGGCACCGTCAGCTGTATTTTACTACAAACAGAACTTTTCATTTATTTTTTGTTGCTGTTCAATTTGCATTGGAAATTCATAGACGGTCGTAATGTGTTTTGTAATTTATATATCCATAGTCGTCTTCATGTCAAAACAATTGGATGTGAACGAGGCAGCCACAGAGTGGAGGCAATTACGCTGCGCTGAGCGAGCGGCTATTTAACCCTTTGACGGCTCAATGCTAAGGATCACAGAAGAAAACACTAATAATTTTGTGATTTTTGTAATTTTTGTTATTTTGCGTAATGTTTGTGGGTATAAAAATAGATCAGATGCAAAAGTGTAAGCACCATAGAGGCAGCCATGTCTGCTATGTGGACACTAATAAAAAAAGGGCCTATAACCGATATATCTCATTTACAGGAGATGCCTAGTGATCATTGCTCAGGAGCGCACCGCTCCTCTGCCTCCTGGCTTCCTGCTTGCTGGGGGCGGTGCACTCCTGATTGACAGTTCGGACCAGCGACATTATCATGCCTCTTGACCAGTGCCTCTGCATCGGAGGAATGCAAAAGCACTAAAACTATCCAGATCCTGCGATATGTCCATCCTCACTGCTAGGCTTGAGCGAAACAGATCAGATAAATTCAAAAGTCTCTGACTTTTGGCAAAGTCGGGTTTCATGAAACCCGACCCGATCCTAGTGTGGGATCGGCCATGCGGTCAGCGCCATTTTTTCAGCCAATGAAGGAGCGTGGGCAGAGTGATGACATAGGTCTTAAGGGCGTGCACGCCTATCGCCATCTTCTCGCTTGTACGCTGTAGCGATTTGCAATGTGTAACACCAGCTTTTCTGTTCAGGGACGGAGGAGAGAGAGAGATATTTTCCATTGACTTTGCATTGGGTTTCGTGTTTCGGTTGATCCCCGACTTTTTGCGATAATCGGCCGATTTCATTCGACTCGACTTTTGAGATAGTCGGGTTTCGCAAAACCCGACTCGACCCTAAAAAACTAAAAGTCGCTCAACCCTACTCACTGCAGCACTTACAAGCTTTATAATAATGAACTTGTAAGTGCTGCACTCTTTGCCTAGGAGACTGTCCTTCGCTGATACCCTGGAGAGGTGGCCGGTGACATAGGCAATGACCAATAAACAATTACAGCCACCATTACTATTCCTTTTACTTCCACAACTACAACTTGTCACTTTTGTTAGAACTCCTGCTCCTATCATTACTACTATTATGCCCAGTATTATTTCCGTATTATATTGTCATTGCTATGGTAGCACATACTCTGTATTGCTTTATTTCTTTAGCGAGATAACATTAATTCCGCTGGGATTCATCATCACCAGTGTAACATTCACTAACTATACTTATCCCCCTGATGCTTTCTGCTTCATTTATCCGAGGCTCCCCTCCTCTAGAGGTCACATTCAAGTTAATTGCAATTTTGACACCAATTATATGTATATGTAGTTAACATTTAGACTCTAATTATTGTATATCTGTACCTTTTCACATAGAAATTCAGAAATGCAAAACACGATCTTTGAAAGGCATCATGCATTTCAGATCCTCGTTGCGACTGTAAAAAAAACTATATACTATTACAGGGAATATGTTAGCACGATTAACCTCTCCCCCCCCCAAAAAAAAAAGTGCTTTTCAGGTCTTTGAAAGTTAAATTCATCAATATCTTTGCATCTTTTATCTGTTGCTGCATTTCTGAGAAATCAATGTTTTAAACCATATGCAAATTAGTCGTTAAGTGCTCTGGGTGTGACAAAGCACTTACTGAGCCTCAGCCTCCTAAGGTTATATCCCCACCCAGCACCAGCCTCTTTAGCTTGAATGATAGCTTGCTGTGAACCGTTGTCTGTATACTCCGACATCCTCTGTAGTAGGCCCCAAGTATCTGAATCTGGCACAGGCAGCGTGATTCAGTGACCACATTGTCTCAGAAAGCACCGGCCAGCTGCAGGCCCTTGTCCCATACTGATGTTCACTTTCTATAATATGTGAGGACCCAACAGGGCGTAACTATAATGAGTGCAGGGGTTACAGCCATATATGGGACCTGTGGAATATGGGGATGAAGAGGAGACAAAAAGCTCCAAAAGGGAGACGAAAGTTCTATTGAGCTTATGTGAGAAGACCTGTACTATTAAAGACACACAATAGTAGGGGGCCTTGTTGGAGATTTTGGTTTGAGACCCACAAGCCCCAAAGTTATGTCATAAAGTCATGGAACCAGTGAGATAAAACGGTAGTGAGCTATTGATATCTATCTATCTACAGTGCCTTGTGAAAGTATTCGGCTCCCCGGAACTTTTCAACCTTTTCCCACATACAGTATCATGCTTCAAACATAAAGATACCAAATGTAAATTTTTGGTGAAGAATCAACAAGTGGAACACAATTGCGAAGTTAAATGAAATTTATTGGTTATTTTAATTTTTTGTGGAAAATCAAAAACTGAAAGTGGGCGTGCAATATTATTCGGCCCCTTTAACTTAATACTTTGTCGCGCCACATTTTGCTGCGATTACAGCTGCTAGTCGCTTGGGGTCTGTCTCCATCAGTTTTATACACCGAGAGACTGAAATTCTTGCCTATTCTTCCTTCGCAAACAGCTCGATCTCAGTGAGGTTTGATGGAGATCGTTTGTGAACAGCAGTTTTCAGCTCTTTCCACATATTCTCGATTGGATTGAGGTCTGGACTTTGACTTGGCCATTCTAACACCTGGATACGTTTATTTGTGAACCATTCCATTGTAGATTTTGCTTTATGTTTGGGATCATTGTCTTGTTGGAAGACAAATCTCCGTCCCAGTCTCAGGTCTTTTGCAGACTCCAACAAGTTTTCTTCAAGAATGGTCCTGTATTTGGCTCCATCCATCTTCCCTTCAATTTTAACCATCTTCCCTGTCCCTGCTGAAGAAAAGTAGGTTCAAACCATGATATTGCCACCACCATGTTTGACAGTGGGGATGGTGTGTTCAGGGTGATGAGCTGTGTTGCCTTTACGCCAAACATATCGTTTGGCATTGTTGCCAAAAAGTTCGATTTTGGTTTCTTCTGACCAGAGCACCTTCTTCCACATGTTTGGTGTCTCCAAGGTGGCTTGTTGCAAACTTTAAACAACACTTTTTATGGATATCTTTGAGAAATGGCTTTCTTCTTGCCACTCTTCCATAAAGGCCAGATTTGTGCAGTGTACGACTGATTGTTGTCCTATGGACAGACTGTCCCACCTCAGCTGTAGATCTCTGCAGATCATCCAGAGTGATCATGGGCCTCTTGGCTGCATCTCTGATCAGTCTTCTTGTTTGAGATGAAAGTTTAGAGGGACGGCCGGGTCTTGGTAGATTTGCAGTGGTATGATACTCCTTCCATTTCAATATGATCGCTTGCACAGTGCTCCTTGGGATGTTCAAAGATTTGGAAATCATTTTGTATCCAAATCCGGCTTGAAACTTCTCTACAAAAGTATCACGGACCTGCCTGTTGTGTTCCTTGGTCTTCATGATGCTCTCTGTGCTCCAAACAGAACTCTGAGACTATCACAGAGCAGGTGCATTTATGCGGAGACTTGATTACACACAGGTGGATTATATTTATCATCATTAGGCATTTAGGACAACATTGGATCAGTCAGAGATCCACAATGAACTTCTGGAGTGAGTTTGCTGCACTGAAAGTAAAGGAGCCGAATAATATTGCACGCCCCACTTTTCAGTTTGTGAATTTCCACAAAAATGTAAAAAAAACAAACAAATTTATCTCTTGATTTGGAACAATACAACCTCTCGGTGAAATTGGTCACTATTCATGTCCTCTTAGTGGTCAAGAATGCAATAGCATATTGTTGGAAGGAATCCAAACCCCCTCTGTTTGCAGATATTCTCGATCAGTTACACTTACATTGCAATCTGGAATGGATATTTGCGCTAAATAACAGCAAGGTATCTAAATATTTAAAAAAAAAATGGAAGCTATGGAGTGACAGATTCTGCAACACATAGCTTTCACTGGTGTGGTTTGACAGGGTTCTCGGATAAACAGTGCCTTCTTTATCTCTCTTCAAACATTTATAAATTTCAATCCCTGTAAAATGTTTAACACTACATTCAAAAAGTTGTATTGATTGTTTGAACTGTGCATTGTGAGTTCTCTAATTTTTAATAACCTTTCCTGTTTCTTACCTTCCCCTTCCCTTCCTCCTTCCCTTGCCTTCCCTTTACCTAGTTACATTAAAAATTCAATAAAAACATGTTAAAAGAAAATAACTAATACATTTTGTTCAACTTCACAATTGTGTTCCACTTACTGTTGATTCTTCACCAAAAATTTACATTTGGTATCTTTATGTTTGAAGCATGATATGTGGGAAAAGGTTGAAAAGTTCCAGGGAGCCGAATACTTTCGCAAGGCACTGTATCTATATAATGAATATTATTTTATTTTTGGGCACTTTTGCATTCAGGTTTTCTATCTTTTCATTGTGCAATCACTTTATTCCAGCGATTTTAAATCAATTATCTTCTCATTATCAAATTTGATATTTTAACCATTTCTTTATATTTATCCCTCCTTCTTCCTCTTTCCCCACTACACTAAATGACTTAAATGAGACAAGAGTTAATTAATTGGGTCCGTCAATCATCTATTTATACAATGTGTATATGTTTAATGTCAAGACAGGATGCGGGGCGATTTTCCACGTCTTTCAGGCAGCCTTTACACCCTGATGCTTCATAAAGACAAGAATGTAGATGACATTCTGCAAACCCGAGCTATATAGCCACCAGTAAAGAGAGACGCAAAGTGACAATCCGCAGGGCTGAAGTGTGAAGCTGACATTCACTCGTCGTCTTCAACCAGAGCTTCTGGGTTCCTTCCTCTGACAAGGGAAGACCTCAAGTAACTTGTGAGCATAGAGGGGAATAATCCTTGGTGACAGGTAGTGTGCCGACTGCTGCAACTTCAACGTGACAAGGCGCCAGATGTAATAAAGCCCATGTGTACGCCTCTTGCCATCGCTTCTCTCTGCCCCCTTATTGTAGGCCTCCTTGTTGATCCAGTGTGGCACTGGGTGGTCATGTGTTCTTTATGATGCCCTTCTCAGTGTCAGGCAGATGAAATGTACATTTAGTTGTTCACAGAAGTGAGAGAATTTGTAAAATATTGTTTTAAGTTCAATTTGTCAGAATTGACCGAAAAATTCAATTTGGACCAAGTTGATTTGTGAGAAATGGAAAGTGCTCTTTTAAGACTCTTATTATGCTCTATTTGTCTCCAGACCCTAAAGATTAATAAAATGAAGAGAGAAAATGGGATAAGAAAACAATAAAAGATTATACTCACTTGTCCTAAGCCCCATCACTTGTCCTGCCACCATCGTTCCCAGCTCATCACTCTGGTCTTCACTTCAGATTTTCTGGCTTTTAATCTTTCAACTCTGGCCAGGCCTCATGTAGCCACGTTGTGAACAATGACATTGTCAGTGAATTGTTTGAGCCCTAGTCAGTGCCGGAAGACCCAAAGTCTTAAGCCGAAAGATCTAACAGGAAAAGCAAAGGACTCCAAGGTGAGCAGCAGAACAGGCCTCTGATCTCCAAAGTCCAAGGCCGGAAGATCTAAAGGCAAGAGAGAAGGACCTGGAGGGGAGCTACAGAACAGGCCTCTGATCTTCAAAGACCGAGACTGGAAGATCTGAAGGGAAGAGTGGAAAACCTGAAGGGGAGCGAAATAACAGGACTCTGATCTCTAAAGACTGAGGCCAGAAGATCTGAATGGACCAGTGGAGAACCTGGAGAAGAGTGGCAGAACCAGCATCTGAACTCCAAAGTCCAAGGATGGAAGATCTGAAGGGAAGAGAGAAGGACCTGGATTGGAGCAGCAGAACAGGCCTCTGATCTCCAATGACCGAGGATGGAAGATCTGTAGGGAAGAGCGGAGGATATGAAGGGGAGTGGCAGAACAGGCCTCTGATTTTCAAAAACCAAGGCTGAAAGATCTGAAGGGAAGAGAGAAGGACCTAGAGGGGAACAAAAGAATAGGCCTCTGATCTCCAAAAACTGAGGCCGGTAAATCTGAAGGAACAGTGAAGGACCTGGAGAGGAGCCGCAGAACAGGCCTCTGATCTACAAAGACTGAGGCTGGAAGATCTGAAGGGAAGAGTGGAAAACCTGAAGGGGAGCGAAATAACAGGACTCTGATCTCTAAAGACTGAGGCCAGAAGATCTGAATGGACCAGTGGAGAACCTGGAGAAGAGTGGCAGAACTGGCATCTGAACTCCAAAGTCCAAGGATGGAAGATCTGAAGGGAAGAGAGAAGGACCTGGACTGGAGCAGCAGAACAGGCCTCTGATCTCCAATGACCGAGGATGGAAGATCTGTAGGGAAGAGCGGAGGATATGAAGGGGGAGTGGCAGAACAGGCCTCTGATTTTCAAAGACCAAGGCTGAAAGATCTGAAGGGAAGAGAGAAGGACCTAGAGGGGAGCAAAAGAATAGGTCTCTGATCTCCAAAAACTGAGGCCGGAAAAGTCAAGTGAAAAGCAGGTCCGAGTATAATCATTTATTGTTTTCAACCCCTTCCTCAGCCGATAGTCATTTTTTAAATCAAATAGTGGAAAATTCAGATTCTGTCGAATCCAAGTTTGCAATTTGTGATAAATTTAATTTCTTAGAAATAGATCTGCTTATCTCTAATTGTAAATTGTATCCACCACTAGATACTTTGGGTTAAGTTGGAATTTCATACTTTGTGTAGTTTCAACTAGGCTGGGGTTCGTAGTGCAAAGATTGTGTTTATTATTGAAGTTTTACTCCAGTCAATTAACCGAAATTGCGAGTTCAAAATGAATGAATAAAATATACAACTTTATTAGTCAAATACAATAAGAATAAAAATGTGAGAGTGACGAAGGCAGATGCCGAAATGCGCGACGGGTAGGACGCTTCTTCGGCACACTCATCATTTATCCACTGCCATACAGGTATAGTTAACTATATGGTCCTATTAATATTATTTGTATATCTTGTGGGCAACCTCCAATATACTATACATATACATACTGTATATTTTCACAGGCACATGCACCTTTATCAGCCATTCATGGTGGTTATAGATATGTCCTGTTTCCCACATTGCCTGCATGTATTGATATAACACAGTGGTTAACATACTGTACCTCGATGTGTGATTACTATTATAATGGATTCAGATTATAGCACTTTTTGTACTTTATTAAATTAATTATTCTAATCCCAATGCATGTTATTCTTCTTCGTGTTGAATTGCGTCCGCTGCACTACTGGCCATATCCCCCACCCCCACATTTTTATTCCTATTGTATTTGACTAATAAAGTTGTAGATTTTATTCATTCACTTTGGACTTGCAATTTTTTTTTCTTCTTTTCTTGTATGTATGTTCACTGATGAGCCCGTAACTGATCCAAAATACACATGTGGTGACACTAGGAGAATTTCCCTTTTATCTTTATGATTTTGTCATATCTTTATACTACCTACATATGTATTTCCATTCTTCTCGCCCACCCCTTTTTGAGATTAAGCCTAAGGGTATGTGCACACGTCCAGAATGGATGCAGAATTTTCCTGAGATAAACCTGAGGTTTTCCGCAGGAATTCTGCATGTTTATTTTTTACGGGGGTTTTTTGCGCATTTTTTTGGGGATTTTATGCAGATTTTTTTGCGTTTTTTTCCAGACACTCCAAATGCCATAATATAATGGGAAATCTGCATAAAATCCACACAAAAAGCATTTTTATAGTGTCTTTATCGCGAAAAAACGCACAAAAAACGCAAAAATTCCTGAACGTGTGCACATACCCTAATAGTGAGAAGGGAACTGTTACCACATAGCAAAGATCTAAATGTACCCTTCATAATGATGCCAAGCCTTGCCATCAGGGCCAGGATACATTACCAAGTGGTAAAGGGGATTGTTTCGATAGTCTACCTTTATGAAATGTATTGACCTGGATAAAGAGGACTAAATTTGGAAAGGTTTTCCTTGATAGGCAATCTCTTTAAATAGCATTTTCACCCAAAGCTTAAGAATGAGTAGATAAAAATGTAGAGTATTAAGCAAAATTATAATTATAATTTATAAGTTAATTCAAAAGTGACCACCACATTAAAACTGAAAAATGCCAACATCTCTGTAAATTCATACATAATTATCAGAATATAGTATTCATCATTTGTAATTTATCAATATATCATATGGCCTATTTTTGTATTTTGGGGGGAAATCCAGACATTGTAGTAGAATATAATATGAGCAACCATTCAGATCATGTAATTCTGTCAGGTCTCACCTCGTAAAGTGGACCCTTGAAGCCCTTATTCTGGAAGAGCAGCTGTTGCGCAGCATGGGTAGGTGGCGTTGGTGCGGCGAGGACATCAAGATGGAACACGGAAGCTGTTGTGGCGGGTCAGCAACATTAAGAGCAAACTACAAACTGGAACCACTGGATCTGATGCAGCAGATTTGAGTTAAAGCAACAGGCGTAATCAGGTGAGATATAAACCCCTTTTCTTCGGACCTCCTCTATAAACCCACAAAACCTAAGATAGAAACAAAACAAGCATATACCTTGCTGTAGTAAGTAAAAAGCAGTAATGCATATAAATAATATAGGGTACTTATTGAACACCAATTTTGATTAAAACAAGCGTAAAAGCCATCCCACCAACGCCAAGGTATATCAAGTCGGGACGGTCCTATCCTCTAGTATAAACCCGCCAAACTTACATCTTAATGTTATATTCTAGATTGATTTCACTTTTCCATCACAGGTTACACTGTTCTTAGAGATTTTGAAAATCGATTTGCAGGACCCCTTCCAGCGACCAAGTCTGTGGCCGTCGGATGGGAACCCTATAAATCGCTTCCTAACTGTCAGCATTCGCGGGTCTTCCTTTGATTACCCAACCTGGTGCAACTTCACGTCACTTCACTTGCGTCAGGCTGCATTAATGACATTAATGACGGCTAATCAATTTGTAAGAAACAGGTCGCAGGGCTCCTGTCCGGCAGCCACAGATTACTGACATGGCCGCTGGATCAGGTCATGCAAATTAATTTGCACCATTTTTAGCTGTGTAGTATTCATCACAAACTGAGGGAGAATCTGCTGGGACCCACAACACAGCTGATAATTGGAGCATCTTACTATTATTTTGCATAGCTTACTAATTTAAGCACAATTAACTATTTATTTTTAGTCCCTTTAAGTCTTTGTTTGGGTCTAGTTTTATAGACCTACTTTAGGATTTAGATCCAACTCTAACGGTATTGTCACTTTGGGTGTTAATAGTCTCCATTTTGCTTGAAGTTTTGGTCCTCGTGAGTCCAGACAAAATATTTTGATAAGACTATAACAATCAAAGTTATTTCCAAATCTGACAGGCGTCCATCTTTTGAAAACCTACAGTAGACACAACTTGGTGGTGGTTTGTGGGCAGTAGTAATTAAATCCCCCCCTCTCCAGCCCCACAGCCAGATTTCCCACCTAAAACCCGATGCAGACTGCCATCATTAAAATGTGCGGAGGGGAAGGACAATATGCGGGTGAGTACATAAAGACACTCTAATTATATGGAATTGCCCAGGGCGAGTTACCAGCTGTCAGGAAAGCTTTTCAAGCAAGTGTCAAAAAACTCAACACTGTTACCGGCAGATCAGAAGAAAAAACAAAAACCGTGACAGGGGACCCTCAATTTAACCAAATCATGTACAATTACCGATAATCACGCCGTACAATGAAAAGGTTTCAATCGCGATAATGTAATTGTCTTATGGGCCTTGCTGGGAATTAACTATACCCTATAGACCGAAAAAAGGGGTTAAATCTGGACCATATTTGAGGCTGAAGAGGGTCATGTCTAAGATGTTTCTGCCTTTGTGTTCATCAACAGTGCGGGCTCCGGTTTTATGCGGGTCCTTGGGCGACAGTCCCAGTGGGCTCCTCTTTGCTTTTAGTTTTTCCTCTTCGCCTTCCAAGAGCTATACGTTTTTTATTGTTTGGTCTTTAGCATTGTACATTGTTTGTTTCTTTTCGGAATCAGCTGAAGTTTTTGTCATATCTATTTTCTGATCTCTTTTTATCCCACTTTGAGAGGCAAAGAAACTGTAAAACAGCAATATTGTTACTTTGATTTTTCTTTTTCATTTTGGTGCTCGTCATACGGGATAAATGACGTATGGGATAAATATAACTTTTTATTTGTTCGGACAGACACACGCTCGGCAATAACAAATACGTAATTTTTTTTTCCTACTTTTTCTTCACTTTTTAGATTTGATTTACATTTTGGAACCTGATATGTGCGTTTATATTTTAAAAAAAAATTATTATTTTTTATCCCTATTATTTGTCTTCACAGGAGACTTGAAACTGAGAGCACTTGATCGTGATATTGTAATATTGCAGTTTATTGTAAAATTACTGATCTTCTATGATTCCTAGCAACAGGGGTGAACTTTATAGATATAGAGATATATCAGAAATGGGGAGCCTTGTGCCCTCAATGCTACGCAATCATGTTTTGTGGACTGATGGGCGTTGGAAATCCTGGGCATAGTGGACCCCCCCTCCCCAAGGTGCCATTTGTCCCGCTCCTGGCCCAGGTTTGCTGGGTGCTGGCACCAGTACTGTTAATCCCAATTGCCATTTACTACTCTTTGACTGGGAACTCTAAGAAGAATTACTCTCTACTATGGGTATCTATGTATATGCATTATGGATGCTAATAGTGTATATGCTGGTACTATTACAAGCGCACCACAGGCATGCCAACCAATGATGGTGAAAGGACACTGTGGTTTGCGCTGTATTATGAGGAGTTGTTACCCAGCACAGACAGATGGTGTTGGTGCAGTGCGGTATCCCAGATGGAACCATGGAAGCTGTTGGGGCAGGACAGCAACAGGAAGAGCAATCTGGATCTATGGGGTCGGATGAAGCATAGTTGAGTTATAGAAACAGGCATAACCATATAAGACATTACACCTCCATTCTTTGGATCCCTTTGTGGTACAGGTATATGGGTAATAATGTGGATGGAATTTTATATTCTGATGTAACAATGAACCCATAAGTCGATGCCTGAGTGTGAAAAGGAGTGTCACCCCATAGACAACTAGACGATTGGTGCTTCTGTGTGACAGACTGTGATGTGAACACGCCCCCGGAAGAAGAATAGGCGAAACGCGCGTCGGGGTGAGGCGCAGCTTATCGGCACGTTACAACAGGTATTAATAAGTGATCTTTGCACCTTATCCTTTAGGCACTTTGCACTGAGACACTTTAATATATCTATAGAAGATGGCTGCTATAAACTGGTTATTATTGGAAGCAATGTATCACCTTCATATAGTTTGAATAGATCTAAATAGAGGTGTTCGGTTGGTACTATAAGGTCACAATGCCTATTTTGGTATATACATGTAGTAGAGTGTCTTTGTCTAGTCGCTAGTCGTTTTTATGAGGCATCCATTGTATACAATTTATGTGATTTTATTGGATTGAAATAAACTTCATTTATTTCATGTACACTTCATGAGCTTCTTTTGCGGTTCTGTGAAATAATTGCTATATACGAAGTGTGACCTGAGGTCTTAGGTTAATTGGACTAATATGTATATGTGATGTGAATGTGTTTGCAGTAAGAGTGCCAAATATGCTTCTGCAGGATATTTATGACAAAGAGGTGACTGTGAGTATAACACAGATACTGTTGCATAGTGAAGGAGTGGCTAGAAAAGAGATTTCCAGTAGACAAGTGTCAGCAAATTGTCACAAGTGTAACCTACCGTGGTCAGGACCAAGTGTTTACTCCTGTTCAGGTCAACCTGCTTCCTTTTTTGAAGATTTTTAAAACCATTAATCTTGAGACCTCGTGCAATGATATGTAACTATCAAGAACATTACCTCCTTGTGAGTAAAATTGTGTAACCATCAAGCAGATTTCTTCCCTATTAGTAAGGTTGTGTAACCATTTAGTGCATTGCCCCCCTAGAAGTAAAGTTGTGTAAACATCAAGTAGATTGCTTCCCTGTTAGTAAAGTTGTGTAACCATTCTGGACATTTCCACCTTGTTAGTAAAGTTGTGTAACCATTGAGTGCATTTCCTCCCTGTAAGTAAAGTGTAACTATAAAGTAGTTTGCTTCCCTGTTAGTAAAGTTGTGTAACCATTCATTTCATTTTTGTTAGTAAGGTTGTGCAACCATTGAGTGCATTTCCTCCCTGTAAGTAAAGTTGTGTAACCATTTAGTGCATTTCATTTTTGTTAGTAAAGTTGTGTAACCATTGAGTGCATTTCCTACCTGTAGGTAAAGTTGTGTAACCAACAAGTAGATTGCTTCCCTGTTAGTAAAGTTGTGTAACCATTGAGTACATTTCCACCTTCTAAGTAAAGTTTTGTAACCATTTAGTGCATTGCCTCCCTGTAAGTAAAGTGTAACCATCAAATAGATTGCTTCCCTGACAGTAAAGTTGTGTAACCATTAAGTACATTTCATTCTTGTTAGTAAAGTTGTGCAACCGTTGAGTGCATTTCCTCCTTGTACGTAAAGTTATGTAACCATCAAGTAGATTGCTTCTCTGTTAGTAAAATTGTGTAACCATGCAGTGCATTGCTTCCTTCTAAGTAAAAGTGTAACCATCAAGTGCATTGCTTCCCTGTAAGGCAAGTTATGGAGCCATCAAACACATTGCCTCCCTATAAGTAAAGTTGTGTAACTATCAAGCACATTGCTTCCTTGTATGTAAAGTGTCACCATCAAAACCACTTCCTTTCTCTAAGTCATGTTGTGTCGCCATGAAGCATATTGTTTACTTGTAAGTAAAGTTGTGTAGCCATCATGCACATAGCATCCTATGTACACCTGCGTCCGTCCACCATTTATGACTGGGGAATCTCTTAATCACCAAGGGCCACAATGTCCAAAATATATATTTAATGGGTCACAACAGCATGATCCGTAACCACCACTATCAGACACTTATACAGAAGGCACTCTTGTGCACCATCAGGGCCTAACATTTAACACTGTTCCTCTGTCTTGGCGGTTCTTCTAATGTTTGCTTGTGTTACCTTCAGGAGCACCATAGAGGTAGCCCCTGCAACAGCTTTGGAGTCCTTGGATGGGGCCGACCCTAGTTGGCTTTATATCATTTGATACTGGGTGGCGAACAACATGAGCAGGACTCCCCCCTATTGTTAGCAATTACCCATTGATCATAAAAAGGAAGACACAGAAACGTACTACTAGTACTGACTCTTATGTTCTGCTGGCAAAAACTGGCACTAAAGCAAGGCTTCTTCCTAGGTACAGGCCCCCTCCCTTTTACCAGGGGATAATTGCTTTGTTCTGAAATGATCAATAGTACAGTATACAGTATATACAGTATGCGTGAAGCATCGCAGGCACCATTATGGCTTTCCATGCTTGTTTTGCACCATCTACTCATCTTCCCCTAAATCTGAAATCCCCCGGGAAGGTAGTATCATGCTTCACATGACACGTTGTGCACACATTGGGTTTGTGCATTTTATTTTTAGTCCATCGCAGCCGCTCAACAGAGAATAGCGCCGACTCCCTAATCAGTGGTACTGTAGGTGGTGATACTGTAATCTCAATTAAGAGGACGTGTCAGAGCTAATTGTACTTGTAGCAGCTAATTGTGCGCAGGTGTGTGGGATGGATTTCTGTGCAGATTGCAATCATGAGAGTACGTGAGCCTATTATGGGGCACTAAACCCAGCTGAGGTCATCCCGCTATTAGACATCGGATGACTATTTGTGCTTTTGATTTGCAGAACTGAGCTGCTCATTTTTAACAATGTGTTGTGATAGTTGCATTGGATAAGACCAGGATCAGACGGGCGTATATCACAGTCCTAATACAGACCATAGGTCTTCCAACCTTAACTTACCCGTCAGGAGAGCCACGGTCAGTCCGGGTCATACACGGTGAAACATGCCCATCTGATTCCTGCCTTATATGTATTTTTTTTAATCATTTTTTGAAGACCTGATTCTGGCTAGCTTTAGTAGACAACTCAATGCTTTCATGGCAGGTGCCCCCTACAGCCAGGGCCAGCAACCCGTGATTCAAGGAACGTGCTGACACCCATTGTGCTCCCTTGGTCCAGATTTCCATTTTCAACATTCATGAACGCGACATGTATGAAGCAGAATGGGGGGAGGTGTACCTTTCAATGTCCATCATTCCCCCCCACCAATTTGTCATGGTCGCCACAGGTCAATGGAATGCACCCATGTCCGCCATGTTGGT
Organism: Ranitomeya imitator; assembly: GCF_032444005.1. NCBI lineage: Eukaryota > Metazoa > Chordata > Amphibia > Anura > Dendrobatidae > Ranitomeya > Ranitomeya imitator. The sequence goes on from NC_091288.1 coordinate 26,147,521, forward strand.
ACACCTATGAAGCCCACCCTGTGATTAGACTTCACAGGAGATCAGTAATTTTACAGTACGTTGCAATATTACAGTATTGATCACAGGTTCAAGCCCTTATGGGGAAACTAGTGGGAAATGTAAAAAATAATGAATAATATTTTAAAAAATATGTAAAGGATACCCAAATCGAACCATTCCCCCAGAGGCCAGCATAAACCTGGTGCTGGTCCCAGTGGCAGGACACCTTTTGGTCAACTTATTTTTAAGGACCCTTCTAACCTGAAACGATTGTTAAAAGTGAACAACTTCACAGGATGGATGACAAATATATAATTGGTGGTGGTCTCACTACTGGGGCCCCCACTGATCAAAAGAAAATGGTGGTCCATCGCGTAAATGGAGCAGTAGTGCAAATGCTTAGTGCAACTCAATGTCTATAGAAATGGTGGTCACACATGCTCACTACTTCTCCCATAGTCCCATAGAAGTAAATGAAGCAATGGTTACGCATGCTCACTAGTGCTCACATAATCCCACAGAAGCAAATAAAGATGTGGTTATGCAGATCACTACTGCTCCTATAGTCCCATAGAAGTAACTGGAGAAATTGTTATGCATGCTGCCCACTACTGCTCCCCTAGTCCCATAGAAGTCAGTGAAGCAATTGTTATACATTCTCACTACTGCTCCCATAGTCCCATATAAGTAAATGGAGCAATTGTTATGCATGCGCACTACAGCTCCCATATAAGTAAATGGAGCAATTGTTATGCATGCGCACTACAGCTCCCATATAAGTAAATGGAGCAATTGTTATGCATGCGCACTACAGCTCCCATATAAGTAAATGGAGCAATTGTTATGCATGCTCACTACAGCTCCCATTGCACCATATATGTTAATGGAGCAATGGTTATGTATGCTCAGTACTGCTCCTGTAGTCCCATAGAAATAAATGTAGCAGTGGTCATGCATGCGCACTCCCACTTCCACAGTCTCATAGAAGTAAATGAGGCAGTAGTTATGCATGCTCACAACTGCTCCATAGTCCAATATTAGTAAATGATGCGGTGGTCTTACATTTGCACTACTGCTCCATTCATGCTAGACTTTAGCATAACCTTTGTTGAGATCGGTGGGGGTCCACAAGTCTTGGACACATCACTGATGATTGATTGATTTACTTTTGTATGTTCTTGAAGCATGGCCTCCATCAGTTTTCTTTATAATAGGATTCAGTGACACTGAATGCAACAGAGAACATGTGACCATGATAATAAAAGAGGCAAACGCGCTCATTAGAAACACATTTATAAAACGAGAATCAGCTTTCCTTGTAGAAGTGGCCCTGACACTGATTAATTAACGTTTCAGATTGCTCGCTGATTGCTGTACCTGAATGTTACTTTCCTTCTGTTATTCATTTCAGTCCAGGATCGGTAATGAGGACCACATGAGAGCAGCGATTGATTGATGACATCCACGTCTGTTGACATTTGGCCGGGTGTTGCTATTACAAGTACTTTTTGGTTATTTTTTTTTTTTACTTAACATTCCCTCAATCCAAAATATATGCGTCAGTCTGAAATACGGAGAGTGATACTGGGACCAACACAGCAGTAAATGAAGTCTGGATACTATAATTAATTAGATCCTTGATTCAATGTAGTGTAATGAAAAAAAAGTTGGGGTCAAAACTCTAATTCATACGTTGGTGACTCTAGGTTCAGCACCTGTTCACACTTATTCTGTGTTTGGATGTGACGGTCAGTTTTTTGAAATTTGTAAAACTCTAATTCAGACATAAAGGGGCTATTACATCTTAGTGGGTGTGCTTGATCCACTGTCCTCGAAAGTGCAAATCTAGGGCTCAACCTTTTGGAGATACTTTGTGAACTTGTTGGAAACTGTCCTTGATTTGAATAAGTTGGGGAGCAAGTTTTATTTTATTTTCAGCCCTCTGGTCACTTTTGACTGACCAAGAGGAGGCAATAAAAGTCAGATACTGTAGGAATCAATGAGCATGGTATTTGCTTCTACTGAACAATTATTTCCAACCACTGAATTTGCACTTTGGAGAGCGAGCTTCCGTACAGACATCTCTTACTGTGTACTGTGGCTGCTCCGTGCATGTCCCATGACTGCAAGTCACCGCCTCCCAGAAAGAATAAGGTTAGTTTTCTGCCGGTAGCCACAATTTCAGCACAGAGGCTGGACACCAATGTAATGATATCAGCCTGCAAATTAACCCTATATGCAGGTTGGCAGCATTTGGGGACATGACACACCAAAAACATCAATCCTATACATGCTCTATTATTGATATTACAACTTAACTCCCCCAAATAGTGCCGACCCTTTCCACATGAATACTAATAGATCATAGACTGCACTCATGTAGAAATGCAAGATTCTACATCTGGGCAAGAAAAATGAAAATGACACCTACATAATGGGAGGAATAGAACTAAGCAGCAGCATGTTTGAAAAAGACTTGGGTATACTAATAGATCACAGACTGCACATGAGTCAACAGTGTGATGCAGCAGCAAAAAAAAAAGGCAAACACAGTTCTAGGTTGTATTAATCGAAGCATACAGTCTAGATCACTTGAAGTAATTATCCCCCTCGACTCCTCCTCTGTCATCTGGAACACTGTGTCCCGTTCTCGGCACCACATTTAAAAAAAGACATTGAAAAACTGGAGCAAATTCAGAGAAGAGCTACCAGGCTGGTGAGCGGACTGCAAAGTATGTCATGTGAGGAAGGATTAAAGGATCTGGGAATATTCAGCTTGCAAAAAGAAGGCTAAGAGGAGACCTAATAGCTGTCTACAAATATCTGAAAGGCTGTCACATTGTAGAAGGATCATCTTTATTTTCATTTGCACATGGAAACAAGAGAAGCAATGGAATGAACTTGAAAGGGAGAAGATACAGATTAGATATTAGAAAGAACTTTTTGACAATGAGGGTGATCAATGAGTGGAACAGGCGGCCACGAGAGGTGGTGAGTTCTCTTTCAATGGAAGTCTTCAAACAGAGGCCGGACAGACATCTGCCTGAGATGGTTTAGTGAATCCTGCATAGAGCAGGGGTGGGACATGATGATCCTGGAATCCCTTCCAACTCTACCATTCTATGGGCTGTGTCTTACAAACATCACATCACTCTTGTCCACTTTAAGGGCAGTGATCTGCAATACCAGACACAACCTATAGACAGAAGGAGCGCTGTTTCCAAGGGCAAACCCCCCCTTTCCCATTTTCTAATCCTTGACAACTCCTTTAAACCCATTTTGGAATAAAACTTTAACAAGGACGATGGCTTCTTTCCTAAGCAAACTAATGCATGTATGTTTTTTTATTTTATGAATTCTAGCTAAAGAATCTGTTCCCACTGGGTTTCATTATGCGGCTATAAATATTATCCCATATTTCACACATTTTCATTGGATTATTTTGACATTCTTTGTAGTTTGCAACGAGCTGGATTTCTTGGTGTAAAATTTAATAGAACTGATTATGTGGCCTTGGGTTAGCCGTGTTATAAATTCCCCATATGAAATCGCATGGCGGCATGTCACTGTATGATAAGCTCATCCCTGCATATTGCACAATGCTCCCGCTCTCGCCGGGTGGGAGATAAACCGAGAACGTGGGCAGAAATGTCACTCTCTTACATCCGTCCGCTCAGATACTGAAGTATAATTGTGCTCATTGGAAGGCCACTGCAATATTAAGCTCATTGCCTTTGATGTACGTCATCAAATCAGAAAAATCCAAATTGGTTATTAATAACAGGAATAATATTAATATGATTAGAAAAAAAAATGTTTTATCATAAGCTGTCAATGGAAAAAAATACAAAGAAATTGTAGAAATATAATTATTTCACCTACTAGGGATTTTTTTTTAACAAAAAGTCAATTTGGACTTTATAGAGGATATCCTATTAGGATAACCTCTGTCCAGATCTTTGATTAAGACATATTAAACCACATGGAGTGATCCTGAGACTTTATTAGCCAGAAAAGAGAGCTGCACAATTAATGTAATCCACTGATGATTACTCGGCACTACCAAATTTTATATGGCTGTCCATTAATTTCAGTGAGTACCATGTACTGTTTTGGTCGGCTGCAGGTAATTTGTACTGTGGACATAGAAATTTAAGTAGTTCACAAGGAGTTTATGCTTCTGGATTCACAGTGATCGGCTGACTGTAACTGGTTCCTGTAGATATAGCATATCTCGACACAATCCATTGAGAAACATGACAAGCAATCGAGCCTCCTGATGAGCCAGAGAGGCGAAACGCGTCGAGGCTAAGCAGACAATAGGCGGGCGGCAGTGCACCTGAACGATGAGTATCAAATATTGATGGCTTGATGGACTGTAGCTCTTGCAATATACCTATACATCTAAAACGTATCAAACAGACCTGAAACGTGCTGTTTATCATTGAATGTATGCACAACGTTATGAATTGGGTTAAACATGTGCCACGGCATTGGAACGGCAGCCAATGATATTGTGGCCAGCTATGCTAGGCACCAGTGTTAAAAAGTCAGGAAATAATTGATCAAATGACTCTTGAACATATGGTTCATCACCCCATGTACCTATAATTTCACCAACTGGATGCAAAAGTTGATCTTGCACCGGAGCTGGGGCCAAGGATATCGTGAGAACCCATTTTGGACATCTTTTGCTAAAGTATATCCACTATCAGGGCTACGTTGCAAATTCTGCCACCGATACGCCTAAGTTACATGTTCTCTTGCTGTTTTTAAATGTGCACGGAGTGGGGCTTAGGTCTCCCTAGACATAGGATTGGTCTATGTATAGTGAATAGGGGTACCTTCAATGCAATTTTGTTTGGGTAGTTGGACCCTGTGAGATAATCAGGGCCAATCTAGGGACCCCAGGGTAAGCCATCGCGGAGCGGGGGTGCCACAACGCTTCCCCTAGGGTGCCTACCCCCGCAGATAGGCAGTTCTATAGCATAGACATTCACTAGGGACTGCCTCTTCCCCCCCACTCTAGTTTGTTCACGGTGTTTTGTTCTTGGTGTGCCATTGGTTGTTGGCATTTTAGATTTATATTTAATAAAATTTCTTGTTTTAGGGTATTTCATGATTACATATATATAATTATTACCCCACTGTATTCATTTAAAATATATGTATATCTCGACTTCAGCAAAGCATTTGATAAAGTATCTCATACTATCCTTACTCAAAAAAATTACCAAGTATGGGATTGACAAGGCGACAGTTAGGTGAATTCATAACTGGCTTTGTGATGGTACTCAAAGAGTGGTGATACATGGTTGCACATCCAAGTGGAAGCGTGTTTCAAGTGGGTAACACAAGGCTCTGTCCTGGCCCCAGTGTTGTTCAACTTCTTTATAAATGATCTAGATAAGAGAACTGAAGGTAAACTGATCAAATTTGCAGAGGATGCAACGCTAGGAAGGATAGCTAACACTAGAGAAGACAGAAAGGATTCAGAAGGAGCTAGATAAGCTTGAACAATGGGCATCAACTAGCAGAATAGTATTTAACAGGGAGAAATGCAAGATTCTACATCTGGGCAAGAAAAATGAAAATGACACCTACAGAATGGGAAGAATAGAACTAAGCAGCAGCACGCGTGAAAAAGACTTAGGTATACTAATAGATCATAGACTGCATATGAGTCAACAGTGTGATGCAGCAGCAAAAAAGGCAAACACGGTTCTAGGATGTATTAAGAGGAGCACAGAGTCTAGATCATGTGAAGTAATTGTCCCCCTTTACTTCTTGGTCAGGCCTCATGTAGAATACTGTGTCCAGTTCTGGGCACCACATTTTAAAAAAGACGTTGAAATACTGGAGAAAGTACAGAGAAGAGCTAGCAGGATAGTGAGCGGACTGCAAAGTATGTCCTACGAGGAACGGTTAAAGGATCTGGGAATGTTTAGCTTGCAAAAAGGAAGACTAAGAGGAGACTTAATAACTGTCAAAAGATCTCGCAGTGTAGAGGGATCATACTTATTCCCATTTGAACAAGTTATGGAGTGAAACTGAAAGGAAGAAGATACAGATTAGATATTAGAAAAAACTTTTTGACGGTGAGAGTGATCAATGAGTGGAACAGGCTTCCTCAAAAGGTGGTGAGTTCTCCTTCAATGAAAATCTTCAACAGAGACTGGACAGACATCTGTCTGAGATGGTCTAGTGAATCCTGCATTAAACAAGGGATTGGATACGATGACCTTGGAGGTCCCTTCCAACTCTAACATTCTATGATTCTATGTCCTAAGTTCCGGAGATTTGTAAACTTCTCCAGGACATTGTAGGAGATTTTTCAAAAATACCACATACCTAAACAAATATTGTTAGTCCATTTGGGCGTAAAGAGTTTTAGCAATTGATGTGATTATTGAGGGTCCTACCCAGGGGTGCTGGTAGACTATGAAGGTAGCTGAGGTACCATGGGGCATTGATAGAAGAGAAAAGGGCATAAAAACAATTGAATGTGATGGATGGCACTGGGTTGTACCCATATTGCCTATTGCTTACAAAGCCACTGGTTCTACCATGAGGACCATCAAGGATTGGCTTCACTGGCAGAGACATGGTTGGAGAATTATTGTCATTGAGGCAGATTTATGAAAACTGTTTAAAAGGAAAAGCCAACTTTTGCATATGGTTTACATAAGCTTTACTTTCTAGGACAGCTAAAATGTGCCTGGACTGAACATGAAAATTTTGATTCCTGACACATTTGGACCAGATGGCAAGTATGCATAATATTTCAGTACTGCTATATTTACAGTAATTTAATGTATGGTAATCATTGTTATGGTGGCTGCGTAAGGTCAAGGGCCATTATGAGGAACATTCAGATGCTTGACTTGTGTTGCCACTCTGTTCCTGGAAGGGGAAATAAAAAAGGACTACAAGGTGTCAGAAGGGATTGGCACTTGTCACAGAGAGACTCTAGACATTCTAGAGATACTAGAGAGAGAGAGAGAGGTCATAAAGCCTGAGGAAGGAGTGGTGAAACTGAACAGGAGGACTCAACTTGCTGAGGAAGAAGATCTTGAAGAGTGATTACCAATACCGGGAAAATGTCAGCGTCATCCAGTGAGTGGATGCCAGCCTTATACAGGTCACAGAGCCTTCACCGCCAATGACTTACCCACTGTAGGGGAACAAGTCATCCCCAAAAAATGAGACCCTATCCATAAGCTATGCATATACTCAAATGTTTATTGAAACCATTAAAAGTTTTAGTAACACCGGAGGAACCGCTGTTTAATGGTTTCAATAAACAGTTGATTTTTAATCTACGTACCTGTTGCTTTGATGGAGACTTCCTTTCTTCCTTTATTGGACTAAAGGTACATTTACAAGAACCAATTAGCCTCCAATCAGTAAATGTTTACCAATCAGCGGTTATTTAAAAGCCTGTTTAGACAGGCAGACCATCCTTTATGCCGGGCACTGAACAATCTGAAATCTCAAACACTATTCTCTGCAGCACAATTCCAATTTCCCCGGTGCCAAGTGCTGCTAACAACGATGATCTTTTGTGCAACATAAAAGATTATTTCAACCGATTATTGAGCATTTTGCCCCGATTCCAGTTGAGCGGTGAAAATGGCAGGTGTTGGAACCCGCCAATCTAAAGGTACCGTCACACTTAGCGACGCTGCAGCGATACCGACAACGATCCGGATCGCTGCAGCGTCGCTGTTTGGTCGCTGGAGAGCTGTCACACAGACAGCTCTCCAGCGACCAACGATGCCGGTAACCAGGGTAAACATCGGGTAACTAAGCGCAGGGCCGCGCTTAGTAACCCGATGTTTACCCTGGTTACCATCCTAAAAGTAAAAAAAAACAAACACTACATACTTACCTACAGCCGTCTGTCCTCCAGCGCTGTGCTCTGCACTCCTCCTGTACTGGCTGTGAGCACAGCGGCCGGAAAGCAGAGCGGTGACGTCACCGCTCTGCTTTCCGGCTGACCGACGCTCACAGCCAGTGCAGGAGGAGTGAACATCGGGTTACTAAGTGCGGCCCTGCGCTTAGTTACCCGATGTTTACCCTGGTTACCAGTGAAGACATCGCTGAATCGGTGTCACACACGCCGATTCAGCGATGTCTGCGGGGGGTCCAGCGACCAAATAAAGTTCTGGACTTTCTTCCCCGACCAGCGACAGCACAGCAGGGGCCTGATCGCTGCTGCCTGTCACACTGGACGATATCGCTAGCGAGGACACTGCAACGTCACGGATCGCTAGCGATATCGTCTAGTGTGACGGTACCTTAATTCCGATGACCTATACTTAAGCTCTTCATCCTGGACGACACCTTTAAGTTCCATTCTTCCTCATTTGTAACACGTGGCCTCCTCACTTTGCATACTACATATAGAGTGTGTACGAACAAAAGTAGGAATAGTAGGAAAGGCGAAAACATCCTCCCTCTAAGGCCGGCTTCACACTCAGCGTATGAAAATACGGTCCGTATATTACGGCCGTAATACGCTGAAAAGTCCCGAAAATAGTGGTCCGTAGCTCCTCCGTAGGCAGGGTGTGTCAGCGTTTTTTGCGCATGGCATCCTCCGTATGTAATCCGTATGGCATCCGTACTGCGTGGTTTTCTCGCAGGCTTGCAAAACCAACATACCGCTATAGAAGTGATCCATGTGTCCCAAAAAGAAAAAAAAATATATATATACTGTCTATATATATATATATATATATATATATATATATATATATGTGTGTGTCAGTAGACACATATATGTATATATATATTAATATTTTTTCCAGCGCTATACAGCTTGAAAGCCGGTAATTCAATTACCGGCTTTTTCTTTCTCCTTCCTAAAACCCGACATGATTTGAGACATGGTTTACATAGAGTAAACCATGTCTTCTCTCCATTTTTTTGCAGATTCCACACTACTAATGTCAGTAGTGTATCTTCAAAATTTGGCCGTTCTAGCTCTTAAAATAAAGGGTTAAATGGCGGAAAAAATTGGCGTGGGCTCCCGCGCAATTTTCTCCGCCAGAGTAGTAAAGCCAGTGACTGAGGGCAGATATTAATAGCCTGGAGAGGGTCCACGGTTATTGGCCCCCCCCCGGCTAAAAATATCTGCCCCCAGCCACCCCAGAAAAGGCACATCTGTAAGATGCGCCTATTCTGGCACTTGGCCACTCTCTTCCCATTCCCGTGTAGCTGTGGGATATGGGGTAATGAAGGGTTAATGCCACCTTGCTATTGTAAGGTGACATTAAGCCTAATTAATAATGGAGAGGCGTCAATTATGACACCTATCCATTATTAATCCAATTGTAGTAAAGGGTTACATAAAACACAAACACATTATTTAAAATTATTTTAATGAAATAAAAACAATGGTTGTTGGAGTATTTTATTCTACGCCCAATCCAGTCACTGAAGACCCTCGTTCTGTGAGTAAAAAAACATAATAAACCAACAATATCCTTACCCTCCGCAGATCTGTAACGTCCAACGATGTAAATCCTTCTGAAGGGGTTAAAACATTTTGCAGCAAGGAGTTCCGCTAATGCAGGCTGCTCCTTGCTGCAAAACCCCGGGGAATGAGGCTAAATATAGATCAGTGATCTATATTTAGCTTCATTTGCGGTGAGGCGCCCTCTGCTGGATGTTCATAGATCGTGGGAACTTACCTAGAAAGCTCCCAGGCTTTCTAGGAAAGTTCCCACGATCTATGAACATCCAGCAGAGGGCGCCTCACCGCAAATGAAGCTAAATATAGATCATTGATCTATATTTAGCCTCATTCCCCGGGGTTTTGCAGCAAGGAGCAGCCTGCATTAGCGGAACTCCTTGCTGCAAAATGTTTTAACCCCTTCAGAAGGATTTACATCGTTGGACGTTACAGATCTGCGGAGGGTAAGTATATTGTTGGTTTATTATGTTTTTTTACTTACAGAACGAGGGTCTTCAGTGACTGGATTGGGCGTAGAATAAAATACTCCAACAACCATTGTTTTTATTTCATTAAAATAATTTTAAATAATGTGTTTGTGTTTTATTTAACCCTTTACTACAATTGGATTAATAATGGATAGGTGTCATAATTGACGCCTCTCCATTATTAATTAGGCTTAATGTCACCTTACAATAGCAAGGTGGCATTAACCCTTCATTACCCCATATCCCACAGCTACACGGGAATGGGAAGAGAGTGGCCAAGTGCCAGAATAGGCGCATCTTACAGATGTGCCTTTTCTGGGGTGGCTGGGGGCAGATGTTTTTAGCCAGGGGGGGGCCAATAACCGTGGACCTTCTCCAGGCTATTAATATCTGCCCTCAGTCACTGGCTTTACTACTCTGGCGGAGAAAATTGCGCGGGAGCCCACGCCAATTTTTTCCGCCATTTAACCCTTTATTTTAAGAGCTAGAACGACCAAATTTTGCAGATACACACTACTGACATTAGTAGTGTGGAATCTGCAAAAAAATGGAGAGAAGACATGGTTTACTGTATGTAAACCATGTCTCAAATCATGTCGGGTTTAGGAAGGACAAAGAAAAAGCCGGTAATTGAATTACCGGCTTTCAAGCTGTATAGCGCTGGAATAAATATTAATATATATACATATATGTGTCTCACTGACATATATATATATATATACCTATTCTATGTGTACACATTTATTCTACCTATTGGACTGGAAGCTGTCAGTGTGATTTTACTGTACACCGCACTGAATTACCGGCTTTTCTCTCTAACAGCGCTGCATATTTCTCGCAAGTCACACTGCTTGTCCGTGTGTAATCCGTATTTTTCACGCTTCCATAGACTTTCATTGGCGTATTTCTTGCGCAGTACGGTGACAAACGCAGCATGCTGCGATTTTGTACGGCCGTAGAAAGCCGTATAATACTGATCAGTAAAATACGGCAGATAGGAGCAGGGGCATAGAGAATAATTGTGCCGTATTTTTTGCGAGTTTTGCGGACGTAGTTTCTGCGCTCTTACGTCCGTAAAACTCGCAAGTGTGAAGCCGGCCTAATCGTCTGTTGTCAACCACTTGTATATGAAAATTGTGTGTAGCAAATGGGCCCAGATGAAGGGATATTTTTATGCCTGTGTATAAAATCTGTAAATACAATTAGAGTAACAGTTTACAGAAGTATGCAAATGAGATGATATGCAAATGACTGTAAATATACTGATGTGTTTAGTAACGTCGTCGCGCAGAACAAAACAAAGATTCTTTTACTTGCATATGAAAGACGGCATTTCCTCTTAATTAGTTTTCCAAGTTGAGGAAAATGTTTATAAACACATTGTCAGCATCAGCGTCTTAGAAATTCAGGTTTATCATTTCTGTCTCTGATCATGTCAGGATAGATTTCACAACATCCATATTTCTCTGCTCAAAAACAGGAAAAAAAATTGCACTCCATCATGTTACTTTCAGTGGGATCCAGGAAGCCGAGATATAGTGATCTGATTGCATAGTGCAAGGGACTATTCTAGCAGCCCCCCGGGCCCGTCTGTGTGGGGGTAACAGGGATTTTCTTTCCCTTACTAACAAAACAGTGACTCGGGGCAAGG